>NW_027670322.1:0-312546 GCF_964188305.1 Podarcis bocagei
GCAATTCAATCAAAAATGCTGCCAAACTGTTGCAAACGATCCCCTGAAATCTTTTTCGGTGGAAACAGATGGGTTTTTATCATCAGAAACAGAATTAGACCTCGACCTCTAAACAACTTTTTTTTGAAAAATCCCTAAGCCGCGCGGTCACAATTTCAGCAAAAATCTGACATTCTGCAATTCACTCAAAAATGCTGCCAAACTGTTGCAAACGATCCACTGAAAGCTTTTTCGGTGGAAACAGATGGGTTTTTATCATCGGAAACGGAATTAGACCTCGACCTCTGAACAATTTTTTTGAAAAATCCCTAAGCCACGCGGTCACAATTTCAGCAAAAATCTGTCATTCTGCAATTCAATCAAAAATGCTGCCAAACTGTTGCAAACGATCCCCTGAAATCTTTTTCGGTGGAAACAGATGGGTTTTTATCATCGGAAACAGAATTAGACCTCGACCTCTAAACAACTTTTTTTTGAAAAATCCCTAAGCCGCGCGGTCACAATTTCAGCAAAAATCTGACATTCTGCAATTCACTCAAAAATGCTGCCAAACTGTTGCAAACGATCCCGTGAAATCTTTTTCGGTGGAAACAGATGGGTTTTTATCATCGGAAACACAATTAGACCTCGACCTCTGAACAACTTTTTTTTGAAAAATCCCTAAGCCGCGCGGTCACAATTTCAGCAAAAATCTGACATTCTGCAATTCACTCAAAAATGCTGCCAAACTGTTGCAAACGAACCCCTGAAATCTTTTTAGGTGGAAATAGATGGGTTTTTATCATCGGAAACAGAATTAGACCTCGACCTCTGAACAACTTTTTTTGAAAAATCCCTAAGCCGCGCAGTCACAATTTCAGCAAAAATCTGACATTCTGCAATTCACTCAAAAATGCTGCCAAACTGTTGCAAACGATCCCGTGAAATCTTTTTCGGTGGAAACAGATGGGTTTTTATCATCAGAAACAGAATTAGCCCTCGACCTCTGAACACATTTTTTTTAAAAAAATCCCTAAGCCGCGCGGTCACAATTTCAGCAAAAATCTGACATTCTGCAATTCACTCAAAAATGCTGCCAAACTGTTGCAAACGAACCCCTGAAATCTTTTTAGGTGGAAATAGATGGGTTTTTATCATCGGAAACAGAATTAGACCTCGACCTCTTAACACCTTTTTTTTGAAAAATCCCTAAGCCGCGCGGTCACAATTTCAGCAAAAATCTGACATTCTGCAATTCACTCAAAAATGCTGCCAAACTGTTGCAAACGATCCCCTGAAAGCTTTTTCGGTGGAAACAGATGGGTTTTTATCATCGGAAACAGAATTAGACCTCGACCTCTGAACAACTTTTTTTGAAAAATCCCTAAGCCGCGCGGTCACAATTTCAGCAAAAATCTGACATTCTGCAATTCACTCAAAAATGCTGCCAAACTGTTGCAAACGATCCCCTGAAATCTTTTTCGGTGGAAACAGATGGGTTTTTATCATCGGAAACAGAATTAGACCTCGACCTCTAAACAACTTTTTTTTGAAAAATCCCTAAGCCGCGCGGTCACAATTTCAGCAAAAATCTGACATCCTGCAATTCACTCAAAAATGCTGCCAAACTGTTGCAAATGATCCCCTGAAAGCTTTTTCGGTGGAAACAGATGGTTTTTTATCATCAGAAACAGAATTAGACCTCAAGCTCTGAAGAACTTTTATTTGAAAAATCCCTAAGCCGCGCGGTCACAATTTCAGCTAAAATCTGACATTCTGCAATTCAATCAGAAATGCTGCCAAACTGTTGCAAACGATCCCCTGAAAGCTTTTTCGGTGAAAAGAGATGGGTTTTTATCATCAGAAACAGAATTAGACCTCAACCTCTGAGCAACATTTTTTTAAAAAATCCCTAAGCCGCGCGGTCACAATTTCAGCAAAAATCTGACATTCTGCAATTCACTAAAAAATGCTGCCAAACTGTTGCAAACGATCCCCTGAAAGCTTTTTCGGTGGAAACAGATGTTTTTTTATCATCAGAAACAGAATTAGACCTCAAGCTCTGAAGAACTTTTATTTGAAAAATCCCTAAGCCGCGCGGTCACAATTTCAGCAAAAATCTGACATTCTGCAATTCAGTCAAAAATGCTGCCAAACTGTTGCAAACGATCCCCTGAAATCTTTTTAGGTGGAAATAGATGGGTTTTTATCATCAGAAACCGAATTAGCCCTCGACCTCTGAACAACTTTTTTTTGAAAAATCCCTAAGCCGCGCGGTCACAATTTCAGCAAAAATCTGACATTCTGCAATTCACTCAAAAATGCTGCCAAACTGTTGCAAACGAACCCCTGAAAGCTTTTTCGGTGGAAACAGATGGGTTTTTATCATCAGAAACAGAATTTGCCCTCGACCTCTGAACACCTTTTTTTAAAAAAAAACCCTAAGCCGCGCGGTCACAATTTCAGCAAAAATCTGACATTCTGCAATTCACTCAAAAATGCTGCCAAACTGTTGCAAACGAACCCCTGAAATCTTTTTAGGTGGAAATAGATGGGTTTTTACCATCGGAAACAGAATTAGACCTCGACCTCTGAACAACTTTTTTTTGAAAAATCCCTAAGCCGCGCGGTCACAATTTCAGCAAAATTCTGACATTCTGCAATTCACTCAAAAATGCTGCCAAACTGTTGCAAACGAACCCCTGAAATCTTTTTAGGTGGAAATAGATGGGTTTTTATCATCGGAAACAGAATTAGACCTCGACCTCTGAACAACTTTTTTTTGAAAAATCCCTAAGCCGCGCAGTCACAATTTCAGCAAAAATCTGACATTCTGCAGTTCACTCAAAAATGCTGCCAAACTGTTGCAAACGATCCCCTGAAATCTTTTTCGGTGGAAACAGATAGGTTTTTATCATCGGAAACATAATTAGACCTCGACCTCTAAACAACTTTTTTTTGAAAAATCCCTAAGCCGCGCGGTCACAATTTCAGCAAAAATCTGACATTCTGCAATTCACTCAAAAATGCTGCCAAACCGTTGCAAACGATCCCCTGAAAGCTTTTTCGGTGGAAACAAATGGGTTTTTATCATCAGAAACAGAATTAGACCTCGACCTCTGAACAACTTTTTTTGAAAAATCCCTAAGCCGCGCGGTCACAATTTCAGCAAAAATCTGACATTCTGCAATTCACTCAAAAATGCTGCCAAAGTGTTGCAAACGATCCCCTGAAAACTTTTTCGGTGGAAACAGATGGGTTTTTATCATCAGAAACAGAATTAGACCTCAACCTCTGAACAACTTTTTTTAAAAAAAATCCCTAAGCCGCGCGGTCACAATTTCAGCAAAAATCTGACATTCTGCAATTCACTCAAAAATGCTGCCAAAGTGTTGCAAACGATCCCCTGAAAGGTTTTTCGGTGGAAACAGATGGGTTTTAATCATCAGAAACAGAATTAGACCTCGACCTCTGAACAACTTTTTTTTTGAAAAATATCTAAGCCGCGCGGTCACAATTTCAGCAAAAATCTGACATTCTGCAATTCACTCAAAAATGCTGCCAAACTGTTGCAAACGATCCCCTGAAATCTTTTTCGGTGGAAACAGATGGGTTTTTATCATCGGAAACAGAATTAGACGTCGACCTGTGAACAACCTTTTTTAAAAAATCCCTAAGCCGCGCGGTCACAATTTCAGCAAAAATCTGACATTCTGCAATTCACTCAAAAATGCTGCCAAAGTGTTGTAAACGTTCCCGTGAAAGGTTTTTCGGTGGAAACAGATTGGTTTTTATCATCGGAAACAGAATTAGACCTCGACCTGTGAACAACCTTTTTTTGAAAAATCCTTAAGCCGCGCGGTCACAATTTTAACAAAAATCTGACATTCTGCAATTCACACAAAAATGCTGCCAAACTGTTGCAAACAATCAGCTGAAAGCTTTTTCGGTGGAAACAGATGGGTTTTTATCATCAGAAACCGAATTAGCCTTCGACCTCTGAACAACTTTTTTTTGAAAAATCCCTAAGCCGCGCGGTCACAATTTCAGCAAAAATCTGACATTCTGCAATTCACTCAAAAATGCTGCCAAACCGTTGCAAACGATCCCCTGAAAGCTTTTTCGGTGGAAACAAATGGGTTTTTATCATCAGAAACAGAATTAGACCTCGACCTCTGAACAACTTTTTTTGAAAAATCCCTAAGCCGCGCGGTCACAATTTCAGCAAAAATCTGACATTCTGCAATTCACTCAAAAATGCTGCCAAAGTGTTGCAAACGATCCCCTGAAAACTTTTTCGGTGGAAACAGATGGGTTTTTATCATCAGAAACAGAATTAGACCTCAATCTCTGAACAACTTTTTTTAAAAAAAATCCCTAAGCCGCGCGGTCACAATTTCAGCAAAAATCTGACATTCTGCAATTCACTCAAAAATGCTGCCAAAGTGTTGCAAACGATCCCCTGAAAGGTTTTTCGGTTGAAACAGATGGGTTTTTATCATCAGAAACAGAATTAGACCTCGACCTCTGAACAACTTTTTTTTTGAAAAATATCTAAGCCGCGCGGTCACAATTTCAGCAAAAATCTGACATTCTGCAATTCACTCAAAAATGCTGCCAAACTGTTGCAAACGATCCCCTGAAATCTTTTTCGGTGGAAACAGATGGGTTTTTATCATCGGAAACAGAATTAGACGTCGACCTGTGAACAACCTTTTTTTAAAAAATCCCTAAGCCGCGCGGTCACAATTTCAGCAAAAATCTGACATTCTGCAATTCACTCAAAAATGCTGCCAAAGTGTTGCAAACGATCCCGTGAAAGGTTTTTCGGTGGAAACAGATTGGTTTTTATCATCGGAAACAGAATTAGACCTCGACCTGTGAACAACCTTTTTTTGAAAAATCCTTAAGCCGCGCGGTCACAATTTTAACAAAAATCTGACATTCTGCAATTCACACAAAAATGCTGCCAAACTGTTGCAAACAATCAGCTGAAAGCTTTTTCGGTGGAAACAGATGGGTTTTTATCATCAGAAACAGAATTAGACCTCGACCTCTAAACAACTTTTTTTTGAAAAATCCCTAAGCCGCGCGGTCACAATTTCAGCAAAAATCTGACATTCTGCAATTCAATCAAAAATGCTGCCAAACTGTTCCAAACTATCCCCTGAAAGCTTTTTCGGTGGAAACAGATGGGTTTTTATCATCAGAAACAGAATTAGACCTCGACCTCTAAAGACCTTTTTTTTGAAAAATCCCTAAGCCGCGCGGTCACAATTTCAGCAAAAATCTGACATTCTGCAATTCACTCAAAAATGCTGCCAAACTGTTGCAAACGATCCCCTGAAAGCTTTTTCAGTGGAAACAGATGGGTTTTTATCATCAGAAACAGAATTAGCCCTCGACCTCTGAACAACTTTTTTAAAAAAAATCCCTAAGCCCCGCGGTCACAATTTCAGCAAAAATCTGACATTCTGCAATTCACTCAAAACTACTGCCAAACTGTTGCAAACGATCCCCTGAAATCTTTTTCGGTGGAAACAGATCGGTTTTTATCATCAGAAACCGAATTAGACCTCAACCTCTGAAAACCTTTTTTTGAAAATCCCTAAGCCGCGCGGTCACAATTTCAGCAAAAATCTGACATTCTGCAATTCACTCAAAAATGCTGCCAAACTGTTGCAAACGATCCCCTGAAAGCTTTTTCGGTGGAAACAGATGGGTTTTTATCATCAGAAACAGAATTAGACCTCAACCTCTGAACAACTTTTTTTAAAAAAATCCCTAAGCCGCGCGGTCACAATTTCAGCAAAAATCTGACATTCTGCAATTCAGTCAAAAATGCTGCCAAACTGTTGCAAACGATCCCCTGAAAGCTTTTTCGGTGGAAACAGATGGGTTTTTATCATCAGAAACCGAATTAGCCCTCGACCTCTGAACAACTATTTTTTGAAAAATCCCTAAGCCGCGCGGTCACAATTTCAGCAAAAATCTGACATTCTGCAATTCACTCAAAAATGCTGCCAAACTGTTGCAACCGAACCCCTGAAAGCTTTTTCGGTGGAAACAGATGGGTTTTTATCATCAGAAACAGAATTAGCCCTCGACCTCTGAACACCTTTTTTTAAAAAAAATCCCTAAGCCGCGCGGTCACAATTTCAGCAAAAATCTGACATTCTGCAATTCACTCAAAAATGCTGCCAAACTGTTGCAAACGAACCCCTGAAATCTTTTTAGGTGGAAATAGATGGGTTTTTATCATCGGAAACAGAATTAGACCTCGACCTCTGAACAACTGTTTTTTGAAAAATCCCTAAGCCGCGCAGTCACAATTTCAGCAAAAATCTGACATTCTGCAATTCACTCAAAAATGCTGCCAAACTGTTGCAAACGATCCCCTGAAATCTTTTTCGGTGGAAACAGATAGGTTTTTATCATCGGAAACAGAATTAGACCTCGACCTCTAAACAAATTTTTTTTGAAAAATCCCTAAGCCGCGCGGTCACAATTTCAGCAAAAATCTGTCATTCTGCAATTCAATCAAAAATGCTGCCAAACTGTTGCAAACGATCCCCTGAAATCTTTTTCGGTGGAAACAGATGGGTTTTTATCATCAGAAACAGAATTAGACCTCGACCTCTAAACAACTTTTTTTTGAAAAATCCCTAAGCCGCGCGGTCACAATTTCAGCAAAAATCTGACATTCTGCAATTCACTCAAAAATGCTGCCAAACTGTTGCAAACGATCCACTGAAAGCTTTTTCGGTGGAAACAGATGGGTTTTTATCATCGGAAACGGAATTAGACCTCGACCTCTGAACAATTTTTTTTGAAAAATCCCTAAGCCACGCGGTCACAATTTCAGCAAAAATCTGTCATTCTGCAATTCAATCAAAAATGCTGCCAAACTGTTGCAAACGATCCCCTGAAATCTTTTTCGGTGGAAACAGATGGGTTTTTATCATCGGAAACAGAATTAGACCTCGACCTCTAAACAACTTTTTTTTGAAAAATCCCTAAGCCGCGCGGTCACAATTTCAGCAAAAATCTGACATTCTGCAATTCACTCAAAAGTAATCTTTTTCGGTGGAAACAGATGGGTTTTTATTATCAGAAACCGAATTAGACCTCAACCTCTGAACAACTTTTTTTGAAAAATCCCTAAGCCGCGCGGTCACAATTTCAGCAAAAATCTGACATTCTGCAATTCACTCAAAAATGCTGCCAAACTGTTGCAAACGATCCCCTGAAAGCTTTTTCGTTGGAAACAGATGGGTTTTTATCATCAGAAACAGAAATAGACCTCGACCTCTGAACAACTTTTTTTGAAAAATCCCTAAGCCGCGCGGTCACAATTTCAGCAAAAATCTGACATTCTGCAATTCACTCAAAAATGCTGCCAAACTGTTGCAAACGATCCCCTGAAATCTTTTTCGGTGGAAACAGATGAGTTTTTATCATCAGAAACCGAATTAGACCTCAACCTCTGAACAACTTTTTTTTGAAAAATCCCTAAGCCGCGCGGTCACAATTTCAGCAAAAATCTGACATTCTGCAATTCACTCAAAAATGCTGCCAAACTGTTGCAAACGATCCCCTGAAATCTTTTTCGGTGGAAACAGATGGGTTTTTATCATCGGAAACAGAATTAGACCTCGACCTCTAAACAACTTTTTTTTGAAAAATCCCTAAGCCGTGCGGTCACAATTTCAGCAAAAATCTGACATTCTGCAATTCACTCAAAAATGCTGCCAAACTGTTGCAAACGATCCCCTGAAAGCTTTTTCGGTGGAAACAGATGGGTTTTTATCATCGGAAACAGAATTAGACCTCGACCTCTGAACACCTTTTTTTGAAAAATCCCTAAGCCGCGTGGTCACAATTTCTGCAAAAATCTGACATTCTTCAATTCACTCAAAAATGCTGCCAAACTGTTGCAAACCATCCCCTGAAAGCTTTTTTGGTGGAAACAGATGGGTTTTTATCATCAGAAACAGAATTAGACCTCAACCTCTGAACAACTTTTTTTTGAAAAATCCCTAAGCCGTGCGGTCACAATTTCAGCAAAAATCTGACATTCTGCAATTCACTCAAAAATGCTGCCAAACTGTTGCAAACGATCCCCTGAAAGCTTTTTCGGTGGAAACAGATGGGTTTTTATCATCGGAAACAGAATTAGACCTCGACCTCTGAACACCTTTTTTTGAAAAATCCCTAAGCCGCGCGGTCACAATTTCTGCAAAAATCTGACATTCTTCAATTCACTCAAAAATGCTGCCAAACTGTTGCAAACGATCCCCTGAAATCTTTTTCGGTGGAAACAGATGAGTTTTTATCATCAGAAACCGAATTAGACCTCGACCTGTGAACAACCTTTTTTTGAAAAATACCTAAGCCGCGCGGTCACAATTTCAGCAAAAATCTGACATTCTGCAATTCACTCAAAAATGCTGCCAAACTGTTGCAAACGATCCCCTGAAAGCTTTTTTGGTGGAAACAGATGGGTTTTTATCATCAGAAACAGAATTAGACCTCAACCTCTGAACAACTTTTTTTTGAAAAATCCCTAAGCCGTGCGGTCACAATTTCAGCAAAAATCTGACATTCTGCAATTCACTCAAAAATGCTGCCAAACTGTTGCAAACGATCCCCTGAAAGCTTTTTCGGTGGAAACAGATGGGTTTTTATCATCGGAAACAGAATTAGACCTCGACCTCTGAACACCTTTTTTTGAAAAATCCCTAAGCCGCGTGGTCACAATTTCTGCAAAAATCTGACATTCTTCAATTCACTCAAAAATGCTGCCAAACTGTTGCAAACCATCCCCTGAAAGCTTTTTTGGTGGAAACAGATGGGTTTTTATCATCAGAAACAGAATTAGCCCTCGACCTGTGAACAACCTTTTTTTGAAAAATACCTAAGCCGCGCGGTCACAATTTCAGCAAAAATCTGACATTCTGCAATTCACTCAAAAATGCTGCCAAACTGTTGCAAACGATCCCCTGAAAGCTTTTTTGGTGGAAACAGATGGGTTTTTATCATCAGAAACAGAATTAGACCTCAACCTCTGAACAACTTTTTTTTGAAAAATCCCTAAGCCGTGCGGTCACAATTTCAGCAAAAATCTGACATTCTGCAATTCACTCAAAAATGCTGCCAAACTGTTGCAAACGATCCCCTGAAAGCTTTTTCGGTGGAAACAGATGGGTTTTTATCATCGGAAACAGAATTAGACCTCGACCTCTGAACACCTTTTTTTGAAAAATCCCTAAGCCGCGCGGTCACAATTTCTGCAAAAATCTGACATTCTTCAATTCACTCAAAAATGCTGCCAAACTGTTGCAAACCATCCCCTGAAAGCTTTTTTGGTGGAAACAGATGGGTTTTTATCATCAGAAACAGAATTAGCCCTCGACCTGTGAACAACCTTTTTTTGAAAAATACCTAAGCCGCGCGGTCACAATTTCAGCAAAAATCTGACATTCTGCAATTCACTCAAAAATGCTGCCAAACTGTTGCAAACGATCCCCTGAAATCTTTTCCGGTGGAAACAGATCGGTTTTTATCATCAGAAACAGAATTAGCCCTCGACCTCTGAACAACCTTTTTTTAAAAAAAATTCCTAAGCCGCGCGGTCACAATTTCAGCAAAAATCTAACATTCTGCAATTCACTCAAAAATGCTGCCAAACTGTTGAAAACGAACCCCTGAAATCTTTTTCGGTGGAAACAGATGGGTTTTTATCATCGGAAACAGAATTACACCTCGACCTCTAAACAACTTTTTTTTGAAAAATCCCTAAGCCGCGCGGTCACAATTTCAGCAAAAATCTGACATTCTGCAATTCACTCAAAAATGCTGCCAAACTGTTGCAAACGATCCCCTGAAAGCTTTTTCGGTGGAAACAGATGGTTTTTTATCATCGGAAACAGAATTAGACCTCGACCTCTGAACACCTTTTTTTGAAAAATCCCTAAGCCGCGCGGTCACAATTTCAGCAAAAATCTGACATTCTTCAATTCACTCAAAAATGCTGCCAAACTGTTGCAAACGATCCCCTGAAAGCTTTTTTGGTGGAAACAGATGGGTTTTTATCATCAGAAACAGAATTAGACCTCGACCTCTGAACAACTTTTTTTGAAAAATCCCTAAGCCGCGCGGTCACAATTTCAGCAAAAATCTGACATTCTGCAATTCACTCAAAAATGCTGCCAAACTGTTGCAAACAATCCCCTGAAATCTTTTTCGGTGGAAACAGATGGGTTTTTATCATCAGAAACCGAATTAGCCCTCGACATCTGAACAACTTTTTTTTTAAAAATCCCTAAGCCGCGCGGTCACAATTTCAGCAAAAATCTGACATTCTGCAATTCACTCAAAAATGCTGCCAAACTGTTGCAAACGATCCCCTGAAATCTTTTTCGGTGGAAACAGATGGGTTTTTATCATCAGAAACAGAATTAGACCTCGACCTCTAAACAACTTTTTTTTTGAAAAATCCCTAAGCCGCGCGGTCACAATTTCAGCAAAAATCTGACATTCTGCAATTCACTCAAAAATGCTGCCAAACTGTTGCAAACGATTCCCTGAAAGCTTTTTCGGTGGAAACAGATGGGTTTTTATCATCAGAAACAGAATTAGCCCTCGACCTCTGAACAACCTTTTTTTGAAAAATCCCTAAGCCGCGCGGTCACAATTTCAGCAAAAATCTGACATTCTGCAATTCACTCAAAAATGCTGCCAAACTGTTGCAAACAATCCCCTGAAATCTTTTTCGGTGGAAACAGATGGGTTTTTATCATCAGAAACCGAATTAGCCCTCGACCTCTGAACAACTTTTTTTGAAAAATCCCTAAGCCGCGCGGTCACAATTTCAGCAAAAATCTGACATTCTTCAATTCACTCAAAAATGCTGCCAAACTGTTGCAAACAATCCCCTAAAATCTTTTTCGGTGGAAACAGATGGGTTTTTATCATCAGAAACAGAATTAGACCTCGACCTCTGAACAACTTTTTTTGAAAATTCCCTTAGCCGCGCGGTCACAATTTCAGCAAAAATCTGACATTCTGCAATTCACTCAAAAATGCTGCCAAACTGTTGCAAACAATCCCCTGAAATCTTTTTCGGTGGAAACAGATGGGTTTTTATCATCAGAAACCGAATTAGCCCTCGACATCTGAACAACTTTTTTTTGAAAAATCCCTAAGCCGCGCGGTCACAATTTCAGCAAAAATCTGACATTCTGCAATTCACTCAAAAATGCTGCCAAACTGTTGCAAACGAACCCCTGAAAGCTTTTTCGGTGGAAACAGATGGGTTTTTATCATCAGAAACAGAATTAGCCCTCGACATCTGAACACCTTTTTTTAAAAAAAATTCCTAAGCCGCGCGGTCACAATTTCAGCAAAAATCTAACATTCTGCAATTCACTCAAAAATGCTGCCAAACTGTTGAAAACGAACCCCTGAAATCTTTTTCGGTGGAAACAGATGGGTTTTTATCATCGGAAACAGAATTACACCTCGACCTCTAAACAACTTTTTTTTGAAAAATCCCTAAGCCGCGCGGTCATGATTTCAGCAAAAATCTGACATTCTGCAATTCACTCAAAAATGCTGCCAAACTGTTGCAAACGGTCCCCTGAAAGCTTTTTCGGTGGAAACAGATGGTTTTTTATCATCGGAAACAGAATTAGACCTCGACCTCTGAACACCTTTTTTTGAAAAATCCCTAAGCCGCGCGGTCACAATTTCAGCAAAAATCTGACATTCTTCAATTCACTCAAAAATGCTGCCAAACTGTTGCAAACGATCCCCTGAAAGCTTTTTTGGTGGAAACAGATGGGTTTTTATCATCAGAAACAGAATTAGCCCTCGACCTGTGAACAACCTTTTTTTGAAAAATACCTAAGCCGCGCGGTCACAATTTCAGCAAAAATCTGACATTCTGCAATTCACTCAAAAATGCTGCCAAACTGTTGCAAACGATCCCCTGAAATCTTTTTCGGTGGAAACAGATGGGTTTTTATCATCAGAAACAGAATTAGCCCTCGACCTCTGAACAACTTTTTTTGAAAAATCCCTTAGCCGCGCGGTCACAATTTCAGCAAAAATCTGACATTCTGCAATTCACTCAAAAATGCTGCCAAACTGTTGCAAACAATCCCCTGAAATCTTTTTCGGTGGAAACAGATGGGTTTTTATCATCAGAAACCGAATTAGCCCTCGACCTCTGAACAACTATTTTTTGAAAAATCCCTAAGCCGCGCGGTCACAATTTCAGCAAAAATCTGACATTCTGCAATTCACTCAAAAATGCTGCCAAAGTGTTGCAACCGAACCCCTGAAAGCTTTTTCGGTGGAAACAGATGGGTTTTTATCATCAGAAACAGAATTAGCCCTCGACCTCTGAACACCTTTTTTTAAAAAAAATCCCTAAGCCGCGCGGTCACAATTTCAGCAAAAATCTGACATTCTGCAATTCACTCAAAAATGCTGCCAAACTGTTGCAAACGATACCCTGATTGCTTTTTCGGTGGAAACAGATGGGTTTTTATCATCAGAAACATAATTAACCCTCGACCTCTGAACAACTTTTTTTTGAAAAATCCCTAAGCCGCGCGGTCACAATTTCAGCAAAAATCTGACATTCTGCAATTCACTCATAATGGCTGCCAAACAGTTGCAAACGATCCCCTGAAAGCTTTTTCGGTGGAAACAGATGGGTTTTTATCATCAGAAACAGAATTAGCCCTCGACCTCTGAACAACTTTTTTTGAAAAATCCCTAAGCCGCGCGGTCACAATTTCAGCAAAAATCTGACATTCTGCAATTCAATCAAAAATGCTGCCAAACTGTTGCAAACGATCCCCTGAAATCTTTTTCGGTGGAAACAGATGGGTTTTTATCATCAGAAACAGAATTAGCCCTCGACCTCTGAACAACTTTTTTTGAAAAATCCCTAAGCCGCGCGGTCACAATTTCAGCAAAAATCTGACATTCTGCAATTCACTCAAAAATGCTGCCAAACTGTTGCAAACGATCCCCTGAAAGCTTTTTCGGTGGAAACAGATGGGTTTTTATCATCAGAAACAGAATTAGCCCTCGACCTCTGAACAACTTTTTTTTGAAAAATCCCTAAGCCGCGCGGTCACAATTTCAGCAAAAATCTGACATTCTGCAATTCACTCAAAAATGCTGCCAAACTGTTGCAAACGAACCCCTGAAAGCTTTTTCGGTGGAAACAGATCGGTTTTTATCATCAGAAACAGAATTAGCCCTCGACCTCTGAACAACCTTTTTTTGAAAAATCCCTAAGCCGTGCGGTCACAATTTCAGCAAAAATCTGACATTCTGCAATTCACTCAAAAATCCTGCCAAACCGTTGCAAACGATCCCCTGAAAGCTTTTTCGGTGGAAACAGATGGGTTTTTATCATCAGAAACCGAATTAGCCCTCGACCTCTGAACAACTTTTTTTTGAAAAATCCCTAAGCCGCGCGGTCACAATTTTAGCAAAAATCTGACATTCTGCAATTCACTCAAAAATGCTGCCAAACTGTTGCGAATGAACCCCTGAAATCTTTTTAGGTGGAAATAGATGAGTTTTTATCATCGGAAACAGAATTAGACCTCGACCTCTGAACAACTTTTTTTTGAAAAATCCCTAAGCCGCGCAGTCACAATTTCAGCAAAAATCTGACATTCTGCAATTCAATCAAAAATGCTGCCAAACTGTTGCAAACGAACCCCTGAAATCTTTTTCGGTGGAAACAGATGGGTTTTTATCATCGGAAACAGAATTAGACCTCAACCTCTGAACAACTTTTTTTTGAAAAATCCCTAAGCCGCGCGGTCACAATTTCAGCAATAATCTGACATTCTGCAATTCACTCAAAAATACTGCCAAACTGTTGCAAACGAACCCCTGAAATCTTTTTAGGTGGAAATAGATGGGTTTTTATCATCGGAAACCGAATTAGCCCTCGACCTCTGAACAACTTTTTTTTAAAAAATCCCTAAGCCGCGCGGTCACAATTTCAGCAAAAATCTGACATTCTGCAATTCACTCAAAAATGCTGCCAAACTGTTGCAAACGATCCCCTGAAATCTTTTTCGGTGGAAACAGATGGGTTTTTATCATCGGAAACAGAATTAGACCTCAACCTCTGAACAACTTTTTTTTGAAAAATCCCTAAGCCGCGCGGTCACAAATTCAGCAAAAATCTGACATTCTGCAATTCACTCAAAAATCCTGCCAAACCGTTGCAAACGATCCCCTGAAATCTTTTTCGGTGGAAACAGATGGGTTTTTATCATCAGAAACCGAATTAGCCCTCGACCTCTGAACAACTTTTTTTTGAAAAATCCCTAAGCCGCGCGGTCACAATTTTAGCAAAAATCTGACATTCTGCAATTCACTCAAAAATGCTGCCAAACTGTTGCAAATGAACCCCTGAAATCTTTTTAGGTGGAAATAGATGGGTTTTTATCATCGGAAACAGAATTAGACCTCGACCTCTGAACAACTTTTTTTTGAAAAATCCCTAAGCCGCGCAGTCACAATTTCAGCAAAAATCTGACATTCTGCAATTCAATCAAAAATGCTGCCAAACTGTTGCAAACGAACCCCTGAAATCTTTTTCGGTGGAAACAGATGGGTTTTTATCATCGGAAACAGAATTAGACCTCAACCTCTGAACAACTTTTTTTTGAAAAATCCCTAAGCCGCGCGGTCACAATTTCAGCAAAAATCTGACATTCTGCAATTCACTCAAAAATACTGCCAAACTGTTGCAAACGAACCCCTGAAATCTTTTTAGGTGGAAATAGATGGGTTTTTATCATCGGAAACCGAATTAGCCCTCGACCTCTGAACAACTTTTTTTTAAAAAATCCCTAAGCCGCGCGGTCACAATTTCAGCAAAAATCTGACATTCTGCAATTCACTCAAAAATGCTGCCAAACTGTTGCAAACGATCCCCTGAAATCTTTTTCAGTGGAAACAGATGGGTTTTTATCATCGGAAACAGAATTAGACCTCAACCTCTGAACAACTTTTTTTTGAAAAATCCCTAAGCCGCGGGGTCACAATTTCAGCAAAAAACTGACCTTCTGCAATTCACTCAAAAATGCTGCCAAACTGTTGCAAACGATCCCCTGAAATCTTTTTCGGTGGAAACAGATGGGTTTTTATCATCGGAAACAGAATTAGACCTCAAACTCTGAACAACTTTTTTTTGAAAAATCCCTAAGCCGCGGGGTCACAATTTCAGCAAAAATCTGACCTTCTGCAATTCATTCAAAAATGCTGCCAAACTGTTGCAAACAATCCCCTGAAATCTTTTTCGGTGGAAACAGATGGGTTTTTATCATCGGAAACAGAATTAGACGTCGGCTTCTAAACAACTTTTTTTTGAAAAATCCCTAAGCCGCGCGGTCACAATTTCAGCAAAAATCTGACATTCTGCAATTCACTCAAAAATGCTGCCAAACTGTTGCAAACGAACCCCTGAAAGCTTTTTCGGTGGAAACAGATGGGTTTTTATCATCAGAAACCGAATTAGCCCTCGACCTCTGAACAATTTTTTTTTGAAAAATCCCTAAGTCACAATTTCAGCAAAAATCTGTCATTCTGCAATTCAATCAAAAATGCTGCCAAACTGTTGCAAACGATCCCCTGAAATCTTTTTCGGTGGAAACAGATGGGTTTTTATCATCGGAAACAGAATTAGACCTCGACCTCTGAACAACTTTTTTTGAAAAATCCCTAAGCCGCGCGGTCACAATTTCAGCAAAAATCTGACATTCTGCAATTCACTCAAAAATGCTGCCAAACTGTTGCAAACGATCCCCTGAAATCTTTTTCGGTGGAAACAGATGTGTTTTTATCATCGGAAACAGAATTAGCCCTCGGCTTCTAAACAACTTTTTTTTGAAAAATCCCTAAGCCGCGCGGTCACAATTTCAGCAAAAATCTGACATTCTGCAATTCACTCAAAAATGCTGCCAAACTGTTGCAAACAATCCCCTGAAATCTTTTTCGGTGGAAACAGATGGGTTTTTATCATCAGAAACCGAATTAGCCCTCGACATCTGAACAACTTTTTTTTGAAAAATCCCTAAGCCGCGCGGTCACAATTTCAGCAAAAATCTGACATTCTGCAATTCACTCAAAAATGCTGCCAAACTGTTGCGAACGATCCCCTGAAATCTTTTTCGGTGGAAACAGATGGGTTTTTATCATCAGAAACAGAATTAGACCTCGACCTCTAAACAACTTTTTTTTGAAAAATCCCTAAGCCGCGCGGTCACAATTTCAGCAAAAATCTGACATTCTGCAATTCACTCAAAAATGCTGCCAAACTGTTGCAAACAATCCCCTGAAATCTTTTTCGGTGGAAACAGATGGGTTTTTATCATCAGAAACCGAATTAGCCCTCGACATCTGAACAACTTTTTTTTGAAAAATTCCTAAGCCGCGCGGTCACAATTTCAGCAAAAATCTGACATTCTGCAATTCACTCAAAAATGCTGCCAAACTGTTGCAAACAATCCCCTGAAATCTTTTTCGGTGGAAACAGATGGGTTTTTATCATCAGAAACCGAATTAGCCCTCTACATCTGAACAACTTTTTTTTGAAAAATCCCTAAGCCGCGCGGTCACAATTTCAGCAAAAATCTGACATTCTGCAATTCACTCAAAAATGCTGCCAAACTGTTGCGAACGATCCCCTGAAATCTTTTTCGGTGGAAACAGATGGGTTTTTATCATCAGAAACAGAATTAGACCTCGACCTCTAAACAACTTTTTTTTGAAAAATCCCTAAGCCGCGCGGTCACAATTTCAGCAAAAATCTGACATTCTGCAATTCACTCAAAAATGCTGCCAAACTGTTGCAAACGATTCCCTGAAAGCTTTTTCGGTGGAAACAGATGGGTTTTTATCATCAGAAACAGAATTAGCCCTCGACCTCTGAACAACCTTTTTTTGAAAAATCCCTAAGCCGCGCGGTCACAATTTCAGCAAAAATCTGACATTCTGCAATTCACTCAAAAATGCTGCCAAACTGTTGCAAACAATCCCCTGAAATCTTTTTCGGTGGAAACAGATGGGTTTTTATCATCAGAAACAGAATTAGACCTCGACCTCTGAACAACTTTTTTTGAAAAATCCCTTAGACGCGCGGTCACAATTTCAGCAAAAATCTGACATTCTGCAATTCACTCAAAAATGCTGCCAAACTGTTGCAAACAATCCCCTGAAATCTTTTTCGGTGGAAACAGATGGGTTTTTATCATCAGAAACCGAATTAGCCCTCGACATCTGAACAACTTTTTTTTGAAAAATCCCTAAGCCGCGCGGTCACAATTTCAGCAAAAATCTGACATTCTGCAATTCACTCAAAAATGCTGCCAAACTGTTGCAAACGATCCCCTGAAAGCTTTTTCGGTGGAAACAGATGGGTTTTTATCATCAGAAACAGAATTAGACCTCGACCTCTAAACAACTTTTTTTTGAAAAATCCCTAAGCCGCGCGGTCACAATTTCAGCAAAAATCTGACATTCTGCAATTCACTCAAAAATGCTGCCAAACTGTTCCAAACGATCCCCTGAAAGCTTTTTCGGTGGAAACAGATGGGTTTTTATCATCAGAAACACAATTAGACCTCGACCTCTGAACAACTTTTTTTTGAAAAATCCCTAAGCCGCGCGGTCACAATTTCAGCAAAAATCTGACATTCTGCAATTCAATCAAAAATGCTGCCAAACTGTTGCAAACGATCCCCTGAAATCTTTTTCGGTGGAAACAGATGGGTTTTTATCATCGGAAACAGAATTAGACCTCAACCTCTGAACAACTTTTTTTTGAAAAATCCCTAAGCCGCGCGGTCAAAATTTCAGCAAAAATCTGACATTCTGCAATTCACTCAAAAATGCTGCCAAACTGTTGCAAACGATCCCCTGAAAGCTTTTTCGGTGGAAACAGATGGGTTTTTATCATCAGAAACAGAAATAGACCTCAACCTCTGAACAACTTTTTTTGAAAAATCCCTAAGCCGCGCGGTCACAATTTCAGCAAAAATCTGACATTCTGCAATTCCGTCAAAAACGCTGCCAAACTGTTGCAAACGATCCCCTGAAAGCTTTTTCGGTGGAAATAGATGGGTTTTTATCATCAGAAACAGAATTAGCCCTCAACCTCTGAACAACCTTTTTTTGAAAAATCCCTAAGCCGCGCGGTCACAATTTCAGCAAAAATCTGACATTCTGCAATTCACTCAAAAATGCTGCCAAACTGTTGCAAACAATCCCCTGAAATCTTTTTCGGTGGAAACAGATGGGTTTTTATCATCAGAAACAGAATTAGACCTCGACCTCTGGACAACTTTTTTTTGAAAAATCCCTAAGCCGCGCGGTCACAATTTCAGCAAAAATCTGACATTCTGCAATTCACTCAAAAATGCTGCCAAACTGTTGCAAACGATCCCCTGAAATCTTTTTCGGTGGAAACAGATGGGTTTTTATCATCGGAAACAGAATTAGACCTCGGCTTCTAAACAACTTTTTTTTGAAAAATCCCTAAGCCGCGCGGTCACAATTTCAGCAAAAATCTGACATTCTGCAATTCACTCAAAAATGCTGCCAAACTGTTGCAAACGATCCCCTGAAATCTTTTTAGGTGGAAATAGATGGGTTTTTATCATCGGAAACAGAATTAGCCCTCGACCTGTGAACAACCTTTTTTTGAAAAATCCCTAAGCCGCGCGGTCACAATTTCAGCAAAAATCTGACATTCTGCAATTCACTCAAAAATGCTGCCAAACTGTTGCAAACGAACCCCTGAAAGCTTTTTCGGTGGAAACAGATCGGTTTTTATCATCAGAAACAGAATTAGCCCTCGACCTCTGAACAACCTTTTTTTGAAAAATCCCTAAGCCGCGCGGTCACAATTTCAGCAAAAATCTGACATTCTGCAATTCACTCAAAAATGCTGCCAAACTGTTGCAAACGAACCCCTGAAAGCTTTTTCGGTGGAAACAGATCGGTTTTTATCATCAGAAACAGAATTAGACCTCGACCTCTGAACAACTTTTTTTGAAAAATCCCTAAGCCGCGCGGTCACAATTTCAGCAAAAATCTGACATTCTGCAATTCACTCAAAAATCCTGCCAAACCGTTGCAAACGATCCCCTGAAAGCTTTTTCGGTGGAAACAGATGGGTTTTTATCATCAGAAACCGAATTAGGCCTCGACCTCTGAACAACTTTTTTTTGAAAAATCCCTAAGCCGCGCGGTCACAATTTTAGCAAAAATCTGACATTCTGCAATTCACTCAAAAATGCTGCCAAACTGTTGCAAATGAACCCCTGAAATCTTTTTAGGTGGAAATAGATGGGTTTTTATCATCGGAAACAGAATTAGACCTCGACCTCTGAACAACTTTTTTTTGAAAAATCCCTAAGCCGCGCAGTCACAATTTCAGCAAAAATCTGACATTCTGCAATTCAGTCAAAAATGCTGCCAAACTGTTGCAAACGAACCCCTGAAATATTTTTAGGTGGAAACAGATGGGATTTTATCATCGGAAACACAATTAGACCTCGACCTCTGAACAACTTTTTTTTGAAAAATTCCTAAGCCGCGCGGTCACAATTTCAGCAAAAATCTGACATTCTGCAATTCACTCAAAAATGCTGCCAAACTTTTGCAAACGAACCCCTGAAAGCTTTTTCGGTGGAAACAGATGGGTTTTTATCATCAGAAACAGAATTAGCCCTCGACCTCTGAACACCTTTTTTTAAAAAAAATTCCTAAGCTGCGCGGTCACAATTTCAGCAAAAATCTAACATTCTGCAATTCACTCAAAAATGCTGCCAAACTGTTGCAAACGAACCCCTGAAATATTTTTAGGTGGAAACAGATGGATTTTTATCATCGGAAACAGAATTAGACCTCGACCTCTGAACAACTTTTTTTTGAAAAATCCCTAAGCCGCGCGGTCACAATTTCAGCAAAAATCTGACATTCTGCAATTCACTCAAAAATGCTGCCAAACTGTTGCAAACGAACCCCTGAAAGCTTTTTCGGTGGAAACAGATGGGTTTTTATCATCAGAAACAGAATTAGACCTCGACCTCTGAACAACTTTTTTTGAAAAATCCCTAAGCCGCGCGGTCACAATTTCAGCAAAAATCTGACATTCTGCAATTCACTCAAAAATGCTGCCAAACTGTTGCAAACGAACCCCTGAAAGCTTTTTCGGTGGAAACAGATGGGTTTTTATCATCAGAAACCGAATTAGCCCTCGACCTCTGAACAATTTTTTTTGAAAAATCCCTAAGTCAGAATTTCAGCAAAAATCTGTCATTCTGCAATTCAATCAAAAATGCTGCCAAACTGTTGCAAACAATCCCCTGAAATCTTTTTCGGTGGAAACAGATGGGTTTTTATCATCAGAAACAGAATTAGACCTCGACCTCTGAACAACTTTTTTTGAAAAATCCCTTAGCCGCGCGGTCACAATTTCAGCAAAAATCTGACATTCTGCAATTCACTCAAAAATGCTGCCAAACTGTTGCAAACAATCCCCTGAAATCTTTTTCGGTGGAAACAGATGGGTTTTTATCATCAGAAACCGAATTAGCCCTCGACATCTGAACAACTTTTTTTTGAAAAATCCCTAAGCCGCGCGGTCACAATTTCAGCAAAAATCTGACATTCTGCAATTCACTCAAAAATGCTGCCAAACTGTTGCAAACAATCCCCTGAAATCTTTTTCGGTGGAAACAGATGGGTTTTTATCATCAGAAACCGAATTAGCCCTCGACATCTGAACAACTTTTTTTTGAAAAATCCCTAAGCCGCGCGGTCACAATTTCAGCAAAAATCTGACATTCTGCAATTCACTCAAAAATGCTGCCAAACTGTTGCAAACGATCCCCTGAAATCTTTTTCGGTGGAAACAGATGGGTTTTTATCATCGGAAACAGAATTAGACCTCAACCTCTGAACAACTTTTTTTTGAAAAATCCCTAAGCCGCGCGGTCACAATTTCAGCAAAAATCTGACCTTCTGCGATTCATTCAAAAATGCTGCCAAACTGTTGCAAACAATCCCCTGAAATCTTTTTCGGTGGAAACAGATGGGTTTTTATCATCGGAAACAGAATTAGACCTCGGCTTCTAAACAACTTTTTTTTGAAAAATCCCTAAGCCGCGCGGTCACAATTTCAGCAAAAATCTGACATTCTGCAATTCACTCAAAAATGCTGCCAAACTGTTGCAATCGATCCCCTGAAAGCTTTTTCGGTGGAAACAGATGGGTTTTTATCATCAGAAACAGAATTAGACCTCGACCTCTGAACAACTTTTTTTTGAAAAATCCCTAAGCCGCGCGGTCACAATTTCAGCAAAAATCTGACATTCTGCAATTCACTCAAAAATGCTGCCAAACTGTTGCAAACGAACCCCTGAAATATTTTTAGGTGGAAACAGATGGGATTTTATCATCGGAAACAGAATTAGACCTCGACCTCTGAACAACTTTTTTTTGAAAAATCCCTAAGCCGCGCGGTCACAATTTCAGCAAAAATCTGACATTCTGCAATTCACTCAAAAATGCTGCCAAACTTTTGCAAACGATCCCCTGAAAGCTTTTTCGGTGGAAACAGATGGGTTTTTATCATCAGAAACAGAATTAGCCCTCGACCTCTGAACAACCTTTTTTTGAAAAATCCCTAAGCCGCGCGGTCACAATTTCAGCAAAAATCTGACATTCTGCAATTCACTCAAAAATGCTGCCAAACTGTTGCAAACGAACCCCTGAAATATTTTTAGGTGGAAACAGATGGGTTTTTATCATCGGAAACAGAATTAGACCTCGACCTCTGAACAACTTTTTTTTGAAAAATCCCTAAGCCGCGCGGTCACAATTTCAGCAAAAATCTGACATTCTGCAATTCACTCAAAAATGCTGCCAAACTGTTGCAAACGAACCCCTGAAAGCTTTTTCGGTGGAAACAGATGGGTTTTTATCATCAGAAACCGAATTAGCCCTCGACCTCTGAACAATTTTTTTTGAAAAATCCCTAAGTCACAATTTCAGCAAAAATCTGTCATTCTGCAATTCAATCAAAAATGCTGCCAAACTGTTGCAAACGATCCCCTGAAATCTTTTTCGGTGGAAACAGATGGGTTTTTATCATCGGAAACAGAATTAGACCTCGACCTCTGAACAACTTTTTTTGAAAAATCCCTAAGCCGCGCGGTCACAATTTCAGCAAAAATCTGACATTCTGCAATTCACTCAAAAATGCTGCCAAACTTTTGCAAACGATCCCCTGAAATCTTTTTCGGTGGAAACAGATGGGTTTTTATCATCAGAAACCGAATTAGCCCTCGACCTCTGAACAACTTTTTTTTGAAAAATCCCTAAGCCGCGCGGTCACAATTTCAGCAAAAATCTGACATTCTGCAATTCACTCAAAAATGCTGCCAAACTGTTGCAAACGATCCCCTGAAATCTTTTTCGGTGGAAACAGATGGGTTTTTATCATCGGAAACAGAATTAGACCTCGGCTTCTAAACAACTTTTTTTTGAAAAATCCCTAAGCCGCGCGGTCACAATTTCAGCAAAAATCTGACATTCTGCAATTCACTCAAAAATGCTGCCAAACTGTTGCAAACAATCCCCTGAAATCTTTTTCGGTGGAAACAGATGGGTTTTTATCATCAGAAACCGAATTAGCCCTCGACATCTGAACAACTTTTTTTTGAAAAATCCCTAAGCCGCGCGGTCACAATTTCAGCAAAAATCTGACATTCTGCAATTCACTCAAAAATGCTGCCAAACTGTTGCAAACGATCCCCTGAAATCTTTTTCGGTGGAAACAGATGGGTTTTTATCATCAGAAACAGAATTAGACCTCGACCTCTAAACAATTTTTTTTTGAAAAATCCCTAAGCCGCGCGGTCACAATTTCAGCAAAAATCTGACATTCTGCAATTCACTCAAAAATGCTGCCAAACTGTTGCAATCGATCCCCTGAAAGCTTTTTCGGTGGAAACAGATGGGTTTTTATCATCAGAAACAGAATTAGACCTCGACCTCTGAACAACTTTTTTTTGAAAAATCCCTAAGCCGCGCGGTCACAATTTCAGCAAAAATCTGACATTCTGCAATTCACTCAAAAATGCTGCCAAACTGTTGCAAACGAACCCCTGAAATATTTTTAGGTGGAAACAGATGGGATTTTATCATCGGAAACAGAATTAGACCTCGACCTCTGAACAACTTTTTTTTGAAAAATCCCTAAGCCGCGCGGTCACAATTTCAGCAAAAATCTGACATTCTGCAATTCACTCAAAAATGCTGCCAAACTTTTGCAAACGATCCCCTGAAAGCTTTTTCGGTGGAAACAGATGGGTTTTTATCATCAGAAACAGAATTAGCCCTCGACCTCTGAACAACCTTTTTTTGAAAAATCCCTAAGCCGCGCGGTCACAATTTCAGCAAAAATCTGACATTCTGCAATTCACTCAAAAATGCTGCCAAACTGTTGCAAACGAACCCCTGAAATATTTTTAGGTGGAAACAGATGGGTTTTTATCATCGGAAACAGAATTAGACCTCGACCTCTGAACAACTTTTTTTTGAAAAATCCCTAAGCCGCGCGGTCACAATTTCAGCAAAAATCTGACATTCTGCAATTCACTCAAAAATGCTGCCAAACTGTTGCAAACGAACCCCTGAAAGCTTTTTCGGTGGAAACAGATGGGTTTTTATCATCAGAAACCGAATTAGCCCTCGACCTCTGAACAATTTTTTTTGAAAAATCCCTAAGTCACAATTTCAGCAAAAATCTGTCATTCTGCAATTCAATCAAAAATGCTGCCAAACTGTTGCAAACGATCCCCTGAAATCTTTTTCGGTGGAAACAGATGGGTTTTTATCATCGGAAACAGAATTAGACCTCGACCTCTGAACAACTTTTTTTGAAAAATCCCTAAGCCGCGCGGTCACAATTTCAGCAAAAATCTGACATTCTGCAATTCACTCAAAAATGCTGCCAAACTTTTGCAAACGATCCCCTGAAATCTTTTTCGGTGGAAACAGATGGGTTTTTATCATCAGAAACCGAATTAGCCCTCGACCTCTGAACAACTTTTTTTTGAAAAATCCCTAAGCCGCGCGGTCACAATTTCAGCAAAAATCTGACATTCTGCAATTCACTCAAAAATGCTGCCAAACTGTTGCAAACGATCCCCTGAAATCTTTTTCGGTGGAAACAGATGGGTTTTTATCATCGGAAACAGAATTAGACCTCGGCTTCTAAACAACTTTTTTTTGAAAAATCCCTAAGCCGCGCGGTCACAATTTCAGCAAAAATCTGACATTCTGCAATTCACTCAAAAATGCTGCCAAACTGTTGCAAACAATCCCCTGAAATCTTTTTCGGTGGAAACAGATGGGTTTTTATCATCAGAAACCGAATTAGCCCTCGACATCTGAACAATTTTTTTTTGAAAAATCCCTAAGCCGCGCGGTCACAATTTCAGCAAAAATCTGACATTCTGCAATTCAGTCAAAAATGCTGCCAAACTGTTGCAAACAATCCCCTGAAATCTTTTTCGGTGGAAACAGATGGGTTTTTATCATCAGAAACAGAATTAGACCTCGACCTCTGAACAACTTTTTTTGAAAAATCCCTAAGCCGCGCGGTCACAATTTCAGCAAAAATCTGACATTCTGCAATTCACTCAAAAATGCTGCCAAACTGTTGCAAAAAATCCCCTGAAATCTTTTTCGGTGGAAACAGATGGGTTTTTATCATCAGAAACCGAATTAGACCTCGACCTCTGAACAACTTTTTTTGAAAAATCCCTTAGCCGCGCGGTCACAATTTCAGCAAAAATCTGACATTCTGCAATTCACTCAAAAATCCTGCCAAACTGTTGCAAACAATCCCCTGAAATCTTTTTCGGTGGAAACAGATGGGTTTTTATCATCAGAAACCGAATTAGACCTCGACCTCTGAACAACTTTTTTTTGAAAAATCCCTAAGCCGCGCGGTCACAATTTCAGCAAAAATCTGACATTCTGCAATTCACTCAAAAATGCTGCCAAACTGTTCCAAACGATCCCCTGAAAGCTTTTTCGGTGGAAACAGATGGGTTTTTATCATCAGAAACAGAATTAGACCTCGACCTCTGAACAACTTTTTTTTGAAAAATCCCTAAGCCGCGCGGTCACAATTTCAGCAAAAATCTGACATTCTGCATTTCACTCAAAAATGCTGCCAAACTGTTGCAAACGATCCCCTGATTGCTTTTTCGGTGGAAACAGATGGGTTTTTATCATCAGAAACATAATTAACCCTCGACCTCTGAACAACTTTTTTTTGAAAAATCCCTAAGCCGCGCGGTCACAATTTCAGCAAAAATCTGACATTCTGCAATTCACTCATAATGGCTGCCAAACAGTTGCAAACGATCCCCTGAAAGCTTTTTCGGTGGAAACAGATCGGTTTTTATCATCAGAAACAGAATTAGCCCTCGACCTCTGAACAACTTTTTTTTGAAAAATCCCTAAGCCGCGCGGTCACAATTTCAGCAAAAATCTGACATTCTGCAATTCACTCAAAAATGCTGCCAAACTGTTGCAAACGAACCCCTGAAAGCTTTTTCGGTGGAAACAGATCGGTTTTTATCATCAGAAACAGAATTAGCCCTCGACCTCTGAACAACCTTTTTTTGAAAAATCCCTAAGCCGCGCGGTCACAATTTCAGCAAAAATCTGACATTCTGCAATTCACTCAAAAATCCTGCCAAACCGTTGCAAACGATCCCCTGAAAGCTTTTTCGGTGGAAACAGATGGGTTTTTATCATCAGAAACCGAATTAGCCCTCGACCTCTGAACAACTTTTTTTTGAAAAATCCCTAAGCCGCGCGGTCACAATTTTAGCAAAAATCTGACATTCTGCAATTCACTCAAAAATGCTGCCAAACTGTTGCAAATGAACCCCTGAAATCTTTTTAGGTGGAAATAGATGGGGTTTTATCATCGGAAACAGAATTAGACCTCGACCTCTGAACAACGTTTTTTTGAAAAATCCCTAAGCCGCGCGGTCACAATTTCAGCAAAAATCTGACATTCTGCAATTCACTCAAAAATACTGCCAAACTGTTGCAAACGACCCCTGAAATCTTTTTAGGTGGAAATAGATGGGTTTTTATCATCGGAAACCGAATTAGCCCTCGACCTCTGAACAACTTTTTTTTAAAAAATCCCTAAGCCGCGCGGTCACAATTTCAGCAAAAATCTGACCTTCTGCAATTCCGTCAAAAACGCTGCCAAACTGTTGCAAACGATCCCCTGAAAGCTTAATCGGTGGAAACAGATGGGTTTTTATCATCAGAAACAGAATTAGCCCTCAACCTCTGAACAACCTTTTTTTGAAAAATCCCTAAGCCGCGCGGTCACAATTTCAGCAAAAATCTGACATTCTGCAATTCACTCAAAAATACTGTCAAACTGTTGCAAACGAACCCCTGAAATCTTTTTAGGTGGAAATAGATGGGTTTTTATCATCGGAAACCGAATTAGCCCTCGACCTCTGAACAACTTTTTTTTTAAAAATCCCTAAGCCGCGCGGTCACAATTTCAGCAAAAATCTGACATTCTGCAATTCACTCAAAAATGCTGCCAAACTGTTGCAAACGATCCCCTGAAATCTTTTTCGGTGGAAACAGATGGGTTTTTATCATCGGAAACAGAATTAGACCTCAACCTCTGAACAACTTTTTTTTGAAAAATCCCTAAGCCGCGCGGTCACAATTTCAGCAAAAATCTGACATTCTGCAATTCAGTCAAAAATGCTGCCAAACTGTTGCAAACAATCCCCTGAAATCTTTTTCGGTGGAAACAGATGGGTTTTTATCATCAGAAACAGAATTAGACCTCGACCTCTGAACAACTTTTTTTGAAAAATCCCTAAGCCGCGCGGTCACAATTTCAGCAAAAATCTGACATTCTGCAATTCACTCAAAAATGCTGCCAAACTGTTGCAAAAAATCCCCTGAAATCTTTTTCGGTGGAAACAGATGGGTTTTTATCATCAGAAACAGAATTAGACCTCGACCTATGAACAACTTTTTTTGAAAAATCCCTTAGCCGCGCGGTCACAATTTCAGCAAAAATCTGACATTCTGCAATTCACTCAAAAATGCTGCCAAACTGTTGCAAACGATCCCCTGATTGCTTTTTCGGTGGAAACAGATGGGTTTTTATCATCAGAAACATAATTAACCCTCGACCTCTGAACAACTTTTTTTTGAAAAATCCCTAAGCCGCGCGGTCACAATTTCAGCAAAAATCTGACATTCTGCAATTCACTCATAATGGCTGCCAAACAGTTGCAAACGATCCCCTGAAAGCTTTTTCGGTGGAAACAGATGGGTTTTTATCATCAGAAACAGAATTAGCCCTCGACCTCTGAACAACTTTTTTTGAAAAATCCCTAAGCCGCGCGGTCACAATTTCAGCAAAAATCTGACATTCTGCAATTCACTCAAAAATGCTGCCAAACTGTTGCAAACGATCCCCTGAAAGCTTTTTCGGTGGAAACAGATGGGTTTTTATCATCAGAAACAGAATTAGCCCTCGACCTCTGAACAACTTTTTTTTGAAAAATCCCTAAGCCGCGCGGTCACAATTTCAGCAAAAATCTGACATTCTGCAATTCACTCAAAAATGCTGCCAAACTCTTGCAAACGAACCCCTGAAAGCTTTTTCGGTGGAAACAGATCGGTTTTTATCATCAGAAACAGAATTAGCCCTCGACCTCTGAACAACCTTTTTTTGAAAAATCCCTAAGCCGCGCGGTCACAATTTCAGCAAAAATCTGACATTCTGCAATTCACTCAAAAATCCTGCCAAACCGTTGCAAACGATCCCCTGAAAGCTTTTTCGGTGGAAACAGATGGGTTTTTATCATCAGAAACCGAATTAGCCCTCGACCTCTGAACAACTTTTTTTTGAAAAATCCCTAAGCCGCGCGGTCACAATTTTAGCAAAAATCTGACATTCTGCAATTCACTCAAAAATGCTGCCAAACTGTTGCAAATGAACCCCTGAAATCTTTTTAGGTGGAAATAGATGGGGTTTTATCATCGGAAACAGAATTAGACCTCGACCTCTGAACAACTTTTTTTTGAAAAATCCCTAAGCCGCGCAGTCACAATTTCAGCAAAAATCTGACATTCTGCAATTCAATCAAAAATGCTGCCAAACTGTTGCAAACGAACCCCTGAAATCTTTTTCGGTGGAAACAGATGGGTTTTTATCATCGGAAACAGAATTAGACCTCAACCTCTGAACGACTTTTTTTTGAAAAATCCCTAAGCCGCGCGGTCACAATTTCAGCAAAAATCTGACATTCTGCAATTCACTCAAAAATGCTGCCAAACTGTTGCAAACGATCCCCTGAAAGCTTTTTCGGTGGAAATAGATGGGTTTTTATCATCAGAAACAGAATTAGCCCTCAACCTCTGAACAACCTTTTTTTGAAAAATCCCTAAGCCGCGCGGTCACAATTTCAGCAAAAATCTGACATTCTGCAATTCACTCAAAAATACTGCCAAACTGTTGCAAACGAACCCCTGAAATCTTTTTAGGTGGAAATAGATGGGTTTTTATCATCGGAAACCGAATTAGCCCTCGACCTCTGAACAACTTTTTTTTAAAAAATCCCTAAGCCGCGCGGTCACAATTTCAGCAAAAATCTGACCTTCTGCAATTCCGTCAAAAACGCTGCTAAACTGTTGCAAACGATCCCCTGAAAGCTTTTTCGGTGGAAACAGATGGGTTTTTATCATCAGAAACAGAATTAGCCCTCAACCTCTGAACAACCTTTTTTTGAAAAATCCCTAAGCCGCGCGGTCACAATTTCAGCAAAAATCTGACATTCTGCAATTCACTCAAAAATACTGCCAAACTGTTGCAAACGAACCCCTGAAATCTTTTTAGGTGGAAATAGATGGGTTTTTATCATCGGAAACCGAATTAGCCCTCGACCTCTGAACAACTTTTTTTTAAAAAATCCCTAAGCCGCGCGGTCACAATTTCAGCAAAAATCTGACATTCTGCAATTCACTCAAAAATGCTGCCAAACTGTTGCAAACGATCCCCTGAAATCTTTTTCGGTGGAAACAGATGGGTTTTTATCATCGGAAACAGAATTAGACCTCAACCTCTGAATAACTTTTTTTTGAAAAATCCCTAAGCCGCGCGGTCACAATTTCAGCAAAAATCTGACCTTCTGCAATTCATTCAAAAATGCTGCCAAACTGTTGCAAACAATCCCCTGAAATCTTTTTCGGTGGAAACAGATGGGTTTTTATCATCGGAAACAGAATTAGACCTCGGCTTCTAAACAACTTTTTTTTGAAAAATCCCTAAGCCGCGCGGTCACAATTTCAGCAAAAATCTGACATTCTGCAATTCACTCAAAAATGCTGCCAAACCGTTGCAATCGATCCCCTGAAAGCTTTTTCGGTGGAAACAGATGGGTTTTTATCATCAGAAACAGAATTAGACCTCGACCTATGAACAACTTTTTTTGAAAAATCCCTTAGCCGCGCGGTCACAATTTCAGCAAAAATCTGACATTCTGCAATTCACTCAAAAATGCTGCCAAACTGTTGCAAACGATCCCCTGATTGCTTTTTCGGTGGAAACAGATGGGTTTTTATCATCAGAAACATAATTAACCCTCGACCTCTGAACAACTTTTTTTTGAAAAATCCCTAAGCCGCGCGGTCACAATTTCAGCAAAAATCTGACATTCTGCAATTCACTCATAATGGCTGCCAAACAGTTGCAAACGATCCCCTGAAAGCTTTTTCGGTGGAAACAGATGGGTTTTTATCATCAGAAACAGAATTAGCCCTCGACCTCTGAACAACTTTTTTTGAAAAATCCCTAAGCCGCGCGGTCACAATTTCAGCAAAAATCTGACATTCTGCAATTCACTCAAAAATGCTGCCAAACTGTTGCAAACGATCCCCTGAAAGCTTTTTCGGTGGAAACAGATGGGTTTTTATCATCAGAAACAGAATTAGCCCTCGACCTCTGAACAACTTTTTTTTGAAAAATCCCTAAGCCGCGCGGTCACAATTTCAGCAAAAATCTGACATTCTGCAATTCACTCAAAAATGCTGCCAAACTCTTGCAAACGAACCCCTGAAAGCTTTTTCGGTGGAAACAGATCGGTTTTTATCATCAGAAACAGAATTAGCCCTCGACCTCTGAACAACCTTTTTTTGAAAAATCCCTAAGCCGCGCGGTCACAATTTCAGCAAAAATCTGACATTCTGCAATTCACTCAAAAATCCTGCCAAACCGTTGCAAACGATCCCCTGAAAGCTTTTTCGGTGGAAACAGATGGGTTTTTATCATCAGAAACCGAATTAGCCCTCGACCTCTGAACAACTTTTTTTTGAAAAATCCCTAAGCCGCGCGGTCACAATTTTAGCAAAAATCTGACATTCTGCAATTCACTCAAAAATGCTGCCAAACTGTTGCAAATGAACCCCTGAAATCTTTTTAGGTGGAAATAGATGGGGTTTTATCATCGGAAACAGAATTAGACCTCGACCTCTGAACAACTTTTTTTTGAAAAATCCCTAAGCCGCGCAGTCACAATTTCAGCAAAAATCTGACATTCTGCAATTCAATCAAAAATGCTGCCAAACTGTTGCAAACGATCCCCTGAAAGCTTTTTCGGTGGAAATAGATGGGTTTTTATCATCAGAAACAGAATTAGCCCTCAACCTCTGAACAACCTTTTTTTGAAAAATCCCTAAGCCGCGCGGTCACAATTTCAGCAAAAATCTGACATTCTGCAATTCACTCAAAAATACTGCCAAACTGTTGCAAACGAACCCCTGAAATCTTTTTAGGTGGAAATAGATGGGTTTTTATCATCGGAAACCGAATTAGCCCTCGACCTCTGAACAACTTTTTTTTAAAAAATCCCTAAGCCGCGCGGTCACAATTTCAGCAAAAATCTGACCTTCTGCAATTCCGTCAAAAACGCTGCTAAACTGTTGCAAACGATCCCCTGAAAGCTTTTTCGGTGGAAACAGATGGGTTTTTATCATCAGAAACAGAATTAGCCCTCAACCTCTGAACAACCTTTTTTTGAAAAATCCCTAAGCCGCGCGGTCACAATTTCAGCAAAAATCTGACATTCTGCAATTCACTCAAAAATACTGCCAAACTGTTGCAAACGAACCCCTGAAATCTTTTTAGGTGGAAATAGATGGGTTTTTATCATCGGAAACCGAATTAGCCCTCGACCTCTGAACAACTTTTTTTTAAAAAATCCCTAAGCCGCGCGGTCACAATTTCAGCAAAAATCTGACATTCTGCAATTCACTCAAAAATGCTGCCAAACTGTTGCAAACGATCCCCTGAAATCTTTTTCGGTGGAAACAGATGGGTTTTTATCATCGGAAACAGAATTAGACCTCAACCTCTGAATAACTTTTTTTTGAAAAATCCCTAAGCCGCGCGGTCACAATTTCAGCAAAAATCTGACCTTCTGCAATTCATTCAAAAATGCTGCCAAACTGTTGCAAACAATCCCCTGAAATCTTTTTCGGTGGAAACAGATGGGTTTTTATCATCGGAAACAGAATTAGACCTCGGCTTCTAAACAACTTTTTTTTGAAAAATCCCTAAGCCGCGCGGTCACAATTTCAGCAAAAATCTGACATTCTGCAATTCACTCAAAAATGCTGCCAAACCGTTGCAATCGATCCCCTGAAAGCTTTTTCGGTGGAAACAGATGGGTTTTTATCATCAGAAACAGAATTAGACCTCGACCTCTGAACAACTTTTTTTTGAAAAATCCCTAAGCCGCGCGGTCACAAATTCAGCAAAAATCTGACATTCTGCAATTCACTCAAAAATGCTGCCAAACTGTTGCAAACGATCCCCTGAAAGCTTTTTCGGTGGAAACAGATGGGTTTTTATAATCAGAAACAGAATTAGCCCTCGACCTCTGAACAACCTATTTTTGAAAAATCCCTAAGCCGCGCGGTCACAATTTCAGCAAAAATCTGACATTCTGCAATTCACTCAAAAATGCTGCCAAACTGTTGCAAACGATCCCCTGAAAGCTTTTTCGGTGGAAACAGATGGGTTTTTATCATCAGAAACAGAATTAGCCCTCGACCTCTGAACAACTTTTTTTGAAAAATCCCTAAGCCGCGCGGTCACAATTTCAGCAAAAATCTGACATTCTGCAATTCACTCAAAAATGCTGCCAAACTGCTGCAAACGATCCCCTGAAAGCTTTTTCGGTGGAAACAGATGGGTTTTTATCATCAGAAACAGAATTAGCCCTCGACCTCTGAACAACTTTTTTTTGAAAAATCCCTAAGCCGCGCGGTCACAATTTCAGCAAAAATCTGACATTCTGCAATTCACTCAAAAATGCTGCCAAACTGTTGCAAACGAACCCCTGAAAGCTTTTTCGGTGGAAACAGATCGGTTTTTATCATCAGAAACAGAATTAGCCCTCGACCTCTGAACAACCTTTTTTTGAAAAATCCCTAAGCCGCGCGGTCACAATTTCAGCAAAAATCTGACATTCTGCAATTCACTCAAAAATCCTGCCAAACCGTTGCAAACGATCCCCTGAAAGCTTTTTCGGTGGAAACAGATGGGTTTTTATCATCAGAAACCGAATTAGCCCTCGACCTCTGAACAACTTTTTTTTGAAAAATCCCTAAGCCGCGCGGTCACAATTTTAGCAAAAATCTGACATTCTGCAATTCACTCAAAAATGCTGCCAAACTGTTGCAAATGAACCCCTGAAATCTTTTTAGGTGGAAATAGATGGGGTTTTATCATCGGAAACAGAATTAGACCTCGACCTCTGAACAACTTTTTTTTGAAAAATCCCTAAGCCACGCAGTCACAATTTCAGCAAAAATCTGACATTCTGCAATTCAATCAAAAATGCTGCCAAACTGTTGCAAACGAACCCCTGAAATCTTTTTCGGTGGAAACAGATGGGTTTTTATCATCGGAAACAGAATTAGACCTCAACCTCTGAACAACTTTTTTTTGAAAAATCCCTAAGCCGCGCGGTCACAATTTCAGCAAAAATCTGACATTCTGCAATTCACTCAAAAATACTGCCAAACTGTTGCAAACAAACCCCTGAAATCTTTTTAGGTGGAAATAGATGGGTTTTTATCATCGGAAACCGAATTAGCCCTCGACCTCTGAACAACTTTTTTTTAAAAAATCCCTAAGCCGCGCGGTCACAATTTCAGCAAAAATCTGACATTCTGCAATTCACTCAAAAATGCTGCCAAACTGTTGCAAACGATCCCCTGAAATCTTTTTCGGTGGAAACAGATGGGTTTTTATCATCGGAAACAGAATTAGACCTCAACCTCTGAACAACTTTTTTTTGAAAAATCCCTAAGCCGCGCGGTCACAATTTCAGCAAAAATCTGACCTTCTGCAATTCATTCAAAAATGCTGCCAAACTGTTGCAAACAATCCCCTGAAATCTTTTTCGGTGGAAACAGATGGGTTTTTATCATCGGAAACAGAATTAGACCTCGGCTTCTAAACAACTTTTTTTTGAAAAATCCCTAAGCCGCGCGGTCACAATTTCAGCAAAAATCTGACATTCTGCAATTCACTCAAAAATGCTGCCAAACCGTTGCAATCGATCCCCTGAAAGCTTTTTCGGTGGAAACAGATGGGTTTTTATCATCAGAAACAGAATTAGACCTCGACCTCTGAACAACTTTTTTTTGAAAAATCCCTAAGCCGCGCGGTCACAAATTCAGCAAAAATCTGACATTCTGCAATTCACTCAAAAATGCTGCCAAACTGTTGCAAACGATCCCCTGAAAGCTTTTTCGGTGGAAACAGATGGGTTTTTATAATCAGAAACAGAATTAGCCCTCGACCTCTGAACAACCTATTTTTGAAAAATCCCTAAGCCGCGCGGTCACAATTTCAGCAAAAATCTGACATTCTGCAATTCACTCAAAAATGCTGCCAAACTGTTGCAAACGAACCCCTGAAATATTTTTAGGTGGAAACAGATGGGATTTTATCATCGGAAACAGAATTAGACCTCGACCTCTGAACAACTTTTATTTGAAAAATCCCTAAGCCGCGCGGTCACAATTTCAGCAAAAATCTGACATTCTGCAATTCACTCAAAAATGCTGCCAAACTTTTGCAAACGATCCCCTGAAAGCTTTTTCGGTGGAAACAGATGGGTTTTTATCATCAGAAACAGAATTAGCCCTCGACCTCTGAACAACCTTTTTTTGAAAAATCCCTAAGCCGCGCGGTCACAATTTCAGCAAAAATCTGACATTCTGCAATTCACTCAAAAATGCTGCCAAACTGTTGCAAACGAACCCCTGAAAGCTTTTTCGGTGGAAACAGATCGGTTTTTATCATCAGAAACAGAATTAGCCCTCGACCTCTGAACAACCTTTTTTTGAAAAATCCCTAAGCCGTGCGGTCACAATTTCAGCAAAAATCTGACATTCTGCAATTCACTCAAAAATCCTGCCAAACCGTTGCAAACGAACCCCTGAAATCTTTTTCGGTGGAAACAGATGGGTTTTTATCATCGGAAACAGAATTAGACCTCAACCTCTGAACAACTTTTTTTTGAAAAATCCCTAAGCCGCGCGGTCACAATTTCAGCAAAAATCTGACATTCTGCAATTCACTCAAAAATGCTGCCAAACTGTTGCAAACGATCCCCTGAAAGCTTTTTCGGTGGAAATAGATGGGTTTTTATCATCAGAAACAGAATTAGCCCTCAACCTCTGAACAACCTTTTTTTGAAAAATCTCTTAGCCGCGCGGTCACAATTTCAGCAAAAATCTGACATTCTGCAATTCACTCAAAAATACTGCCAAACTGTTGCAAACGAACCCCTGAAATCTTTTTAGGTGGAAATAGATGGGTTTTTATCATCGGAAACCGAATTAGCCCTCGACCTCTGAACAACTTTTTTTTAAAAAATCCCTAAGCCGCGCGGTCACAATTTCAGCAAAAATCTGACCTTCTGCAATTCACTCAAAAATACTGCCAAACTGTTGCAAACGAACCCCTGAAATCTTTTTAGGTGGAAATAGATGGGTTTTTATCATCGGAAACCGAATTAGCCCTCGACCTCTGAACAACTTTTTTTTTAAAAATCCCTAAGCCGCGCGGTCACAATTTCAGCAAAAATCTGACATTCTGCAATTCACTCAAAAATGCTGCCAAACTGTTGCAAACGATCCCCTGAAATCTTTTTCAGTGGAAACAGATGGGTTTTTATCATCGGAAACAGAATTAGACCTCAACCTCTGAACAACTTTTTTTTGAAAAATCCCTAAGCCGCGCGGTCACAATTTCAGCAAAAATCTGACCTTCTGCAATTCATTCAAAAATGCTGCCAAACTGTTGCAAACAATCCCCTGAAATCTTTTTCGGTGGAAACAGATGGGTTTTTATCATCGGAAACAGAATTAGACCTCGGCTTCTAAACAACTTTTTTTTGAAAAATCCCTAAGCCGCGCGGTCACAATTTCAGCAAAAATCTGACATTCTGCAATTCACTCAAAAATGCTGCCAAACCGTTGCAATCGATCCCCTGAAAGCTTTTTCGGTGGAAACAGATGGGTTTTTATCATCAGAAACAGAATTAGACCTCGACCTCTGAACAACTTTTTTTTGAAAAATCCCTAAGCCGCGCGGTCACAAATTCAGCAAAAATCTGACATTCTGCAATTCACTCAAAAATGCTGCCAAACTGTTGCAAACGATCCCCTGAAAGCTTTTTCGGTGGAAACAGATGGGTTTTTATAATCAGAAACAGAATTAGCCCTCGACCTCTGAACAACCTATTTTTGAAAAATCCCTAAGCCGCGCGGTCACAATTTCAGCAAAAATCTGACATTCTGCAATTCACTCAAAAATGCTGCCAAACTGTTGCAAACGAACCCCTGAAATATTTTTAGGTGGAAACAGATGGGATTTTATCATCGGAAACAGAATTAGACCTCGACCTCTGAACATCTTTTATTTGAAAAATCCCTAAGCCGCGCGGTCACAATTTCAGCAAAAATCTGACATTCTGCAATTCACTCAAAAATGCTGCCAAACTGTTGCAAACGAACCCCTGAAAGCTTTTTCGGTGGAAACAGATGGGTTTTTATCATCAGAAACCGAATTAGCCCTCGACCTCTGAACAATTTTTTTTGAAAAATCCCTAAGTCACAATTTCAGCAAAAATCTGTCATTCTGCAATTCAATCAAAAATGCTGCCAAACTGTTGCAAACGATCCCCTGAAATCTTTTTCGGTGGAAACAGATGGGTTTTTATCATCGGAAACAGAATTAGACCTCGACCTCTGAACAACTTTTTTTGAAAAATCCCTAAGCCGCGCGGTCACAATTTCAGCAAAAATCTGACATTCTGCAATTCACTCAAAAATGCTGCCAAACTTTTGCAAACGATCCCCTGAAAGCTTTTTCGGTGGAAACAGATGGGTTTTTATCATCAGAAACAGAATTAGCCCTCGACCTCTGAACAACCTTTTTTTGAAAAATCCCTAAGCCGCGCGGTCACAATTTCAGCAAAAATCTGACATTCTGCAATTCACTCAAAAATGCTGCCAAACTGTTGCAAACAATCCCCTGAAATCTTTTTCGGTGGAAACAGATGGGTTTTTATCATCAGAAACCGAATTAGCCCTCGACCTCTGAACAACTTTTTTTTGAAAAATCCCTAAGCCGCGCGGTCACAATTTCAGCAAAAATCTGACATTCTGCAATTCACTCAAAAATGCTGCCAAACTGTTGCAAACGATCCCCTGAAATCTTTTTCGGTGGAAACAGATGGGTTTTTATCATCGGAAACAGAATTAGACCTCGGCTTCTAAACAACTTTTTTTTGAAAAATCCCTAAGCCGCGCGGTCACAATTTCAGCAAAAATCTGACATTCTGCAATTCACTCAAAAATGCTGCCAAACTGTTGCAAACAATCCCCTGAAATCTTTTTCGGTGGAAACAGATGGGTTTTTATCATCAGAAACCGAATTAGCCCTCGACCTCTGAACAACTTTTTTTGAAAAATCCCTAAGCCGCGCGGTCACAATTTCAGCAAAAATCTGACATTCTGCAATTCACTCAAAAATGCTGCCAAACTGTTGCAAACGAACCCCTGAAAGCTTTTTCGGTGAAAACAGATCGGTTTTTATCATCAGAAACAGAATTAGCCCTCGATCTCTGAACAACCTTTTTTTGAAAAATCCCTAAGCCGCGCGGTCACAATTTCAGCAAAAATCTGACATTCTGCAATTCACTCAAAAATGCTGGCAAACCGTTGCAAACGATCCCCTGAAAGCTTTTTCGGTGGAAACAGATGGGTTTTTATCATCAGAAACCGAATTAGCCCTCGACCTCTGAACAACTTTTGTTTGAAAAATCCCTAAGCCGCGCGGTCACAATTTTAGCAAAAATCTGACATTCTGCAATTCACTCAAAAATGTTGCCAAACTGTTGCAAACGAACCCCTGAAATCTTTTTAGGTGGAAATAGATGGGTTTTTATCATCGGAAACAGAATTAGCCCTCGACCTCTGAACAATTTTTTTTGAAAAAATCCCTAAGCCGCGCAGTCACAATTTCAGCAAAAACCTGTCATTCTGCAATTCAATCAAAAATGGTGCCAAACTGTTGCAAACGATCCCCTGAAATCTTTTTCGGTGGAAACAGATGGGTTTTTATCATCGGAAATAGAATTAGACCTCGACCTCTGAACAACTTTTTTTGAAAAATCCCTAAGCCGCGCGGTCACAATTTCAGCAAAAATCTGACATTCTGCAATTCACTCAAAAATGCTGCCAAACTTTTGCAAACGATCCCCTGAAAGCTTTTTCGGTGGAAACAGATGGGTTTTTATCATCAGAAACAGAATTAGCCCTCGACCTCTGTACAACCTTTTTTTGAAAAATCCCTAAGCCGCGCGGTCACAATTTCAGCAAAAATCTGACATTCTGCAATTCACTCAAAAATGCTGCCAAACTGTTGCAAACGATCCCCTGAAATCTTTTTCGGTGGAAACAGATGGGTTTTTATCATCGGAAACAGAATTAGACCTCGGCTTCTAAACAACTTTTTTTTGAAAAATCCCTAAGCCGCGCGGTCACAATTTCAGCAAAAATCTGACATTCTGCAATTCACTCAAAAATGCTGCCAAACTGTTGCAAACAATCCCCTGAAATCTTTTTCGGTGGAAACAGATGGGTTTTTATCATCAGAAACCGAATTAGCCCTCGACCTCTGAACAACTTTTTTTTGAAAAATCCCTAAGCCGCGCGGTCACAATTTCAGCAAAAATCTGACATTCTGCAATTCACTCAAAAATGCTGCCAAACTGTTGCAAACGAACCCCTGAAAGCTTTTTCGGTGAAAACAGATCGGTTTTTATCATCAGAAACAGAATTAGCCCTCGACCTCTGAACAACCTTTTTTTGAAAAATCCCTAAGCCGCGCGGTCACAATTTCAGCAAAAATCTGACATTCTGCAATTCACTCAAAAATGCTGGCAAACCGTTGCAAACGATCCCCTGAAAGCTTTTTCGGTGGAAACAGATGGGTTTTTATCATCAGAAACCGAATTAGCCCTCGACCTCTGAACAACTTTTTTTTGAAAAATCCCTAAGCCGCGCGGTCACAATTTTAGCAAAAATCTGACATTCTGCAATTCACTCAAAAATGTTGCCAAACTGTTGCAGACGAACCCCTGAAATCTTTTTAGGTGGAAATAGATGGGTTTTTATCATCGGAAACAGAATTAGCCCTCGACCTCTGAACAATTTTTTTTGAAAAAATCCCTAAGCCGCGCAGTCACAATTTCAGCAAAAACCTGTCATTCTGCAATTCAATCAAAAATGGTGCCAAACTGTTGCAAACGATCCCCTGAAATCTTTTTCGGTGGAAACAGATGGGTTTTTATCATCGGAAATAGAATTAGACCTCGACCTCTGAACAACTTTTTTTGAAAAATCCCTAAGCCGCGCGGTCACAATTTCAGCAAAAATCTGACATTCTGCAATTCACTCAAAAATGCTGCCAAACTTTTGCAAACGATCCCCTGAAAGCTTTTTCGGTGGAAACAGATGGGTTTTTATCATCAGAAACAGAATTAGCCCTCGACCTCTGTACAACCTTTTTTTGAAAAATCCCTAAGCCGCGCGGTCACAATTTCAGCAAAAATCTGACATTCTGCAATTCACTCAAAAATGCTGCCAAACTGTTGCAAACAATCCCCTGAAATCTTTTTCGGTGGAAACAGATGGGTTTTTATCATCAGAAACAGAATTAGACCTCGACCTCTGGACAACTTTTTTTTGAAAAATCCCTAAGCCGCGCGGTCACAATTTCAGCAAAAATCTGACATTCTGCAATTCACTCAAAAATGCTGCCAAACTGTTGCAAACGAACCCCTGAAATCTTTTTCGGTGGAAACAGATGGGTTTTTATCATCGGAAACAGAATTAGACCTCGGCTTCTAAACAACTTTTTTTTGAAAAATCCCTAAGCCGCGCGGTCACAATTCCAGCAAAAATCTGACATTCAGCAATTCACTCAAAAATGCTGCCAAACTGTTGCAAACGATCCCCTGAAAGCTTTTTCGGTGGAAACAGATGGGTTTTTATCATCGGAAACAGAATTAGACCTCGACCTCTGAACAACTTTTTTTTGAAAAATCCCTAAGCCGCGCGGTCACAATTTCAGCAAAAATCTGACATTCTGCAATTCACTCAAAAATGCTGCCAAACTGTTGCAAACGATCCCCTGAAATCTTTTTAGGTGGAAATAGATGGGTTTTTATCATCGGAAACAGAATTAGACCTCGACCTCTAAACAACTTTTTTTTGAAAAATCCCTAAGCCGCGCGGTCACAATTTCAGCAAAAATCTGACATTCTGCAATTCACTCAAAAATGCTGCCAAACTGTTGCAAACGATCCCCTGAAATCTTTTTCGGTGGAAACAGATGGGTTTTTATCATCGGAAACAGAATTAGACCTCGGCTTCTAAACAACTTTTTTTGAAAAATCCCTAAGCCGCGCGGTCACAATTTCAGCAAAAATCTGACATTCTGCAATTCACTCAAAAATGCTGCCAAACTGTTGCAAACGAACCCCTGAAAGCTTTTTCGGTGAAAACAGATCGGTTTTTATCATCAGAAACAGAATTAGCCCTCGACCTCTGAACAACCTTTTTTTGAAAAATCCCTAAGCCGCGCGGTCACAATTTCAGCAAAAATCTGACATTCTGCAATTCACTCAAAAATGCTGGCAAACCGTTGCAAACGATCCCCTGAAAGCTTTTTCGGTGGAAACAGATGGGTTTTTATCATCAGAAACCGAATTAGCCCTCGACCTCTGAACAACTTTTTTTTGAACAATCCCTAAGCCGCGCGGTCACAATTTTAGCAAAAATCTGACATTCTGCAATTCACTCAAAAATGTTGCCAAACTGTTGCAAACGAACCCCTGAAATCTTTTTAGGTGGAAATAGATGGGTTTTTATCATCGGAAACAGAATTAGCCCTCGACCTCTGAACAATTTTTTTTGAAAAAATCCCTAAGCCTGTTCCCTAAGCCAGTCACAATTTCAGCAAAAATCTGTCATTCTGCAATTCAATCAAAAATGGTGCCAAACTGTTGCAAACAATCCCCTGAAATCTTTTTCGGTGGAAACAGATGGGTTTTTATCATCGGAAATAGAATTAGACCTCGACCTCTGAACAACTTTTTTTGAAAAATCCCTAAGCCGCGCGGTCACAATTTCAGCAAAAATCTGACATTCTGCAATTCACTCAAAAATGCTGCCAAACTTTTGCAAACGATCCCCTGAAAGCTATTTCGGTGGAAACAGATGGGTTTTTATCATCAGAAACAGAATTAGCCCTCGACCTCTGAACAACCTTTTTTTGAAAAATCCCTAAGCCGCGCGGTCACAATTTCAGCAAAAATCTGACATTCTGCAATTCACTCAAAAATGCTGCCAAACTGTTGCAAACGATCCCCTGAAAGCTTTTTCGGTGGAAACAGATGGGTTTTTATCATCAGAAACCGAATTAGACCTCGACCTCTGAACAACTTTTTTTTGAAAAATCCCTAAGCCGCGCGGTCACAATTTCAGCAAAAATCTGACATTCTGCAATTCACTCAAAAATGCTGCCAAACTGTTGCAAACGAACCCCTGAAAGCTTTTTCGGTGAAAACAGATCGGTTTTTATCATCAGAAACAGAATTAGCCCTCGACCTCTGAACAACCTTTTTTTGAAAAATCCCTAAGCCGCGCGGTCACAATTTCAGCAAAAATCTGACATTCTGCAATTCACTCAAAAATGCTGGCAAACCGTTGCAAACGATCCCCTGAAAGCTTTTTCGGTGGAAACAGATGGGTTTTTATCATCAGAAACCGAATTAGCCCTCGACCTCTGAACAACTTTTTTTTGAAAAATCCCTAAGCCGCGCGGTCACAATTTTAGCAAAAATCTGACATTCTGCAATTCACTCAAAAATGTTGCCAAACTGTTGCAAACGAACCCCTGAAATCTTTTTAGGTGGAAATAGATGGGTTTTTATCATCGGAAACAGAATTAGCCCTCGACCTCTGAACAATTTTTTTTGAAAAAATCCCTAAGCCTGTTCCCTAAGCCAGTCACAATTTCAGCAAAAATCTGACATTCTGCAATTTACTCAAAAATGCTGCCAAACTGTTGCAAACGATCCCCTGAAATCTTTTTAGGTGGAAATAGATGGGTTTTTATCATCGGAAACAGAATTAGACCTCGACCTCTAAACAACTTTTTTTTGAAAAATCCCTAAGCCGCGCGGTCACAATTTCAGCAAAAATCTGACATTCTGCAATTCACTCAAAAATGCTGCCAAACTGTTGCAAAGGATCCCCTGAAAGCTTTTTCGGTGGAAACAGATGGTTTTTTATCATCGGAAACAGAATTAGACCTCGACCTCTGAACACCTTTTTTTGAAAAATCCCTAAGCCGCACGGTCACATTTTCAGCAAAAATCTGACATTCTTCAATTCACTCAAAAATGCTGCCAAACTGTTGCAAAAGATCCCCTGAAAGCTTTTTTGGTGGAAATAGATGGGTTTTTATCATCAGAAACAGAATTAGCCCTCGACCTGTGAACAACCTTTTTTTGAAAAATACCTAAGCCGCGCGGTCACAATTTCAGCAAAAATCTGACATTCTGCAATTCACTCAAAAATGCTGCCAAACTGTTACAAACGATCCCCTGAAATCTTTTTCGGTGGAAACAGATGGGTTTTTATCATCAGAAACAGAATTAGCCCTCGACCTCTGAACAACTTTTTTTTGAAAAATCCCTAAGCCGCGCGGTCACAATTTCAGCAAAAATCTGACATTCTGCAATTCACTCAAAAATGCTGCCAAACTGTTGCAAACGAACCCCTGAAAGCTTTTTCGGTGGAAACAGATCGGTTTTTATCATCAGAAACAGAATTAGCCCTCGACCTCTGAACAACCTTTTTTTGAAAAATCCCTAAGCCGCGCGGTCACAATTTCAGCAAAAATCTGACATTCTGCAATTCACTCAAAAATGCTGGCAAACCGTTGCAAACGATCCCCTGAAAGCTTTTTCGGTGGAAACAGATGGGTTTTTATCATCAGAAACCGAATTAGCCCTCGACCTCTGAACAACTTTTTTTTGAAAAATCCCTAAGCCGCGCGGTCACAATTTTAGCAAAAATCTGACATTCTGCAATTCACTCAAAAATGCTGCCAAACTGTTGCAAACGAACCCCTGAAATCTTTTTAGGTGGAAATAGATGGGTTTTTATCATCGGAAACAGAATTAGCCCTCGACCTCTGAACAATTTTTTTTGAAAAAATCCCTAAGCCGCGCAGTCACAATTTCAGCAAAAATCTGTCATTCTGCAATTCAATCAAAAATGGTGCCAAACTGTTGCAAACGATCCCCTGAAATCTTTTTCGGTGGAAACAGATGGGTTTTTATCATCGGAAATAGAATTAGACCTCGACCTCTGAACAACTTTTTTTGAAAAATCCCTAAGCCGCGCGGTCACAATTTCAGCAAAAATCTGACATTCTGCAATTCACTCAAAAATGCTGCCAAACTTTTGCAAACGATCCCCTGAAAGCTTTTTCGGTGGAAACAGATGGGTTTTTATCATCAGAAACAGAATTAGCCCTCGACCGCTGAACAACCTTTTTTTGAAAAATCCCTAAGCCGCGCGGTCACAATTTCAGCAAAAATCTGACATTCTGCAATTCACTCAAAAATGCTGCCAAACTGTTGCAAACGATCCCCTGAAATCTTTTTCGGTGGAAACAGATGGGTTTTTATCATCGGAAACAGAATTAGACCTCGGCTTCTAAACAACTTTTTTTTGAAAAATCCCTAAGCCGCGCGGTCACAATTTCAGCAAAAATCTGACATTCTGCAATTCACTCAAAAATGCTGCCAAACTGTTGCAAAGGATCCCCTGAAAGCTTTTTCGGTGGAAACAGATGGTTTTTTATCATCGGAAACAGAATTAGACCTCGACCTCTGAACACCTTTTTTTGAAAAATCCCTAAGCCGCGCGGTCACATTTTCAGCAAAAATCTGACATTCTTCAATTCACTCAAAAATGCTGCCAAACTGTTGCAAAAGATCCCCTGAAAGCTTTTTTGGTGGAAATAGATGGGTTTTTATCATCAGAAACAGAATTAGCCCTCGACCTCTGAACAACTTTTTTTTGAAAAATCCCTAAGCCGCGCGGTCACAATTTCAGCAAAAATCTGACATTCTGCAATTCACTCAAAAATGCTGCCAAACTGTTGCAAACGAACCCCTGAAAGCTTTTTCGGTGGAAACAGATCGGTTTTTATCATCAGAAACAGAATTAGCCCTCGACCTCTGAACAACCTTTTTTTGAAAAATCCCTAAGCCGCGCGGTCACAATTTCAGCAAAAATCTGACATTCTGCAATTCACTCAAAAATGCTGGCAAACCGTTGCAAACGAACCCCTGAAAGCTTTTTCGGTGGAAACAGATGGGTTTTTATCATCAGAAACCGAATTAGCCCTCGACCTCTGAACAACTTTTTTTTGAAAAATCCCTAAGCCGCGCGGTCACAATTTTAGCAAAAATCTGACATTCTGCAATTCACTCAAAAATGCTGCCAAACTGTTGCAAACGAACCCCTGAAATCTTTTTAGGTGGAAATAGATGGGTTTTTATCATCGGAAACAGAATTAGCCCTCGACCTCTGAACAATTTTTTTTGAAAAAATCCCTAAGCCGCGCAGTCACAATTTCAGCAAAAATCTGTCATTCTGCAATTCAATCAAAAATGGTGCCAAACTGTTTCAAACGATCCCCTGAAATCTTTTTCGGTGGAAACAGATGGGTTTTTATCATCGGAAATAGAATTAGACCTCGACCTCTGAACAACTTTTTTTGAAAAATCCCTAAGCCGCGCGGTCACAATTTCAGCAAAAATCTGACATTCTGCAATTCACTCAAAAATGCTGCCAAACTTTTGCAAACGATCCCCTGAAAGCTTTTTCGGTGGAAACAGATGGGTTTTTATGATCAGAAACAGAATTAGCCCTCGACCGCTGAACAACCTTTTTTTGAAAAATCCCTAAGCCGCGCGGTCACAATTTCAGCAAAAATCTGACATTCTGCAATTCACTCAAAAATGCTGCCAAACTGTTGCAAACGATCCCCTGAAATCTTTTTCGGTGGAAACAGATGGGTTTTTATCATCGGAAACAGAATTAGACCTCGGCTTCTAAACAACTTTTTTTTGAAAAATCCCTAAGCCGCGTGGTCACAATTTCAGCAAAAATCTGACATTCTGCAATTCACTCAAAAATGCTGCCAAACTGTTGCAAAGGATCCCCTGAAAGCTTTTTCGGTGGAAACAGATGGTTTTTTATCATCGGAAACAGAATTAGACCTCGACCTCTGAACACCTTTTTTTGAAAAATCCCTAAGCCGCGCGGTCACATTTTCATGCAAAAATCTGACATTCTTCAATTCACTCAAAAATGCTGCCAAACTGTTGCAAAAGATCCCCTGAAAGCTTTTTTGGTGGAAATAGATGGGTTTTTATCATCAGAAACAGAATTAGCCCTCGACCTGTGAACAACCTTTTTTTGAAAAATACCTAAGCCGCGCGGTCACAATTTCAGCAAAAATCTGACATTCTGCAATTCACTCAAAAATGCTGCCAAACTGTTACAAACGATCCCCTGAAATCTTTTTCGGTGGAAACAGATGGGTTTTTATCATCAGAAACAGAATTAGCCCTCGACCTCTGAACAACTTTTTTTTGAAAAATCCCTAAGCCGCGCGGTCACAATTTCAGCAAAAATCTGACATTCTGCAATTCACTCAAAAATGCTGCCAAACTGTTGCAAACGAACCCCTGAAAGCTTTTTCGGTGGAAACAGATCGGTTTTTATCATCAGAAACAGAATTAGCCCTCGACCTCTGAACAACCTTTTTTTGAAAAATCCCTAAGCCGCGCGGTCACAATTTCAGCAAAAATCTGACATTCTGCAATTCACTCAAAAATGCTGGCAAACCGTTGCAAACGATCCCCTGAAAGCTTTTTCGGTGGAAACAGATGGGTTTTTATCATCAGAAACCGAATTAGCCCTCGACCTCTGAACAACTTTTTTTTGAAAAATCCCTAAGCCGCGCGGTCACAATTTTAGCAAAAATCTGACATTCTGCAATTCACTCAAAAATGCTGCCAAACTGTTGCAAACGAACCCCTGAAATCTTTTTAGGTGGAAATAGATGGGTTTTTATCATCGGAAACAGAATTAGCCCTCGACCTCTGAACAATTTTTTTTGAAAAAATCCCTAAGCCGCGCAGTCACAATTTCAGCAAAAATCTGTCATTCTGCAATTCAATCAAAAATGGTGCCAAACTGTTGCAAACGATCCCCTGAAATCTTTTTCGGTGGAAACAGATGGGTTTTTATCATCGGAAATAGAATTAGACCTCGACCTCTGAACAACTTTTTTTGAAAAATCCCTAAGCCGCGCGGTCACAATTTCAGCAAAAATCTGACATTCTGCAATTCACTCAAAAATGCTGCCAAACTTTTGCAAACGATTCCCTGAAAGCTTTTTCGGTAGAAACAGATGGGTTTTTATCATCAGAAACAGAATTAGCCCTCGACCGCTGAACAACCTTTTTTTGAAAAATCCCTAAGCCGCGCGGTCACAATTTCAGCAAAAATCTGACATTCTGCAATTCACTCAAAAATGCTGCCAAACTGTTGCAAACGAACCCCTGAAAGCTTTTTCGGTGGAAACAGATCGGTTTTTATCATCAGAAACAGAATTAGCCCTCGACCTCTGAACAACCTTTTTTTGAAAAATCCCTAAGCCGCGCGGTCACAATTTCAGCAAAAATCTGACATTCTGCAATTCACTCAAAAATGCTGGCAAACCGTTGCAAACGATCCCCTGAAAGCTTTTTCGGTGGAAACAGATGGGTTTTTATCATCAGAAACCGAATTAGCCCTCGACCTCTGAACAACTTTTTTTTGAAAAATCCCTAAGCCGCGCGGTCACAATTTTAGCAAAAATCTGACATTCTGCAATTCACTCAAAAATGCTGCCAAACTCTTGCAAACGAACCCCTGAAATCTTTTTAGGTGGAAATAGATGGGTTTTTATCATCGGAAACAGAATTAGCCCTCGACCTCTGAACAATTTTTTTTGAAAAAATCCCTAAGCCGCGCAGTCACAATTTCAGCAAAAATCTGTCATTCTGCAATTCAATCAAAAATGGTGCCAAACTGTTGCAAACGATCCCCTGAAATCTTTTTCGGTGGAAACAGATGGGTTTTTATCATCGGAAATAGAATTAGACCTCGACCTCTGAACAACTTTTTTTGAAAAATCCCTAAGCCGCGCGGTCACAATTTCAGCAAAAATCTGACATTCTGCAATTCACTCAAAAATGCTGCCAAACTTTTGCAAACGATCCCCTGAAAGCTTTTTCGGTGGAAACAGATGGGTTTTTATCATCAGAAACAGAATTAGCCCTCGACCGCTGAACAACCTTTTTTTGAAAAATCCCTAAGCCGCGCGGTCACAATTTCAGCAAAAATCTGACATTCTGCAATTCACTCAAAAATGCTGCCAAACTGTTGCAAACGATCCCCTGAAATCTTTTTCGGTGGAAACAGATGGGTTTTTATCATCGGAAACAGAATTAGACCTCGGCTTCTAAACAACTTTTTTTTGAAAAATCCCTAAGCCGCGCGGTCACAATTTCAGCAAAAATCTTACATTCTGCAATTCACTCAAAAATGCTGCCAAACTGTTGCAAAGGATCCCCTGAAAGCTTTTTCGGTGGAAACAGATGGTTTTTTATCATCGGAAACAGAATTAGACCTCGACCTCTGAACACCTTTTTTTGAAAAATCCCTAAGCCGCGCGGTCACATTTTCAGCAAAAATCTGACATTCTTCAATTCACTCAAAAATGCTGCCAAACTGTTGCAAAAGATCCCCTGAAAGCTTTTTTGGTGGAAATAGATGGGTTTTTATCATCAGAAACAGAATTAGCCCTCGACCTGTGAACAACCTTTTTTTGAAAAATACCTAAGCCGCGCGGTCACAATTTCAGCAAAAATCTGACATTCTGCAATTCACTCAAAAATGCTGCCAAACTGTAACAAACGATCCCCTGAAATCTTTTTCGGTGGAAACAGATGGGTTTTTATCATCAGAAACAGAATTAGCCCTCGACCTCTGAACAACTTTTTTTTGAAAAATCCCTAAGCCGCGCGGTCACAATTTCAGCAAAAATCTGACATTCTGCAATTCACTCAAAAATGCTGCCAAACTGTTGCAAACGAACCCCTGAAAGCTTTTTCGGTGGAAACAGATCGGTTTTTATCATCAGAAACAGAATTAGCCCTCGACCTCTGAACAACCTTTTTTTGAAAAATCCCTAAGCCGCGCGGTCACAATTTCAGCAAAAATCTGACATTCTGCAATTCACTCAAAAATGCTGGCAAACCGTTGCAAACGATCCCCTGAAAGCTTTTTCGGTGGAAACAGATGGGTTTTTATCATCAGAAACCGAATTAGCCCTCGACCTCTGAACAACTTTTTTTTGAAAAATCCCTAAGCCGCGCGGTCACAATTTTAGCAAAAATCTGACATTCTGCAATTCACTCAAAAATGCTGCCAAACTGTTGCAAACGAACCCCTGAAATCTTTTTAGGTGGAAATAGATGGGTTTTTATCATCGGAAACAGAATTAGCCCTCGACCTCTGAACAATTTTTTTTGAAAAAATCCCTAAGCCGCGCAGTCACAATTTCAGCAAAAATCTGTCATTCTGCAATTCAATCAAAAATGGTGCCAAACTGTTGCAAACGATCCCCTGAAATCTTTTTCGGTGGAAACAGATGGGTTTTTATCATCGGAAATAGAATTAGACCTCGACCTCTGAACAACTTTTTTTGAAAAATCCCTAAGCCGCGCGGTCACAATTTCAGCAAAAATCTGACATTCTGCAATTCACTCAAAAATGCTGCCAAACTTTTGCAAACGATTCCCTGAAAGCTTTTTCGGTAGAAACAGATGGGTTTTTATCATCAGAAACAGAATTAGCCCTCGACCGCTGAACAACCTTTTTTTGAAAAATCCCTAAGCCGCGCGGTCACAATTTCAGCAAAAATCTGACATTCTGCAATTCACTCAAAAATGCTGCCAAACTGTTGCAAACGAACCCCTGAAATCTTTTTAGGTGGAAATAGATGGGTTTTTATCATCGGAAACAGAATTAGCCCTCGACCTCTGAACAATTTTTTTTGAAAAAATCCCTAAGCCGCGCAGTCACAATTTCAGCAAAAATCTGTCATTCTGCAATTCAATCAAAAATGGTGCCAAACTGTTGCAAACGATCCCCTGAAATCTTTTTCGGTGGAAACAGATGGGTTTTTATCATCGGAAATAGAATTAGACCTCGACCTCTGAACAACTTTTTTTGAAAAATCCCTAAGCCGCGCGGTCACAATTTCAGCAAAAATCTGACATTCTGCAATTCACTCAAAAATGCTACCAAACTTTTGCAAACGATTCCCTGAAAGCTTTTTCGGTAGAAACAGATGGGTTTTTATCATCAGAAACAGAATTAGCCCTCGACCGCTGAACAACCTTTTTTTGAAAAATCCCTAAGCCGCGCGGTCACAATTTCAGCAAAAATCTGACATTCTGCAATTCACTCAAAAATGCTGCCAAACTGTTGCAAACGATCCCCTGAAATCTTTTTCGGTGGAAACAGATGGGTTTTTTTCATCGGAAACAGAATTAGACCTCGGCTTCTAAACAACTTTTTTTTGAAAAATCCCTAAGCCGCGCGGTCACAATTTCAGCAAAAATCTGACATTCTGCAATTCACTCAAAAATGCTGCCAAACTGTTGCAAACGATCCCCTGAAAGCTTTTTCGGTGGAAACAGATGGGTTTTTATCATCAGAAACAGAATTAGCCCTCGACCTCAGAACAACCTTTTTTTGAAAAATCCCTAAGCCGCGCGGTCACAATTTCAGCAAAAATCTGACATTCTGCAATTCACTCAAAAATGCTGCCAAACTGTTGCAAACGATCCCCTGAAATCTTTTTCGGTGGAAACAGATGGGTTTTTATCATCGGAAACAGAATTAGACCTCGGCTTCTAAACAACTTTTTTTTTGAAAAATCCCTAAGCCGCGCGGTCACAATTTCAGCAAAAATCTGACATTCTGTAATTCACTCAAAAATGCTGTCAAACTGTTGCAAACAATCCCCTGAAATCTTTTTCGGTGGAAACAGATGGGTTTTTATCATCAGAAACCGAATTAGCCCTCGACCTCTGAACAACTTTTTTTTGAAAAATCCCTAAGCCGCGCGGTCACAATTTCAGCAAAAATCTGACATTTTGCAATTTACTCAAAAATGCTGCCAAACTGTTGCAAACGAACCCCTGAAAGCTTTTTCGGTGGAAACAGATCGGTTTTTATCATCAGAAACAGAATTAGCCCTCGACCTCTGAACAATTTTTTTTGAAAAAATCCCTAAGCCGCGCAGTCACAATTTCAGCAAAAATCTGTCATTCTGCAATTCAATCAAAAATGGTGCCAAACTGTTGCAAACGATCCCCTGAAATCTTTTTCGGTGGAAACAGATGGGTTTTTATCATCGGAAATAGAATTAGACCTCGACCTCTGAACAACTTTTTTTGAAAAATCCCTAAGCCGCGCGGTCACAATTTCAGCAAAAATCTGACATTCTGCAATTCACTCAAAAATGCTGCCAAACTTTTGCAAACGATCCCCTGAAAGCTTTTTTGGTGGAAACAGATGGGTTTTTATCATCAGAAACAGAATTAGCCCTCGACCTCTGAACAACCTTTTTTTGAAAAATCCCTAAGCCGCGCGGTCACAATTTCAGCAAAAATCTGACATTCTGCAATTCACTCAAAAATGTTGCCAAACTGTTGCAAACGATCCCCTGAAAGCTTTTTCGGTGGAAACAGATGGGTTTTTATCATCAGAAACAGAATTAGCCCTCGACCTCAGAACAACCTTTTTTTGAAAAATCCCTAAGCCGCGCGGTCACAATTTCAGCAAAAATCTGACATTCTGCAATTCACTCAAAAATGCTGCCAAACTGTTGCAAACGATCCCCTGAAATCTTTTTCGGTGGAAACAGATGGGTTTTTATCATCGGAAACAGAATTAGACCTCGGCTTCTAAACAACTTTTTTTTGAAAAATCCCTAAGCCGCGCGGTCACAATTTCAGCAAAAATCTGACATTCTGCAATTCACTCAAAAATGCTGCCAAACTGTTGCAAACAATCCCCTGAAATCTTTTTCGGTGGAAACAGATGGGTTTTTATCATCAGAAACAGAATTAGACCTCGACCTCTGGACAACTTTTTTTTGAAAAATCCCTAAGCCGCGCGGTCACAATTTCAGCAAAAATCTGACATTCTGCAATTCACTCAAAAATGCTGCCAAACTGTTGCAAACGATCCCCTGAAATCTTTTTCGGTGGAAACAGATGGGTTTTTATCATCGGAAACAGAATTAGACCTCGGCTTCTAAACAACTTTTTTTTGAAAAATCCCTAAGCCGCGCGGTCACAATTTCAGCAAAAATCTGACATTCTGCAATTCACTCAAAAATGCTGCCAAACTGTTGCAAACGATCCCCTGAAAGCTTTTTCGGTGGAAACAGATGGGTTTTTATCATCAGAAACAGAATTAGACCTCGACCTCTGAACAACTTTTTTTTGAAAAATCCCTAAGCCGCGCGGTCACAATTTCAGCAAAAATCTGACATTCTGCAATTCACTCAAAAATGCTGCCAAACTGTTGCAAACGATCCCCTGAAATCTTTTTAGGTGGAAATAGATGGGTTTTTATCATCGGAAACAGAATTAGACCTCGACCTCTAAACAACTTTTTTTTGAAAAATCCCTAAGCCGTGCGGTCACAATTTCAGCAAAAATCTGACATTCTGCAATTCACTCAAAAATGCTGCCAAACTGTTGCAAAGGATCCCCTGAAAGCTTTTTCAGTGGAAACAGATGGTTTTTTATCATCGGAAACAGAATTAGACCTCGACCTCTGAACACCTTTTTTTGAAAAATCCCTAAGCCGCGCGGTCACAATTTCAGCAAAAATCTGACATGCTTCAATTCACTCAAAAATGCTGGCAAACCGTTGCAAACGATCCCCTGAAAGCTTTTTCGGTGGAAACAGATGGGTTTTTATCATCAGAAACCGAATTAGCCCTCGACCTCTGAACAACTTTTTTTTGAAAAATCCCTAAGCCGCGCGGTCACAATTTTAGCAAAAATCTGACATTCTGCAATTCACTCAAAAATGTTGCCAAACTGTTGCAAACGAACCCCTGAAATCTTTTTAGGTGGAAATAGATGGGTTTTTATCATCGGAAACAGAATTAGCCCTCGACCTCTGAACAATTTTTTTTGAAAAAATCCCTAAGCCGCGCAGTCACAATTTCAGCAAAAATCTGTCATTCTGCAATTCAATCAAAAATGGTGCCAAACTGTTGCAAACAATCCCCTGAAATCTTTTTCGGTGGAAACAGATGGGTTTTTATCATCGGAAATAGAATTAGACCTCGACCTCTGAACAACTTTTTTTGAAAAATCCCTAAGCCGCGCGGTCACAATTTCAGCAAAAATCTGACATTCTGCAATTCACTCAAAAATGCTGCCAAACTTTTGCAAACGATCCCCTGAAAGCTTTTTCGGTGGAAACAGATGGGTTTTTATCATCAGAAACAGAATTAGCCCTCGACCTCTGAACAACCTTTTTTTGAAAAATCCCTAAGCCGCGCGGTCACAATTTCAGCAAAAATCTGACATTCTGCAATTCACTCAAAAATGCTGCCAAACTGTTGCAAACGATCCCCTGAAAGCTTTTTCGGTGGAAACAGATGGGTTTTTATCATCAGAAACAGAATTAGACCTCGACCTCTGAACAACTTTTTTTTGAAAAATCCCTAAGCCGCGCGGTCACAATTTCAGCAAAAATCTGACATTCTGCAATTCACTCAAAAATACTGCCAAACTGTTGCAAACGATCCCCTGAAATCTTTTTAGGTGGAAATAGATGGGTTTTTATCATCGGAAACAGAATTAGACCTCGACCTCTAAACAACTTTTTTTTGAAAAATCCCTAAGCCGCGCGGTCACAATTTCAGCAAAAATCTGACATTCTGCAATTCACTCAAAAATGCTGCCAAACTGTTGCAAAGGATCCCCTGAAAGCTTTTTCGGTGGAAACAGATGGTTTTTTATCATCGGAAACAGAATTAGACCTCGACCTCTGAACACCTTTTTTTGAAAAATCCCTAAGCCGCGCGGTCACATTTTCAGCAAAAATCTGACATTCTTCAATTCACTCAAAAATGCTGCCAAACTGTTGCAAAAGATCCCCTGAAAGCTTTTTTGGTGGAAATAGATGGGTTTTTATCATCAGAAACAGAATTAGCCCTCGACCTGTGAACAACCTTTTTTTGAAAAATACCTAAGCCGCGCGGTCACAATTTCAGCAAAAATCTGACATTCTGCAATTCACTCAAAAATGCTGCCAAACTGTTACAAACGATCCCCTGAAATCTTTTTCGGTGGAAACAGATGGGTTTTTATCATCAGAAACAGAATTAGCCCTCGACCTCTGAACAACTTTTTTTTGAAAAATCCCTAAGCCGCGCGGTCACAATTTCAGCAAAAATCTGACATTCTGCAATTCACTCAAAAATGCTGCCAAACTGTTGCAAACGAACCCCTGAAAGCTTTTTCGGTGGAAACAGATCGGTTTTTATCATCAGAAACAGAATTAGCCCTCGACCTCTGAACAACCTTTTTTTGAAAAATCCCTAAGCCGCGCGGTCACAATTTCAGCAAAAATCTGACATTCTGCAATTCACTCAAAAATGCTGGCAAACCGTTGCAAACGATCCCCTGAAAGCTTTTTCGGTGGAAACAGATGGGTTTTTATCATCAGAAACCGAATTAGCCCTCGACCTCTGAACAACTTTTTTTTGAAAAATCCCTAAGCCGCGCGGTCACAATTTTAGCAAAAATCTGACATTCTGCAATTCACTCAAAAATGCTGCCAAACTGTTGCAAACGAACCCCTGAAATCTTTTTAGGTGGAAATAGATGGGTTTTTATCATCGGAAACAGAATTAGCCCTCGACCTCTGAACAATTTTTTTTGAAAAAATCCCTAAGCCGCGCAGTCACAATTTCAGCAAAAATCTGTCATTCTGCAATTCAATCAAAAATGGTGCCAAACTGTTGCAAACGATCCCCTGAAATCTTTTTCGGTGGAAACAGATGGGTTTTTATCATCGGAAATAGAATTAGACCTCGACCTCTGAACAACTTTTTTTGAAAAATCCCTAAGCCGCGCGGTCACAATTTCAGCAAAAATCTGACATTCTGCAATTCACTCAAAAATGCTGCCAAACTTTTGCAAACAATCCCCTGAAAGCTTTTTCGGTGGAAACAGATGGGTTTTTATCATCAGAAACAGAATTAGCCCTCGACCTCTGAACAACCTTTTTTTGAAAAATCCCTAAGCCGCGCGGTCACAATTTCAGCAAAAATCTGACATTCTGCAATTCACTCAAAAATGCTGCCAAACTGTTGCAAACAATCCCCTGAAATCTTTTTCGGTGGAAACAGATGGGTTTTTATCATCAGAAACAGAATTAGACCTCGACCTCTGGACAACTTTTTTTTGAAAAATCCCTAAGCCGCGCGGTCACAATTTCAGCAAAAATCTGACATTCTGCAATTCACTCAAAAATGCTGCCAAACTGTTGCAAACGATCCCCTGAAATCTTTTTCGGTAGAAACAGATGGGTTTTTATCATCGGAAACAGAATTAGACCTCGGCTTCTAAACAACTTTTTTTTGAAAAATCCCTAAGCCGCGCGGTCACAATTTCAGCAAAAATCTGACATTCTGCAATTCACTCAAAAATGCTGCCAAACTGTTGCAAACGATCCCCTGAAAGCTTTTTCGGTGGAAACAGATGGGTTTTTATCATCAGAAACAGAATTAGCCCTCGACCTCAGAACAACCTTTTTTTGAAAAATCCCTAAGCCGCGCGGTCACAATTTCAGCAAAAATCTGACATTCTGCAATTCACTCAAAAATGCTGCCAAACTGTTGCAAACGATCCCCTGAAATCTTTTTCGGTGGAAACAGATGGGTTTTTATCATCGGAAACAGAATTAGACCTCGGCTTCTAAACAACTTTTTTTTGAAAAATCCCTAAGCCGCGCGGTCACAATTTCAGCAAAAATCTGACATTCTGCAATTCACTCAAAAATGCTGTCAAACTGTTGCAAACAATCCCCTGAAATCTTTTTCGGTGGAAACAGATGGGTTTTTATCATCAGAAACCGAATTAGCCCTCGACCTCTGAACAACTTTTTTTTGAAAAATCCCTAAGCCGCGCGGTCACAATTTCAGCAAAAATCTGACATTTTGCAATTCACTCAAAAATGCTGCCAAACTGTTGCAAACGAACCCCTGAAAGCTTTTTCGGTGGAAACAGATCGGTTTTTATCATCAGAAACAGAATTAGCCCTCGACCTCTGAACAACCTTTTTTTGAAAAATCCCTAAGCCGCGCGGTCACAATTTCAGCAAAAATCTGACATTCTGCAATTCACTCAAAAATGCTGCCAAACCGTTGCAAACGATCCCCTGAAAGCTTTTTCGGTGGAAACAGATGGGTTTTTATCATCAGAAACCGAATTAGCCCTCGACCTCTGAACAACTTTTTTTTGAAAAATCCCTAAGCCGCGCGGTCACAATTTTAGCAAAAATCTGACATTCTGCAATTCACTCAAAAATGCTGCCAAACTGTTGTAAACGAACCCCTGAAATATTTTTAGGTGGAAATAGATGGGTTTTTATCATCGGAAACAGAATTAGCCCTCGACCTCTGAACAATTTTTTTTGAAAAAATCCCTAAGCCGCGCAGTCACAATTTCAGCAAAAATCTGTCATTCTGCAATTCAATCAAAAATGGTGCCAAACTGTTGCAAACGATCCCCTGAAATCTTTTTCGGTGGAAACAGATGGGTTTTTATCATCGGAAATAGAATTAGACCTCGACCTCTGAACAACTTTTTTTGAAAAATCCCTAAGCCGCGCGGTCACAATTTCAGCAAAAATCTGACATTCTGCAATTTACTCAAAAATGCTGCCAAACTTTTGCAAACGATCCCCTGAAAGCTTTTTTGGTGGAAACAGATGGGTTTTTATCATCAGAAACAGAATTAGCCCTCGACCTCTGAACAACCTTTTTTTGAAAAATCCCTAAGCCGCGCGGTCACAATTTCAGCAAAAATCTGACATTCTGCAATTCACTCAAAAATGCTGCCAAACTGTTGCAAACAATCCCCTGAAATCTTTTTCGGTGGAAACAGATGGGTTTTTATCATCAGAAACAGAATTAGACCTCGACCTCTGGACAACTTTTTTTTGAAAAATCCCTAAGCCGCGCGGTCACAATTTCAGCAAAAATCTGACATTCTGCAATTCACTCAAAAATGCTGCCAAACTGTTGCAAACGATCCCCTGAAATCTTTTTCGGTGGAAACAGATGGGTTTTTATCATCGGAAACAGAATTAGACCTCGGCTTCTAAACAACTTTTTTTTGAAAAATCCCTAAGCCGCGCGGTCACAATTTCAGCAAAAATCTGACATTCTGCAATTCACTCAAAAATGCTGCCAAACTGTTGCAAACGATCCCCTGAAAGCTTTTTCGGTGGAAACAGATGGGTTTTTATCATCAGAAACAGAATTAGACCTCGACCTCTGAACAACTTTTTTTTGAAAAATCCCTAAGCCGCGCGGTCACAATTTCAGCAAAAATCTGACATTCTGCAATTCACTCAAAAATGCTGCCAAACTGTTGCAAACGATCCCCTGAAATCTTTTTAGGTGGAAATAGATGGGTTTTTATCATCGGAAACAGAATTAGACCTCGACCTCTAAACAACTTTTTTTTGAAAAATCCCTAAGCCGCGCGGTCACAATTTCAGCAAAAATCTGACATTCTGCAATTCACTCAAAAATGCTGCCAAACTGTTGCAAAGGATCCCCTGAAAGCTTTTTCAGTGGAAACAGATGGTTTTTTATCATCGGAAACAGAATTAGACCTCGACCTCTGAACACCTTTTTTTGAAAAATCCCTAAGCCGCGCGGTCACAATTTCAGCAAAAATCTGACATTCTTCAATTCACTCAAAAATGCTGCCAAACTGTTGCAAACGATCCCCTGAAAGCTTTTTTGGTGGAAACAGATGGGTTTTTATCATCAGAAACAGAATTAGCCCTCGACCTGTGAACAACCTTTTTTTGAAAAATACCTAAGCCGCGCGGTCACAATTTCAGCAAAAATCTGACATTCTGCAATTCACTCAAAAATGCTGCCAAACTGTTGCAAACAATCCCCTGAAATCTTTTTCGGTGGAAACAGATGGGTTTTTATCATCAGAAACAGAATTAGCCCTCGACCTCTGAACAACTTTTTTTTGAAAAATCCCTAAGCCGCGCGGTCACAATTTCAGCAAAAATCTGACATTCTGCAATTCACTCAAAAATGCTGCCAAACTGTTGCAAACGAACCCCTGAAAGCTTTTTCGGTGGAAACAGATCGGTTTTTATCATCAGAAACAGAATTAGCCCTCGACCTCTGAACAACCTTTTTTTGAAAAATCCCTAAGCCGCGGGGTCACAATTTCAGCAAAAATCTGACATTCTGCAATTCACTCAAAAATGCTGCCAAACTGTTGCAAACGATCCCCTGAAATCTTTTTAGGTGGAAATAGATGGGTTTTTATCATCAGAAACAGAATTAGACCTCGACCTCTGAACAACTTTTTTTGAAAAATCCCTAAGGGGCGCGGTCACAATTTCAGCAAAAATCTGACATTCTGCAATTCACTCAAAAATGCTGCCAAACTGTTGCAAACGATCCCCTGAAATCTTTTTCGGTGGAAACAGATGGGTTTTTATCATCAGAAACAGAATTAGACCTCGACCTCTAAACAACTTTTTTTTTGAAAAATCCCTAAGCCGCGCGGTCACAATTTCAGCAAAAATCTGACGTTCTGCAATTCACTCAAAAATGCTGCCAAACTGTTGCAAACAATCCCCTGAAATCTTTTTCGGTGGAAACAAATGGGTTTTTATCATCAGAAACAGAATTAGACCTCGACCTCTGAACAACTTTTTTTGAAAACTCCCTAAGCCGCGCGGTCACAATTTCAGCAAAAATCTGACATTCTGCAATTCACTCAAAAATGCTGCCAAACTGTTGCAAAAGATCCCCTGAAATCTTTTTCGGTGGAAACAGATGGGTTTTTATCATCGGAAACAGAATTAGACCTCGACCTCTGAACAATTTTTTTTTGAAAAATCCCTAAGCCGCGCGGTCACAATTTCAGCAAAAATCTGTCATTCTGCAATTCAATCAAAAATGCTGCCAAACTGTTGCAAACGATCCCCTGAAATCTTTTTCGGTGGAAACAGATGGGTTTTTATCACCGGAAACAGAATTAGACCTCGACCTCTAAACAACTTTTTTTTGAAAAATCCCTAAGCCGCGCGGTCACAATTTCAGCAAAAATCTGACATTCTGCAATTCACTCAAAAATGCTGCCAAACTGTTGCAAACGACCCCCTGAAATCTTTTTCGGTGGAAACAGATGGGTTTTTATCATCGGAAACAGATTTAGACCTCGACCTCTGAACAATTTTTTTTGAAAAATCCCTAAGCCGCGCGGTCACAATTTCAGCAAAAATCTGTCATTCTGCAATTCAATCAAAAATGCTGCCAAACTGTTGCAAACGACCCCCTGAAATCTTTTTCGATGGAAACAGATGGGTTTTTATCATCGGAAAGAGAATTAGACCTCGACCTCTAAACAACTTTTTTTTGAAAAATCCCTAAGCCGCGCGGTCACAATTTCAGCAAAAATCTGACATTCTGCAATTCACTCAAAAATGCTGCCAAACTGTTGCAAACGACCCCCTGAAAGCTTTTTCGGTGGAAACAGATGGGTTTTTTATCATCAGAAACAGAAATAGACCTCGACCTCTGAACAACTTTTTTTTGAAAAATCCCTAAGCCGCGCGGTCACAATTTCAGCAAAAATCTGACATTCTGCAATTCACTCAAAAATGCTGCCAAACTGTTGCAAACGATCCCCTGAAAGCTTTTTCGGTGGAAACAGATGGGTTTTTATCATCCGAAACAGAATTAGCCCTCGACCTCTGAACAACCCTTTTTTGAAAAATCCCTAAGCCGTGCGGTCAGAATTTCAGCAAAAATCTGACATTCTGCAATTCACTCAAAAATGCTGCCAAACTGTTGCAAACGACCCCCAGAAATCTTTTTTGGTGGAAACAGATGGGTTTTTATCATCGGAAACAGATTTAGACCTCGACCTCTGAACAACCCTTTTTTGAAAAATCCCTAAGCCGCGCGGTCACAATTTCAGCAAAAATTTGACATTCTGCAATTCACTCAAAAATGCTGCCAAACTGTTGCAAACGAACCCCTGAAATATTTTTAGGTGGAAACAGATGGGTTTTTATCATCGGAAACAGAATTAGACCTCGACCTCTGAACAACTTTTTTTTGAAAAATCCCTAAGCCGCGCGGTCACAATTTCAGCAAAAATCTGACATTCTGCAATTCACTCAAAAATGCTGCCAAACTGTTGCAAACGAACCCCTGAAATCTTTTTCGGTGGAAACAGATGGGTTTTTATCATTGGAAACAGAATTAGACCTCAAGCTCTGAACAACTTTTTTTTGAAAAATCCCTAAGCCGCGCGGTCACAATTTCAGCAAAAATCTGACATTCTGCAATTCACTCAAAAATGCTGCCAAACTGTTGCAAACGATCCACTGAAAGCTTTTTCGGTGGAAACAGATAGGTTTTTATCATCGGAAACAGAATAAGCCCTCGACGTCTGAACAACTTTATTTTGAAAAATCCCTAAACTGCGCGGTCACAATTTCAGCAAAAATCTGACATTCTGCAATTCACTCAAAAATGCTGCCAAACTGTTGCAAACGATCCCCTGAAATCTTTTTCGGTGGAAACAGATGGGTTTTTATCATCGGAAACAGAATTAGACCTCGGCTTCTAAACAACTTTTTTTTGAAAAATCCCTAAGCCGCGCGGTCACAATTTCAGCAAAAATCTGACATTCTGCAATTCACTCAAAAATGCTGCCAAACTGTTGCAAACGATCCCCTGAAAGCTTTTTCGGTGGAAACAGATGGGTTTTTATCATCAGAAACAGAATTAGACCTCGACCTCTGAACAACTTTTTTTTGAAAAATCCCTAAGCCGCGCGGTCACAATTTCAGCAAAAATCTGACATTCTGCAATTCACTCAAAAATGCTGCCAAACTGTTGCAAACGATCCCCTGAAATCTTTTTAGGTGGAAATAGATGGGTTTTTATCATCGGAAACAGAATTAGACCTCGACCTCTAAACAACTTTTTTTTGAAAAATCCCTAAGCCGCGCGGTCACAATTTCAGCAAAAATCTGACATTCTGCAATTCACTCAAAAATGCTGCCAAACTGTTGCAAAGGATCCCCTGAAAGCTTTTTCAGTGGAAACAGATGGTTTTTTATCATCGGAAACAGAATTAGACCTCGACCTCTGAACACCTTTTTTTGAAAAATCCCTAAGCCGCGCGGTCACAATTTCAGCAAAAATCTGACATTCTTCAATTCACTCAAAAATGCTGCCAAACTGTTGCAAACGATCCCCTGAAAGCTTTTTTGGTGGAAACAGATGGGTTTTTATCATCAGAAACAGAATTAGCCCTCGACCTGTGAACAACCTTTTTTTGAAAAATACCTAAGCCGCGCGGTCACAATTTCAGCAAAAATCTGACATTCTGCAATTCACTCAAAAATGCTGCCAAACTGTTGCAAACAATCCCCTGAAATCTTTTTCGGTGGAAACAGATGGGTTTTTATCATCAGAAACAGAATTAGCCCTCGACCTCTGAACAACTTTTTTTTGAAAAATCCCTAAGCCGCGCGGTCACAATTTCATCAAAAATCTGACATTCTGCAATTCACTCAAAAATGCTGCCAAACTGTTGCAAACGAACCCCTGAAAGCTTTTTCGGTGGAAACAGATCGGTTTTTATCATCAGAAACAGAATTAGCCCTCGACCTCTGAACAACCTTTTTTTGAAAAATCCCTAAGCCGCGGGGTCACAATTTCAGCAAAAATCTGACATTCTGCAATTCACTCAAAAATGCTGCCAAACTGTTGCAAACGATCCCCTGAAATCTTTTTAGGTGGAAATAGATGGGTTTTTATCATCAGAAACAGAATTAGACCTCGACCTCTGAACAACTTTTTTTGAAAAATCCCTAAGGCGCGCGGTCACAATTTCAGCAAAAATCTGACATTCTGCAATTCACTCAAAAATGCTGCCAAACTGTTGCAAACGATCCCCTGAAATCTTTTTCGGTGGAAACAGATGGGTTTTTATCATCAGAAACAGAATTAGACCTCGACCTCTAAACAACTTTTTTTTTGAAAAATCCCTAAGCCGCGCGGTCACAATTTCAGCAAAAATCTGACATTCTGCAATTCACTCAAAAATGCTGCCAAACTGTTGCAAACGATTCCCTGAAAGCTTTTTCGGTGGAAACAGATGGGTTTTTATCATCAGAAACAGAATTAGCCCTCGACCTCTGAACAACTTTTTTTGAAAAATCCCTAAGCCGCGCGGTCACAATTTCAGCAAAAATCTGACATTCTGCAATTCAGTCAAAAATGCTGCCAAACTGTTGCAAACAATCCCCTGAAATCTTTTTCGGTGGAAACAGATGGGTTTTTATCATCAGAAACAGAATTAGACCTCGACCTCTGAACAACTTTTTTTGAAAAATCCCTAAGCCGCGCGGTCACAATTTCAGCAAAAATCTGACATTCTGCAATTCACTCAAAAATGCTGCCAAACTGTTGCAAACAATCCCCTGAAATCTTTTTCGGTGGAAACAAATGGGTTTTTATCATCAGAAACAGAATTAGACCTCGACCTCTGAACAACTTTTTTTGAAAACTCCCTAAGCCGCGCGGTCACAATTTCAGCAAAAATCTGACATTCTGCAATTCACTCAAAAATGCTGCCAAACTGTTGCAAAAGATCCCCTGAAATCTTTTTCGGTGGAAACAGATGGGTTTTTATCATCGGAAACAGAATTAGACCTCGACCTCTGAACAATTTTTTTTTGAAAAATCCCTAAGCCGCGCGGTCACAATTTCAGCAAAAATCTGTCATTCTGCAATTCAATCAAAAATGCTGCCAAACTGTTGCAAACGATCCCCTGAAATCTTTTTCGGTGGAAACAGATGGGTTTTTATCACCGGAAACAGAATTAGACCTCGACCTCTAAACAACTTTTTTTTGAAAAATCCCTAAGCCGCGCGGTCACAATTTCAGCAAAAATCTGACATTCTGCAATTCACTCAAAAATGCTGCCAAACTGTTGCAAACGACCCCCTGAAATCTTTTTCGGTGGAAACAGATGGGTTTTTATCATCGGAAACAGATTTAGACCTCGACCTCTGAACAATTTTTTTTGAAAAATCCCTAAGCCGCGCGGTCACAATTTCAGCAAAAATCTGTCATTCTGCAATTCAATCAAAAATGCTGCCAAACTGTTGCAAACGACCCCCTGAAATCTTTTTCGATGGAAACAGATGGGTTTTTATCATCGGAAAGAGAATTAGACCTCGACCTCTAAACAACTTTTTTTTGAAAAATCCCTAAGCCGCGCGGTCACAATTTCAGCAAAAATCTGACATTCTGCAATTCACTCAAAAATGCTGCCAAACTGTTGCAAACGACCCCCTGAAAGCTTTTTCGGTGGAAACAGATGGGTTTTTATCATCAGAAACAGAAATAGACCTCGACCTCTGAACAACTTTTTTTTGAAAAATCCCTAAGCCGCGCGGTCACAATTTCAGCAAAAATCTGACATTCTGCAATTCACTCAAAAATGCTGCCAAACTGTTGCAAACGATCCCCTGAAAGCTTTTTCGGTGGAAACAGATGGGTTTTTATCATCCGAAACAGAATTAGCCCTCGACCTCTGAACAACCCTTTTTTGAAAAATCCCTAAGCCGTGCGGTCAGAATTTCAGCAAAAATCTGACATTCTGCAATTCACTCAAAAATGCTGCCAAACTGTTGCAAACGACCCCCAGAAATCTTTTTTGGTGGAAACAGATGGGTTTTTATCATCGGAAACAGATTTAGACCTCGACCTATGAACAACCCTTTTTTGAAAAATCCCTAAGCCGCGCGGTCACAATTTCAGCAAAAATTTGACATTCTGCAATTCACTCAAAAATGCTGCCAAACTGTTGCAAACGAACCCCTGAAATATTTTTAGGTGGAAACAGATGGGTTTTTATCATCGGAAACAGAATTAGACCTCGACCTCTGAACAACTTTTTTTTGAAAAATCCCTAAGCCGCGCGGTCACAATTTCAGCAAAAATCTGACATTCTGCAATTCACTCAAAAATGCTGCCAAACTGTTGCAAACGAACCCCTGAAATCTTTTTCGGTGGAAACAGATGGGTTTTTATCATTGGAAACAGAATTAGACCTCAAGCTCTGAACAACTTTTTTTTGAAAAATCCCTAAGCCGCGCGGTCACAATTTCAGCAAAAATCTGACATTCTGCAATTCACTCAAAAATGCTGCCAAACTGTTGCAAACGATCCACTGAAAGCTTTTTCGGTGGAAACAGATAGGTTTTTATCATCGGAAACAGAATAAGCCCTCGACGTCTGAACAACTTTATTTTGAAAAATCCCTAAACTGCGCGGTCACAATTTCAGCAAAAATCTGACATTCTGCAATTCACTCAAAAATGCTGCCAAACTGTTGCAAACGATCCCCTGAAATCTTTTTCGGTGGAAACAGATGGGTTTTTATCATCGGAAACAGAATTAGACCTCGGCTTCTAAACAACTTTTTTTTGAAAAATCCCTAAGCCGCGCGGTCACAATTTCAGCAAAAATCTGACATTCTGCAATTCACTCAAAAATGCTGCCAAACTGTTGCAAACGATCCCCTGAAAGCTTTTTCGGTGGAAACAGATGGGTTTTTATCATCAGAAACAGAATTAGACCTCGACCTCTGAACAACTTTTTTTTGAAAAATCCCTAAGCCGCGCGGTCACAATTTCAGCAAAAATCTGACATTCTGCAATTCACTCAAAAATGCTGCCAAACTGTTGCAAACGATCCCCTGAAATCTTTTTAGGTGGAAATAGATGGGTTTTTATCATCGGAAACAGAATTAGACCTCGACCTCTAAACAACTTTTTTTGAAAAATCCCTAAGCCGCGCGGTCACAATTTCAGCAAAAATCTGACATTCTGCAATTCACTCAAAAATGCTGCCAAACTGTTGCAAAGGATCCCCTGAAAGCTTTTTCAGTGGAAACAGATGGTTTTTTATCATCGGAAACAGAATTAGACCTCGACCTCTGAACACCTTTTTTTGAAAAATCCCTAAGCCGCGCGGTCACAATTTCAGCAAAAATCTGACATTCTTCAATTCACTCAAAAATGCTGCCAAACTGTTGCAAACGATCCCCTGAAAGCTTTTTTGGTGGAAACAGATGGGTTTTTATCATCAGAAACAGAATTAGCCCTCGACCTGTGAACAACCTTTTTTTGAAAAATACCTAAGCCGCGCGGTCACAATTTCAGCAAAAATCTGACATTCTGCAATTCACTCAAAAATGCTGCCAAACTGTTGCAAACAATCCCCTGAAATCTTTTTCGGTGGAAACAGATGGGTTTTTATCATCAGAAACAGAATTAGCCCTCGACCTCTGAACAACTTTTTTTTGAAAAATCCCTAAGCCGCGCGGTCACAATTTCAGCAAAAATCTGACATTCTGCAATTCACTCAAAAATGCTGCCAAACTGTTGCAAACGAACCCCTGAAAGCTTTTTCGGTGGAAACAGATCGGTTTTTATCATCAGAAACAGAATTAGCCCTCGACCTCTGAACAACCTTTTTTTGAAAAATCCCTAAGCCGCGGGGTCACAATTTCAGCAAAAATCTGACATTCTGCAATTCACTCAAAAATGCTGCCAAACTGTTGCAAACGATCCCCTGAAATCTTTTTAGGTGGAAATAGATGGGTTTTTATCATCAGAAACAGAATTAGACCTCGACCTCTGAACAACTTTTTTTGAAAAATCCCTAAGGCGCGCGGTCACAATTTCAGCAAAAATCTGACATTCTGCAATTCACTCAAAAATGCTGCCAAACTGTTGCAAACGATCCCCTGAAATCTTTTTCGGTGGAAACAGATGGGTTTTTATCATCAGAAACAGAATTAGACCTCGACCTCTAAACAACTTTTTTTTTGAAAAATCCCTAAGCCGCGCGGTCACAATTTCAGCAAAAATCTGACATTCTGCAATTCACTAAAAAATGCTGCCAAACTGTTGCAAACGATTCCCTGAAAGCTTTTTCGGTGGAAACAGATGGGTTTTTATCATCAGAAACAGAATTAGCCCTCGACCTCTGAACAACTTTTTTTGAAAAATCCCTAAGCCGCGCGGTCACAATTTCAGCAAAAATCTGACATTCTGCAATTCAGTCAAAAATGCTGCCAAACTGTTGCAAACAATCCCCTGAAATCTTTTTCGGTGGAAACAGATGGGTTTTTATCATCAGAAACAGAATTAGACCTCGACCTCTGAACAACTTTTTTTGAAAAATCCCTAAGCCGCGCGGTCACAATTTCAGCAAAAATCTGACATTCTGCAATTCACTCAAAAATGCTGCCAAACTGTTGCAAACAATCCCCTGAAATCTTTTTCGGTGGAAACAAATGGGTTTTTATCATCAGAAACAGAATTAGACCTCGACCTCTGAACAACTTTTTTTGAAAACTCCCTAAGCCGCGCGGTCACAATTTCAGCAAAAATCTGACATTCTGCAATTCACTCAAAAATGCTGCCAAACTGTTGCAAAAGATCCCCTGAAATCTTTTTCGGTGGAAACAGATGGGTTTTTATCATCGGAAACAGAATTAGACCTCGACCTCTGAACAATTTTTTTTTGAAAAATCCCTAAGCCGCGCGGTCACAATTTCAGCAAAAATCTGTCATTCTGCAATTCAATCAAAAATGCTGCCAAACTGTTGCAAACGATCCCCTGAAATCTTTTTCGGTGGAAACAGATGGGTTTTTATCACCGGAAACAGAATTAGACCTCGACCTCTAAACAACTTTTTTTTGAAAAATCCCTAAGCCGCGCGGTCACAATTTCAGCAAAAATCTGACATTCTGCAATTCACTCAAAAATGCTGCCAAACTGTTGCAAACGACCCCCTGAAATCTTTTTCGGTGGAAACAGATGGGTTTTTATCATCGGAAACAGATTTAGACCTCGACCTCTGAACAATTTTTTTTGAAAAATCCCTAAGCCGCGCGGTCACAATTTCAGCAAAAATCTGTCATTCTGCAATTCAATCAAAAATGCTGCCAAACTGTTGCAAACGACCCCCTGAAATCTTTTTCGATGGAAACAGATGGGTTTTTATCATCGGAAAGAGAATTAGACCTCGACCTCTAAACAACTTTTTTTTGAAAAATCCCTAAGCCGCGCGGTCACAATTTCAGCAAAAATCTGACATTCTGCAATTCACTCAAAAATGCTGCCAAACTGTTGCAAACGACCCCCTGAAAGCTTTTTCGGTGGAAACAGATGGGTTTTTATCATCAGAAACAGAAATAGACCTCGACCTCTGAACAACTTTTTTTTGAAAAATCCCTAAGCCGCGCGGTCACAATTTCAGCAAAAATCTGACATTCTGCAATTCACTCAAAAATGCTGCCAAACTGTTGCAAACGATCCCCTGAAAGCTTTTTCGGTGGAAACAGATGGGTTTTTATCATCCGAAACAGAATTAGCCCTCGACCTCTGAACAACCCTTTTTTGAAAAATCCCTAAGCCGCGCGGTCACAATTTCAGCAAAAATTTGACATTCTGCAATTCACTCAAAAATGCTGCCAAACTGTTGCAAACGAACCCCTGAAATATTTTTAGGTGGAAACAGATGGGTTTTTATCATCGGAAACAGAATTAGACCTCGACCTCTGAACAACTTTTTTTTGAAAAATCCCTAAGCCGCGCGGTCACAATTTCAGCAAAAATCTGACATTCTGCAATTCACTCAAAAATGCTGCCAAACTGTTGCAAACGAACCCCTGAAATCTTTTTCGGTGGAAACAGATGGGTTTTTATCATCGGAAACAGAATTAGACCTCAAGCTCTGAACAACTTTTTTTTGAAAAATCCCTAAGCCGCGCGGTCACAATTTCAGCAAAAATCTGACATTCTGCAATTCACTCAAAAATGCTGCCAAACTGTTGCAAACGATCCACTGAAAGCTTTTTCGGTGGAAACAGATAGGTTTTTATCATCGGAAACAGAATAAGCCCTCGACGTCTGAACAACTTTATTTTGAAAAATCCCTAAACTGCGCGGTCACAATTTCAGCAAAAATCTGACATTCTGCAATTCACTCAAAAATGCTGCCAAACTGTTGCAAACGATCCCCTGAAATCTTTTTCGGTGGAAACAGATGGGTTTTTATCATCGGAAACAGAATTAGACCTCGGCTTCTAAACAACTTTTTTTTGAAAAATCCCTAAGCCGCGCGGTCACAATTTCAGCAAAAATCTGACATTCTGCAATTCACTCAAAAATGCTGCCAAACTGTTGCAAACGATCCCCTGAAAGCTTTTTCGGTGGAAACAGATGGGTTTTTATCATCAGAAACAGAATTAGACCTCGACCTCTGAACAACTTTTTTTTGAAAAATCCCTAAGCCGCGCGGTCACAATTTCAGCAAAAATCTGACATTCTGCAATTCACTCAAAAATGCTGCCAAACTGTTGCAAACGATCCACTGAAAGCTTTTTCGGTGGAAACAGATAGGTTTTTATCATCGGAAACAGAATAAGCCCTCGACGTCTGAACAACTTTATTTTGAAAAATCCCTAAACTGCGCGGTCACAATTTCAGCAAAAATCTGACATTCTGCAATTCACTCAAAAATGCTGCCAAACTGTTGCAAACGATCCCCTGAAATCTTTTTCGGTGGAAACAGATGGGTTTTTATCATCGGAAACAGAATTAGACCTCGGCTTCTAAACAACTTTTTTTTGAAAAATCCCTAAGCCGCGCGGTCACAATTTCAGCAAAAATCTGACATTCTGCAATTCACTCAAAAATGCTGCCAAACTGTTGCAAACGATCCCCTGAAAGCTTTTTCGGTGGAAACAGATGGGTTTTTATCATCAGAAACAGAATTAGACCTCGACCTCTGAACAACTTTTTTTTGAAAAATCCCTAAGCCGCGCGGTCACAATTTCAGCAAAAATCTGACATTCTGCAATTCACTCAAAAATGCTGCCAAACTTTTGCAAACAATCCCCTGAAAGCTTTTTCGGTGGAAACAGATGGGTTTTTATCATCAGAAACAGAATTAGCCCTCGACCTGTGAACAACCTTTTTTTGAAAAATACCTAAGCCGCGCGGTCACAATTTCAGCAAAAATCTGACATTCTGCAATTCACTCAAAAATGCTGCCAAACTGTTGCAAACAATCCCCTGAAATCTTTTTCGGTGGAAACAGATGGGTTTTTATCATCAGAAACAGAATTAGCCCTCGACCTCTGAACAACTTTTTTTTGAAAAATCCCTAAGCCGCGCGGTCACAATTTCAGCAAAAATCTGACATTCTGCAATTCACTCAAAAATGCTGCCAAACTGTTGCAAACGAACCCCTGAAAGCTTTTTCGGTGGAAACAGATCGGTTTTTATCATCAGAAACAGAATTAGCCCTCGACCTCTGAACAACCTTTTTTTGAAAAATCCCTAAGCCGCGGGGTCACAATTTCAGCAAAAATCTGACATTCTGCAATTCACTCAAAAATGCTGCCAAACTGTTGCAAACGATCCCCTGAAATCTTTTTAGGTGGAAATAGATGGGTTTTTATCATCAGAAACAGAATTAGACCTCGACCTCTGAACAACTTTTTTTGAAAAATCCCTAAGGCGCGCGGTCACAATTTCAGCAAAAATCTGACATTCTGCAATTCACTCAAAAATGTTGCCAAACTGTTGCAAACGATCCCCTGAAATCTTTTTCGGTGGAAACAGATGGGTTTTTATCATCAGAAACAGAATTAGACCTCGACCTCTAAACAACTTTTTTTTTGAAAAATCCCTAAGCCGCGCGGTCACAATTTCAGCAAAAATCTGACATTCTGCAATTCACTCAAAAATGCTGCCAAACTGTTGCAAACGATTCCCTGAAAGCTTTTTCGGTGGAAACAGATGGGTTTTTATCATCAGAAACAGAATTAGCCCTCGACCTCTGAACAACTTTTTTTGAAAAATCCCTAAGCCGCGCGGTCACAATTTCAGCAAAAATCTGACATTCTGCAATTCAGTCAAAAATGCTGCCAAACTGTTGCAAACAATCCCCTGAAATCTTTTTCGGTGGAAACAGATGGGTTTTTATCATCAGAAACAGAATTAGACCTCGACCTCTGAACAACTTTTTTTGAAAAATCCCTAAGCCGCGCGGTCACAATTTCAGCAAAAATCTGACATTCTGCAATTCACTCAAAAATGCTGCCAAACTGTTGCAAACAATCCCCTGAAATCTTTTTCGGTGGAAACAAATGGGTTTTTATCATCAGAAACAGAATTAGACCTCGACCTCTGAACAACTTTTTTTGAAAACTCCCTAAGCCGCGCGGTCACAATTTCAGCAAAAATCTGACATTCTGCAATTCACTCAAAAATGCTGCCAAACTGTTGCAAAAGATCCCCTGAAATCTTTTTCGGTGGAAACAGATGGGTTTTTATCATCGGAAACAGAATTAGACCTCGACCTCTGAACAATTTTTTTTGAAAAATCCCTAAGCCGCGCGGTCACAATTTCAGCAAAAATCTGTCATTCTGCAATTCAATCAAAAATGCTGCCAAACTGTTGCAAACGATCCCCTGAAATCTTTTTCGGTGGAAACAGATGGGTTTTTATCACCGGAAACAGAATAAGACCTCATCCTCTAAACAACTTTTTTTTGAAAAATCCCTAAGCCGTGCGGTCAGAATTTCAGCAAAAATCTGACATTCTGCAATTCACTCAAAAATGCTGCCAAACTGTTGCAAACGACCCCCAGAAATCTTTTTTGGTGGAAACAGATGGGTTTTTATCATCGGAAACAGATTTAGACCTCGACCTCTGAACAACCCTTTTTTGAAAAATCCCTAAGCCGCGCGGTCACAATTTCAGCAAAAATCTGACATTCTGCAATTCACTCAAAAATGCTGCCAAACTGTTGCAAACGAACCCCTGAAATATTTTTAGGTGGAAACAGATGGGTTTTTATCATCGGAAACAGAATTAGACCTCGACCTCTGAACAACTTTTTTTTGAAAAATCCCTAAGCCGCGCGGTCACAATTTCAGCAAAAATCTGACATTCTGCAATTCACTCAAAAATGCTGCCAAACTGTTGCAAACGAACCCCTGAAATCTTTTTCGGTGGAAACAGATGGGTTTTTATCATCGGAAACAGAATTAGACCTCAAGCTCTGAACAACTTTTTTTTGAAAAATCCCTAAGCCGCGCGGTCACAATTTCAGCAAAAATCTGACATTCTGCAATTCACTCAAAAATGCTGCCAAACTGTTGCAAACGATCCACTGAAAGCTTTTTCGGTGGAAACAGATAGGTTTTTATCATCGGAAACAGAATATGCCCTCGACGTCTGAACAACTTTATTTTGAAAAATCCCTAAACTGCGCGGTCCAAATTTGAGCAAAAATCTCACATTCTGAAATTCACTCAGAAATGGTGCCAAACTGTTGCAAACGATTGCCTGAAAGGTTTTTCGGTGTTAACGGATGGGTTTTTATCATCAGAAACAGAATTAGTCCTCGACCTCTGAAGAACTTTTTTTGCAAAAACCCTAAGCCGCGCGGTCACAATTTCAGCAAAAATCTGACATTCTGCAATTCACTCAAAAATGCTGCCAAACCAGTGCAAACGATCCCCTGAAATCTTTTTCGGTGGAAACAGATGGGTTTTTATCATCAGAAACAGAATTAGACCTCGACCTCTAAACAACTTTTTTTTTGAAAAATCCCTAAGCCGCGCGGTCACAATTTCAGCAAAAATCTGACATTCTGCAATTCACTAAAAAATGCTGCCAAACTGTTGCAAACGATTCCCTGAAAGCTTTTTCGGTGGAAACAGATGGGTTTTTATCATCAGAAACAGAATTAGCCCTCGACCTCTGAACAACTTTTTTTGAAAAATCCCTAAGCCGCGCGGTCACAATTTCAGCAAAAATCTGACATTCTGCAATTCAGTCAAAAATGCTGCCAAACTGTTGCAAACAATCCCCTGAAATCTTTTTCGGTGGAAACAGATGGGTTTTTATCATCAGAAACAGAATTAGACCTCGACCTCTGAACAACTTTTTTTGAAAAATCCCTAAGCCGCGCGGTCACAATTTCAGCAAAAATCTGACATTCTGCAATTCACTCAAAAATGCTGCCAAACTGTTGCAAACAATCCCCTGAAATCTTTTTCGGTGGAAACAAATGGGTTTTTATCATCAGAAACAGAATTAGACCTCGACCTCTGAACAACTTTTTTTGAAAACTCCCTAAGCCGCGCGGTCACAATTTCAGCAAAAATCTGACATTCTGCAATTCACTCAAAAATGCTGCCAAACTGTTGCAAAAGATCCCCTGAAATCTTTTTCGGTGGAAACAGATGGGTTTTTATCATCGGAAACAGAATTAGACCTCGACCTCTGAACAATTTTTTTTTGAAAAATCCCTAAGCCGCGCGGTCACAATTTCAGCAAAAATCTGTCATTCTGCAATTCAATCAAAAATGCTGCCAAACTGTTGCAAACGATCCCCTGAAATCTTTTTCGGTGGAAACAGATGGGTTTTTATCACCGGAAACAGAATTAGACCTCGACCTCTAAACAACTTTTTTTTGAAAAATCCCTAAGCCGCGCGGTCACAATTTCAGCAAAAATCTGACATTCTGCAATTCACTCAAAAATGCTGCCAAACTGTTGCAAACGACCCCCTGAAATCTTTTTCGGTGGAAACAGATGGGTTTTTATCATCGGAAACAGATTTAGACCTCGACCTCTGAACAATTTTTTTTGAAAAATCCCTAAGCCGCGCGGTCACAATTTCAGCAAAAATCTGTCATTCTGCAATTCAATCAAAAATGCTGCCAAACTGTTGCAAACGACCCCCTGAAATCTTTTTCGATGGAAACAGATGGGTTTTTATCATCGGAAAGAGAATTAGACCTCGACCTCTAAACAACTTTTTTTTGAAAAATCCCTAAGCCGCGCGGTCACAATTTCAGCAAAAATCTGACATTCTGCAATTCACTCAAAAATGCTGCCAAACTGTTGCAAACGACCCCCTGAAAGCTTTTTCGGTGGAAACAGATGGGTTTTTATCATCAGAAACAGAAATAGACCTCGACCTCTGAACAACTTTTTTTTGAAAAATCCCTAAGCCGCGCGGTCACAATTTCAGCAAAAATCTGACATTCTGCAATTCACTCAAAAATGCTGCCAAACTGTTGCAAACGATCCCCTGAAAGCTTTTTCGGTGGAAACAGATGGGTTTTTATCATCCGAAACAGAATTAGCCCTCGACCTCTGAACAACCCTTTTTTGAAAAATCCCTAAGCCGCGCGGTCACAATTTCAGCAAAAATTTGACATTCTGCAATTCACTCAAAAATGCTGCCAAACTGTTGCAAACGAACCCCTGAAATATTTTTAGGTGGAAACAGATGGGTTTTTATCATCGGAAACAGAATTAGACCTCGACCTCTGAACAACTTTTTTTTGAAAAATCCCTAAGCCGCGCGGTCACAATTTCAGCAAAAATCTGACATTCTGCAATTCACTCAAAAATGCTGCCAAACTGTTGCAAACGAACCCCTGAAATCTTTTTCGGTGGAAACAGATGGGTTTTTATCATCGGAAACAGAATTAGACCTCAAGCTCTGAACAACTTTTTTTTGAAAAATCCCTAAGCCGCGCGGTCACAATTTCAGCAAAAATCTGACATTCTGCAATTCACTCAAAAATGCTGCCAAACTGTTGCAAACGATCCACTGAAAGCTTTTTCGGTGGAAACAGATAGGTTTTTATCATCGGAAACAGAATAAGCCCTCGACGTCTGAACAACTTTATTTTGAAAAATCCCTAAACTGCGCGGTCACAATTTCAGCAAAAATCTGACATTCTGCAATTCACTCAAAAATGCTGCCAAACTGTTGCAAACGATCCCCTGAAATCTTTTTCGGTGGAAACAGATGGGTTTTTATCATCGGAAACAGAATTAGACCTCGGCTTCTAAACAACTTTTTTTTGAAAAATCCCTAAGCCGCGCGGTCACAATTTCAGCAAAAATCTGACATTCTGCAATTCACTCAAAAATGCTGCCAAACTGTTGCAAACGATCCCCTGAAAGCTTTTTCGGTGGAAACAGATGGGTTTTTATCATCAGAAACAGAATTAGACCTCGACCTCTGAACAACTTTTTTTTGAAAAATCCCTAAGCCGCGCGGTCACAATTTCAGCAAAAATCTGACATTCTGCAATTCACTCAAAAATGCTGCCAAACTGTTGCAAACGATCCACTGAAAGCTTTTTCGGTGGAAACAGATAGGTTTTTATCATCGGAAACAGAATAAGCCCTCGACGTCTGAACAACTTTATTTTGAAAAATCCCTAAACTGCGCGGTCACAATTTCAGCAAAAATCTGACATTCTGCAATTCACTCAAAAATGCTGCCAAACTGTTGCAAACGATCCCCTGAAATCTTTTTCGGTGGAAACAGATGGGTTTTTATCATCGGAAACAGAATTAGACCTCGGCTTCTAAACAACTTTTTTTTGAAAAATCCCTAAGCCGCGCGGTCACAATTTCAGCAAAAATCTGACATTCTGCAATTCACTCAAAAATGCTGCCAAACTGTTGCAAACGATCCCCTGAAAGCTTTTTCGGTGGAAACAGATGGGTTTTTATCATCAGAAACAGAATTAGACCTCGACCTCTGAACAACTTTTTTTTGAAAAATCCCTAAGCCGCGCGGTCACAATTTCAGCAAAAATCTGACATTCTGCAATTCACTCAAAAATGCTGCCAAACTTTTGCAAACAATCCCCTGAAAGCTTTTTCGGTGGAAACAGATGGGTTTTTATCATCAGAAACAGAATTAGCCCTCGACCTGTGAACAACCTTTTTTTGAAAAATACCTAAGCCGCGCGGTCACAATTTCAGCAAAAATCTGACATTCTGCAATTCACTCAAAAATGCTGCCAAACTGTTGCAAACAATCCCCTGAAATCTTTTTCGGTGGAAACAGATGGGTTTTTATCATCAGAAACAGAATTAGCCCTCGACCTCTGAACAACTTTTTTTTGAAAAATCCCTAAGCCGCGCGGTCACAATTTCAGCAAAAATCTGACATTCTGCAATTCACTCAAAAATGCTGCCAAACTGTTGCAAACGAACCCCTGAAAGCTTTTTCGGTGGAAACAGATCGGTTTTTATCATCAGAAACAGAATTAGCCCTCGACCTCTGAACAACCTTTTTTTGAAAAATCCCTAAGCCGCGGGGTCACAATTTCAGCAAAAATCTGACATTCTGCAATTCACTCAAAAATGCTGCCAAACTGTTGCAAACGATCCCCTGAAATCTTTTTAGGTGGAAATAGATGGGTTTTTATCATCAGAAACAGAATTAGACCTCGACCTCTGAACAACTTTTTTTGAAAAATCCCTAAGGCGCGCGGTCACAATTTCAGCAAAAATCTGACATTCTGCAATTCACTCAAAAATGTTGCCAAACTGTTGCAAACGATCCCCTGAAATCTTTTTCGGTGGAAACAGATGGGTTTTTATCATCAGAAACAGAATTAGACCTCGACCTCTAAACAACTTTTTTTTTGAAAAATCCCTAAGCCGCGCGGTCACAATTTCAGCAAAAATCTGACATTCTGCAATTCACTCAAAAATGCTGCCAAACTGTTGCAAACGATTCCCTGAAAGCTTTTTCGGTGGAAACAGATGGGTTTTTATCATCAGAAACAGAATTAGCCCTCGACCTCTGAACAACTTTTTTTGAAAAATCCCTAAGCCGCGCGGTCACAATTTCAGCAAAAATCTGACATTCTGCAATTCAGTCAAAAATGCTGCCAAACTGTTGCAAACAATCCCCTGAAATCTTTTTCGGTGGAAACAGATGGGTTTTTATCATCAGAAACAGAATTAGACCTCGACCTCTGAACAACTTTTTTTGAAAAATCCCTAAGCCGCGCGGTCACAATTTCAGCAAAAATCTGACATTCTGCAATTCACTCAAAAATGCTGCCAAACTGTTGCAAACAATCCCCTGAAATCTTTTTCGGTGGAAACAAATGGGTTTTTATCATCAGAAACAGAATTAGACCTCGACCTCTGAACAACTTTTTTTGAAAACTCCCTAAGCCGCGCGGTCACAATTTCAGCAAAAATCTGACATTCTGCAATTCACTCAAAAATGCTGCCAAACTGTTGCAAAAGATCCCCTGAAATCTTTTTCGGTGGAAACAGATGGGTTTTTATCATCGGAAACAGAATTAGACCTCGACCTCTGAACAATTTTTTTTGAAAAATCCCTAAGCCGCGCGGTCACAATTTCAGCAAAAATCTGTCATTCTGCAATTCAATCAAAAATGCTGCCAAACTGTTGCAAACGATCCCCTGAAATCTTTTTCGGTGGAAACAGATGGGTTTTTATCACCGGAAACAGAATAAGACCTCATCCTCTAAACAACTTTTTTTTGAAAAATCCCTAAGCCGCGCGGTCACAATTTCAGCAAAAATCTGACATTCTGCAATTCACTCAAAAATGCTGCCAAACTGTTGCAAACGACCCCCTGAAATCTTTTTCGATGGAAACAGATGAGTTTTTATCATCGGAAACAGAATTAGACCTCGACCTCTAAACAACTTTTTTTTGAAAAATCCCTAAGCCGCGCGGTCACAATTTCAGCAAAAATCTGACATTCTGCAATTCACTCAAAAATGCTGCCAAACTGTTGCAAACGACCCCCTGAAAGCTTTTTCGGTGGAAACAGATGGGTTTTTATCATCAGAAACAGAAATAGACCTCGACCTCTGAACAACTTTTTTTTGAAAAATCCCTAAGCCGCGCGGTCACAATTTCAGCAAAAATCTGACATTCTGCAATTCACTCAAAAATGCTGCCAAACTGTTGCAAACGATCCCCTGAAAGCTTTTTCGGTGGAAACAGATGGGTTTTTATCATCCGAAACAGAATTAGCCCTCGACCTCTGAACAACCCTTTTTTGAAAAATCCCTAAGCCGTGCGGTCAGAATTTCAGCAAAAATCTGACATTCTGCAATTCACTCAAAAATGCTGCCAAACTGTTGCAAACGACCCCCAGAAATCTTTTTTGGTGGAAACAGATGGGTTTTTATCATCGGAAACAGATTTAGACCTCGACCTCTGAACAACCCTTTTTTGAAAAATCCCTAAGCCGCGCGGTCACAATTTCAGCAAAAATCTGACATTCTGCAATTCACTCAAAAATGCTGCCAAACTGTTGCAAACGAACCCCTGAAATATTTTTAGGTGGAAACAGATGGGTTTTTATCATCGGAAACAGAATTAGACCTCGACCTCTGAACAACTTTTTTTTGAAAAATCCCTAAGCCGCGCGGTCACAATTTCAGCAAAAATCTGACATTCTGCAATTCACTCAAAAATGCTGCCAAACTGTTGCAAACGAACCCCTGAAATCTTTTTCGGTGGAAACAGATGGGTTTTTATCATCGGAAACAGAATTAGACCTCAAGCTCTGAACAACTTTTTTTTGAAAAATCCCTAAGCCGCGCGGTCACAATTTCAGCAAAAATCTGACATTCTGCAATTCACTCAAAAATGCTGCCAAACTGTTGCAAACGATCCACTGAAAGCTTTTTCGGTGGAAACAGATAGGTTTTTATCATCGGAAACAGAATATGCCCTCGACGTCTGAACAACTTTATTTTGAAAAATCCCTAAACTGCGCGGTCCAAATTTGAGCAAAAATCTCACATTCTGAAATTCACTCAGAAATGGTGCCAAACTGTTGCAAACGATTGCCTGAAAGGTTTTTCGGTGTTAACGGATGGGTTTTTATCATCAGAAACAGAATTAGTCCTCGACCTCTGAAGAACTTTTTTTGCAAAAACCCTAAGCCGCGCGGTCACAATTTCAGCAAAAATCTGACATTCTGCAATTCACTCAAAAATGCTGCCAAACCAGTGCAAACGATCCCCTGAGAGCTTTATCGGTGGAAACAGATAGGTTTTTATCATCGGAAACAGAATAAGCCCTCGACCTCTGAACAACTTTTTTTGAAAAATCCCTAAGCCGCGCGGTTACAATTTCAGCAAAAATCTGACATTCTGCAATTCACTCAAAAATGCTGCCAAAGTGTTGCAAACGATCCCCTGAAAGGTTTTTCGGTGGAAACAGATGGGTTTTTATCATCAGAAACAGAATTAGACCTCAACCTCTGAACAACTTTTTTTTTGAAAAATCCCTAAGCCGCGCGGTAACAATTTCAGCAAAAATCTGACATTCTGCAATTCACTCAAAAATGCTGCCAAACTGTTGCAAAAGATCCCCTGAAATCTTTCTCGGTGGAAACAGATGGGTTTTTATCATCGGAAACAGAATTAGACCTCGACCTCTGAACAATTTTTTTGAAAAATCCCTAAGCCGCGCGGTCACAATTTCAGCAAAAATCTGTCATTCTGCAATTCAATCAAAAATGCTGCCAAACTATTGCAAACGATCCCCTGAAATCTTTTTCGGTGGAAACAGATGGGTTTTTACCACCGGAAACAGAATTAGACCTCGACCTCTAAACAACTTTTTTTTGAAAAATCCGTAAGCCGCGCGGTCACAATTTCAGCAAAAATCTGACATTCTGCAATTCACTCAAAAATGCTGCCAAACTGTTGCAAACGAACCCCTGAAATCTTTTTCGGTGGAAACAGATGGGTTTTTATCATCGGAAACAGATTTAGACCTCGACCTCTGAACAATTTTTTTTGAAAAATCCCTAAGCCGCGCGGTCACAATTTCAGCAAAAATCTGTCATTCTGCAATTCAATCAAAAATGCTGCCAAACTGTTGCAAACGACCCCCTGAAATCTTTTTCGGTGGAAACAGATGGGTTTTTATCATCAGAAACAGAATTAGACCTCGACCTCTAAACAACTTTTTTTGAAAAATCCCTAAGCCGCGCGGTCACAATTTCAGCAAAAATCTGACATTCTGCAATTCACTCAAAATGCTGCCAAACTGTTGCAAACGACCCCTGAAAGCTTTTTCGGTGGAAACAGATGGCTTTTTATCATCGGAAACAGAAATAGACCTCGACCTCTGAACAACTTTTTCTGAAAAATACCTAAGCCGCACGGTCACAATTTCAGCAAAAATCTGACATTCTGCAATTCACTCAAAAATGCTGCCAAACTGTTGCAAACGATCCCCTGAAAGCTTTTTCGGTGGAAACAGATGGGTTTTTATCATCAGAAACAGAATTAGCCCTCGACCTCTGAACAACCTTTTTTTGAAAAATCCCTAAGCCGCGCGGTCACAATTTCAGCAAAAATCTGACATTCTGCAATTCACTCAAAAATGCTGCCAAACTGTTGCAAACAATCCCCTGAAAGCTTTTTCGGTGGAAACAGATTGGTTTTTATCATCAGAAACAGAATTAGACCTCGACCTCTGAACAACTTTTTTTTGAAAAATCCCTAAGCCGCGCGGTCACAATTTCAGCAAAAATCTGACATTCTGCAATTCACTCAAAAATGCTGCCAAACTGTTGCAAACGATCCCCTGAAAGCTTTTTCGGTGGAAACAGATGGGTTTTTATCATCAGAAACAGAATTAGCCCTCGACCTCTGAACAACCCTTTTTTGAAAAATCCCTAAGCCGCGCGGTCACAATTTCAGCAAAAATCTGACATTCTGCAATTCACTCAAAAATGCTGCCAAACTGTTGCAAACGAACCCCTGAAATATTTTTAGGTGGAAACAGATGGGTTTTTATCATCGGAAACAGAATTAGACATCGACCTCTGAACAACCTTTTTTTGAAAAATCCCTAAGCCGCGCGGTCACAATTTCAGCAAAAATCTGACATTCTGCAATTCACTCAAAAATGCTGCCAAACTGTTGCAAACGAACCCCTGAAAGCTTTTTCGGTGGAAACAGATTGGTTTTTATCATCGGAAACAGAATTAGACCTCGACCTCTGAACAACTTTTTTTTGAAAAATCCCTAAGCCGCGCGGTCACAATTTCAGCAAAAATCTGACATTCTGCAATTCACTCAAAAATGCTGCCAAACTGTTGCAAACGAACCCCTGAAATATTTTTAGGTGGAAACAGATGGGTTTTTATCACCGGAAACAGAATTAGACCTCGACCTCTAAACAACTTTTTTTTGAAAAATCCCTAAGCCGCGCGGTCACAATTTCAGCAAAAATCTGACATTCTGCAATTCACTCAAAAATGCTGCCAAACTGTTGCAAACGAACCCCTGAAATCTTTTTCGGTGGAAACAGATGGGTTTTTATCATCGGAAACAGATTTAGACCTCGATCTCTGAACAATTTTTTTTGAAAAATCCCTAAGCCGCGCGGTCACAATTTCAGCAAAAATCTGTCATTCTGCAATTCAATCAAAAATGCTGCCAAACTGTTGCAAACGACCCCCTGAAATCTTTTTCGATGGAAACAGATGGGTTTTTATCATCGGAAACAGAATTAGACCTCGACCTCTAAACAACTTTTTTTTGAAAAATCCCTAAGCCGCGCGGTCACAATTTCAGCAAAAATCTGACATTCTGCAATTCACTCAAAAATGCTGCCAAACTGTTGCAAACGACCCCCTAAAAGCTTTTTCGGTGGAAACAGATGGGTTTTTATCATCAGAAACAGAAATAGACCTCGACCTCTGAACAACTTTTTCTGAAAAATACCTAAGCCGCGCGGTCACAATTTCAGCAAAAATCTGACATTCTGCAATTCACTCAAAAATGCTGCCAAACTGTTGCAAACGAACCCCTGAAATCTTATTCGGTGGAAATAGATGGGTTTTTATCATCAGAAACAGAATTAGACCTCGACCTCTGAACAACTTTTTTTTGAAAAATCCCTAAGCCGCGCGGTCACAATTTCAGCAAAAATCTGACATTCTGCAATTCACTCAAAAATGCTGCCAAACCGTTTTAAACGATCCCCTGAAAGCTTTTTCGGTGGAAACAAATGGGTTTTTATCATCAGAAACAGAATTAGACCTCGACCTCTGAACAACTTTTTTTGAAAAATCCCTAAGCCGCACGGTCACAATTTCAGCAAAAATCTGACATTCTGCAATTCACTCAAAAATGCTGCCAAAGTGTTGCAAACGATCCCCTGAAAGGTTTTTCGGTGGAAACAGATGGGTTTTTATCATCAGAAACAGAATTAGACCTCAAGCTCTGAACAACTTTTTTTTTGAAAAATCCCTAAGCCGCGCGGTCACAATTTCAGCAAAAATCTGACATTCTGCAATTCACTCAAAAATGCTGCCAAACTGTTGCAAACGATCCCCTGAAAGCTTTTTCGGTGGAAACAGATGGGTTTTTATCATCAGAAACAGAATTAGCCCTCGACCTCTGAACAACGTTTTTTTGAAAAATCCCTAAGCCGCGCGGTCACAATTTCAGCAAAAATCTGACATTCTGCAATTCAATTAAAAATGCTGCCAAACTGTTGCAAACGATCCCCTGAAAGCTTTTTCGATGGAAACAGATGGGTTTTTATCATCAGAAACAGAAATAGACCTCGACCTCTGAACAACTTTTTTTAAAAAAAATCCCTAAGCCGCGCGGTCACAATTTCAGCAAAAATCTGACATTTTGCAATTCACTCAAAAATGCTGCCAAACTGTTGCAAACGATCCCCTGAAAGCTTTTTCGGTGGAAACAGATGGGTTTTTATCATCAGAAACAGAATTAGCCCTCGACCTCTGAACAACCTTTTTTTGAAAAATCCCTAAGCCGCGCGGTCACAATTTCAGCAAAAATCTGACATTCTGCAATTCACACAAAAATACTGCCAAACTGTTGCAAACGAACCCCTGAAATCTTTTTCGGTGGAAATAGATGGGTTTTTATCATCAGAAACAGAATTAGACCTCGACCTCTGAACAACTTTTTTTTGAAAAATCCCTAAGCTGCGCGGTCACAATTTCAGCAAAAATCTGACATTCTGCAATTCACTCAAAAATGCTGCCAAACCGTTTTAAACGATCCCCTGAAAGCTTTTTCGGTGGAAACAAATGGGTTTTTATCATCAGAAACAGAATTAGACCTCGACCTCTGAACAACTTTTTTTGAAAAATCCCTAAGCCGCGCGGTCACAATTTCAGCAAAAATCTGACATTCTGCAATTCACTCAAAAATGCTGCCAAACTGTTGCAAAAGATCCCCTGAAATCTTTTTCGGTGGAAACAGATGGGTTTTTATCATCGGAAACAGAATTAGCCCTCGACCTCTGAACAACTTTTTTTTGAAAAATCCCTAAGCCGCGCGGTCACAATTTCAGCAAAAATCTGTCATTCTGCAATTCAATCAAAAATGCTGCCAAACTGTTGCAAACGATCCCCTGAAGTCTTTTCCGGTGGAAACAGATGGGTTTTTATCATCAGAAACAGAATTAGACATCGACCTCTAAACAACTTTTTTTTGAAAAATCCCTAAGCCGCGCGGTCACAATTTCAGCAAAAATCTGACATTCTGCAATTCACTCAAAAATGCTGCCAAACTGTTGCAAACGACCCCCTAAAAGCTTTTTCGGTGGAAACAGATGGGTTTTTATCATCAGAAACAGAAATAGACCTCGACCTCTGAACAACTTTTTCTGAAAAATACCTAAGCCGCGCGGTCACAATTTCAGCAAAAATCTGACATTCTGCAATTCACTCAAAAATGCTGCCAAACTGTTGCAAACGAACCCCTGAAATCTTATTCGGTGGAAATAGATGGGTTTTTATCATCAGAAACAGAATTAGACCTCGACCTCTGAACAACTTTTTTTTGAAAAATCCCTAAGCCGCGCGGTCACAATTTCAGCAAAAATCTGACATTCTGCAATTCACTCAAAAATGCTGCCAAACCGTTTTAAACGATCCCCTGAAAGCTTTTTCGGTGGAAACAAATGGGTTTTTATCATCAGAAACAGAATTAGACCTCGACCTCTGAACAACTTTTTTTGAAAAATCCCTAAGCCGCACGGTCACAATTTCAGCAAAAATCTGACATTCTGCAATTCACTCAAAAATGCTGCCAAAGTGTTGCAAACGATCCCCTGAAAGGTTTTTCGGTGGAAACAGATGGGTTTTTATCATCAGAAACAGAATTAGACCTCAAGCTCTGAACAACTTTTTTTTTGAAAAATCCCTAAGCCGCGCGGTCACAATTTCAGCAAAAATCTGACATTCTGCAATTCACTCAAAAATGCTGCCAAACTGTTGCAAACGATCCCCTGAAAGCTTTTTCGGTGGAAACAGATGGGTTTTTATCATCAGAAACAGAATTAGCCCTCGACCTCTGAACAACGTTTTTTTGAAAAATCCCTAAGCCGCGCGGTCACAATTTCAGCAAAAATCTGACATTCTGCAATTCAATTAAAAATGCTGCCAAACTGTTGCAAACGATCCCCTGAAAGCTTTTTCGATGGAAACAGATGGGTTTTTATCATCAGAAACAGAAATAGACCTCGACCTCTGAACAACTTTTTTTAAAAAAAATCCCTAAGCCGCGCGGTCACAATTTCAGCAAAAATCTGACATTTTGCAATTCACTCAAAAATGCTGCCAAACTGTTGCAAACGATCCCCTGAAAGCTTTTTCGGTGGAAACAGATGGGTTTTTATCATCAGAAACAGAATTAGCCCTCGACCTCTGAACAACCTTTTTTTGAAAAATCCCTAAGCCGCGCGGTCACAATTTCAGCAAAAATCTGACATTCTGCAATTCACACAAAAATACTGCCAAACTGTTGCAAACGAACCCCTGAAATCTTTTTCGGTGGAAATAGATGGGTTTTTATCATCAGAAACAGAATTAGACCTCGACCTCTGAACAACTTTTTTTTGAAAAATCCCTAAGCTGCGCGGTCACAATTTCAGCAAAAATCTGACATTCTGCAATTCACTCAAAAATGCTGCCAAACCGTTTTAAACGATCCCCTGAAAGCTTTTTCGGTGGAAACAAATGGGTTTTTATCATCAGAAACAGAATTAGACCTCGACCTCTGAACAACTTTTTTTGAAAAATCCCTAAGCCGCGCGGTCACAATTTCAGCAAAAATCTGACATTCTGCAATTCACTCAAAAATGCTGCCAAACTGTTGCAAAAGATCCCCTGAAATCTTTTTCGGTGGAAACAGATGGGTTTTTATCATCGGAAACAGAATTAGCCCTCGACCTCTGAACAACTTTTTTTTGAAAAATCCCTAAGCCGCGCGGTCACAATTTCAGCAAAAATCTGTCATTCTGCAATTCAATCAAAAATGCTGCCAAACTGTTGCAAACGATCCCCTGAAGTCTTTTCCGGTGGAAACAGATGGGTTTTTATCATCAGAAACAGAATTAGACATCGACCTCTAAACAACTTTTTTTTGAAAAATCCCTAAGCCGCGCGGTCACAATTTCAGCAAAAATCTGACATTCTGCAATTCACTCAAAAATGCTGCCAAACTGTTGCAAACGAACCCCTGAAATCTTATTCGGTGGAAATAGATGGGTTTTTATCATCAGAAACAGAATTAGACCTCGACCTCTGAACAACTTTTTTTTGAAAAATCCCTAAGCCGCGCGGTCACAATTTCAGCAAAAATCTGACATTCTGCAATTCACTCAAAAATGCTGCCAAACCGTTTTAAACGATCCCCTGAAAGCTTTTTCGGTGGAAACAAATGGGTTTTTATCATCAGAAACAGAATTAGACCTCGACCTCTGAACAACTTTTTTTGAAAAATCCCTAAGCCGCACGGTCACAATTTCAGCAAAAATCTGACATTCTGCAATTCACTCAAAAATGCTGCCAAAGTGTTGCAAACGATCCCCTGAAAGGTTTTTCGGTGGAAACAGATGGGTTTTTATCATCAGAAACAGAATTAGACCTCAAGCTCTGAACAACTTTTTTTTTGAAAAATCCCTAAGCCGCGCGGTCACAATTTCAGCAAAAATCTGACATTCTGCAATTCACTCAAAAATGCTGCCAAACTGTTGCAAACGATCCCCTGAAAGCTTTTTCGGTGGAAACAGATGGGTTTTTATCATCAGAAACAGAATTAGCCCTCGACCTCTGAACAACCTTTTTTTGAAAAATCCCTAAGCCGCGCGGTCACAATTTCAGCAAAAATCTGACATTCTGCAATTCACACAAAAATGCTGCCAAACTGTTGCAAACAATCAGCTGAAAGCTTTTTCGGTGGAAACAGATGGGTTTTTATCATCAAAAACCGAATTAGCCCTCGACCTCTGAACAACTTTTTTTTGAAAAATCCCTAAGCCGCGCGGTCACAATTTCAGCAAAAATCTGACATTCTGCAATTCAATTAAAAATGCTGCCAAACTGTTGCAAACGATCCCCTGAAAGCTTTTTCGATGGAAACAGATGGGTTTTTATCATCAGAAACAGAAATAGACCTCGACCTCTGAACAACTTTTTTTTAAAAAAATCCCTAAGCCGCGCGGTCACAATTTCAGCAAAAATCTGACATTTTGCAATTCACTCAAAAATGCTGCCAAACTGTTGCAAACGATCCCCTGAAAGCTTTTTCGGTGGAAACAGATGGGTTTTTATCATCAGAAACAGAATTAGCCCTCGACCTCTGAACAACCTTTTTTTGAAAAATCCCTAAGCCGCGCGGTCACAATTTCAGCAAAAATCTGACATTCTGCAATTCACTCAAAAATACTGCCAAACTGTTGCAAACGAACCCCTGAAATCTTTTTCGGTGAAAATAGATGGGTTTTTATCATCAGAAACAGAATTAGACCTCGACCTCTGAACAACTTTTTTTTGAAAAATCCCTAAGCTGCGCGGTCACAATTTCAGCAAAAATCTGACATTCTGCAATTCACTCAAAAATGCTGCCAAACCGTTTTAAACGATCCCCTGAAAGCTTTTTCGGTGGAAACAAATGGGTTTTTATCATCAGAAACAGAATTAGACCTCGACCTCTGAACAACTTTTTTTGAAAAATCCCTAAGCCGCGCGGTCACAATTTCAGCAAAAATCTGACATTCTGCAATTCACTCAAAAATGCTGCCAAACTGTTGCAAAAGATCCCCTGAAATCTTTTTCGGTGGAAACAGATGGGTTTTTATCATCGGAAACAGAATTAGCCCTCGACCTCTGAACAACTTTTTTTTGAAAAATCCCTAAGCCGCGCGGTCACAATTTCAGCAAAAATCTGTCATTCTGCAATTCAATCAAAAATGCTGCCAAACTGTTGCAAACGATCCCCTGAAGTCTTTTCCGGTGGAAACAGATGGGTTTTTATCATCAGAAACAGAATTAGACTTCGACCTCTAAACAACTTTTTTTTGAAAAATCCCTAAGCCGCGCGGTCACAATTTCAGCAAAAATCTGACATTCTGCAATTCAATTAAAAATGCTGCCAAACTGTTGCAAACGATCCCCTGAAAGCTTTTTCGATCGAAACAGAAGGGTTTTTATCATCAGAAACAGAAATAGACCTCGACCTCTGAACAACTTTTTTTGAAAAATCCCTAAGCCGCGCGGTCACAATTTCAGCAAAAATCTGACATTCTGCAATTCACTCAAAAATGCTGCCAAACTGTTGCAAACGATCCCCTGAAAGCTTTTTCGGTGGAAACAGATGGGTTTTTATCATCAGAAACAGAATTAGCCCTCGACCTCTGAACAACCTTTTTTTGAAAAATCCCTAAACCGCGCGGTCACAATTTCAGCAAAAATCTGACATTCTGCAATTCACTCAAAAATGCTGCCAAACTGTTGCAAACGATCCCCTGAAAGCTTTTTCGGTGGAAACAGATGGGTTTTTATCATCAGAAACAGAATTAGCCCTCGACCTCTGAACAACCTTTTTTTGAAAAATCCCTAAGCTGCGCGGTCACAATTTCAGCAAAAATCTGACTTTCTGCAATTCACTCAAAAATGCTGCCAAACCGTTTTAAACGTTCCCCTGAAAGCTTTTTCGGTGGAAACAAATGGGTTTTTATCATCAGAAACAGAATTAGACCTCGACCTCTGAACAATTTTTTTTTGAAAAATCCCTAAGCCGCGCGGTCACAATTTCAGCAAAAATCTGACATTCTGCAATTCACTCAAAAATGCTGCCAAACTGTTGCAAAAGATCCCCTGAAATCTTTTTCGGTGGAAACAGATGGGTTTTTATCATCGGAAACAGAATTAGACCTCGACCTCTGAACAATTTTTTTTGAAAAATCCCTAAGCCGCGCGGTCACAATTTCAGCAAAAATCTGTCATTCTGCAATTCAATCAAAAATGCTGCCAAACTGTTGCAAACGATCCCCTGAAATCTTTTTCGGTGGAAACAGATGGGTTTTTATCACCGGAAACAGAATTAGACCTCGACCTCTAAACAACATTTTTTTGAAAAATCCCTAAGCCGTGCGGTCACAATTTCAGCAAAAATCTGACATTCTGCAATTCACTCAAAAATGCTGCCAAACTGTTGCAAACGAACCCCTGAAATCTTTTTCGGTGGAAACAGATGGGTTTTTATCATCAGAAACCGAATTAGCCCTCGACCTCTGAACAACTTTTTTTTGAAAAATCCCTAAGCCGCGCGGTCACAATTTTAGCAAAAATCTGACATTCTGCAATTCACTCAAAAATGCTGCCAAACTGTTGTAAACGATCCCTTGAAATCTTTTTCGGTGGAAACAGATGGGTTTTTATCATCGGAAACAGAATTAGACCTCGACTTCTAAACAACTTTTTTTTGAAAAATCCCTAAGCCGCGCGGTCACAATTTCAGCAAAAATCTGACATTCTGCAATTCACTCAAAAATGCTGCCAAACTGTTGCAAACGATCCCCTGAAAGCTTTTTCGATGGAAACAGATGGGTTTTTATCATCAGAAACAGAAATAGACCTCGACCACTGAACAACTTTTTTTAAAAAAAATCCCTAAGCCGCGCGGTCACAATTTCAGCAAAAATCTGACATTTTGCAATTCACTCAAAAATGCTGCCAAACTGTTGCAAACGATCCCCTGAAAGCTTTTTCGGTGGAAACAGATGGGTTTTTATCATCAGAAACAGAATTAGAACTCGACCTCTGAACAACCTTTTTTTGAAAAATCCCTAAGCCGCGCGGTCACAATTTCAGCAAAAATCTGACATTTTGCAATTCACACAAAAATACTGCCAAACTGTTGCAAACAAACCCCTGAAATCTTTTTCGGTGGAAATAGATGGGTTTTTATCATCAGAAACAGAATTAGACCTCGACCTCTAAACAACTTTTTTTTGAAAAATCCCTAAGCCGCGCGGTCACAATTTCAGCAAAAATCTGACATTCTGCAATTCACTCAAAAATGCTGCCAAACTGTTGCAAACGATCCCCTGAAAGCTTTTTCGATGGAAACAGAAGGGTTTTTATCATCAGAAACAGAAATAGACCTCGACCTCTGAACAACTTTTTTTGAAAAATCCCTAAGCCGCGCGGTCACAATTTCAGCAAAAATCTGACATTCTGCAATTCACTCAAAAATCCTGCCAAACTGTTGCAAACGATCCCCTGAAAGCTTTTTCGGTGGAAACAGATGGGTTTTTATCATCAGAAACAGAATTAGCCCTCGACCTCTGAACAACCTTTTTTTGAAAAATCCCTAAGCCGCGCGGTCACAATTTCAGCAAAAATCTGACATTCTGCAATTCACACAAAAATGCTGCCAAACTGTTGCAAACAATCAGCTGAAAGCTTTTTCGGTGGAAACAGATGGGTTTTTATCATCAAAAACCGAACTAGCCCTCGACCTCTGAACAACTTTTTTTTGAAAAATCCCTAAGCCGCGTGGTCACAATTTCAGCAAAAATCTGACATTCTGCAATTCAATTAAAAATGCTGCCAAACTGTTGCAAAAGATCCCCTGAAAGCTTTTTCGATGGAAACAGATGGGTTTTTATCATCAGAAACAGAAATAGACCTCGACCTCTGAACAACTTTTTTTTAAAAAAATCCCTAAGCCGCGCGGTCACAATTTCAGCAAAAATCTGACATTTTGCAATTCACTCAAAAATGCTGCCAAACTGTTGCAAACGATCCCCTGAAAGCTTTTTCGGTGGAAACAGATGGGTTTTTATCATCAGAAACAGAATTAGCCCTCGACCTCTGAACAACCTTTTTTTGAAAAATCCCTAAGCCGTGCGGTCACAATTTCAGCAAAAATCTGACATTCTGCAATTCACACAAAAATACTGCCAAACTGTTGCAAACGAACCCCTGAAATCTTTTTCGGTGGAAATAGATGGGTTTTTATCATCAGAAACAGAAATAGACCTCGACCACTGAACAACTTTTTTTAAAAAAAATCCCTAAGCCGCGCGGTCAAAATTTCAGCAAAAATCTGACATTTTGCAATTCACTCAAAAATGCTGCCAAACTGTTGCAAACGATCCCCTAAAAGCTTTTTCGGTGGAAACAGATGGGTTTTTATCATCAGAAACAGAATTAGAACTCGACCTCTGAACAACCTTTTTTTGAAAAATCCCTAAGCCGCGCAGTCACAATTTCAGCAAAAATCTGACATTTTGCAATTCACACAAAAATACTGCCAAACTGTTGCAAACGAACCCCTGAAATCTTTTTCGGTGGAAACAGAAGGGTTTTTATCATCAGAAACAGAAATAGACCTCGACCTCTGAACAACTTTTTTTGAAAAATCCCTAAGCCGCGCGGTCACAATTTCAGCAAAAATCTGACATTCTGCAATTCACTCAAAAATGCTGCCAAACTGTTGCAAACGATCCCCTGAAAGCTTTTTCGGTGGAAACAGATGGGTTTTTATCATCAGAAACAGAATTAGACCTCGACCTCTGAACAACCTTTTTTTGAAAAATCCCTAAGCCGCGCGGTCACAATTTCAGCAAAAATCTGACATTTTGCAATTCACTCAAAAATGCTGCCAAACTGTTGCAAACGATCCCCTAAAAGCTTTTTCGGTGGAAACAGATGGGTTTTTATCATCAGAAACAGAATTAGAACTCGACCTCTGAACAACCTTTTTTTGAAAAATCCCTAAGCCGCGCGGTCACAATTTCAGCAAAAATCTGACATTCTGCAATTCACTCAAAAATGCTGCCAAACTGTTGCAAACGATCCCCTGAAATCTTTTTCGGTGGAAACAGAAGGGTTTTTATCATCAGAAACAGAAATAGACCTCGACCTCTGAACAACTTTTTTTGAAAAATCCCTAAGCCGCGCGGTCACAATTTCAGCAAAAATCTGACATTCTGCAATTCACTCAAAAATGCTGCCAAACTGTTGCAAACGATCCCCTGAAAGCTTTTTCGGTGGAAACAGATGGGTTTTTATCATCAGAAACAGAATTAGACCTCGACCTCTGAACAACCTTTTTTTGAAAAATCCCTAAGCCGCGCGGTCACAATTTCAGCAAAAATCTGACATTCTGCAATTCACACAAAAATGCTGCCAAACTGTTGCAAACAATCAGCTGAAAGCTTTTTCGGTGGAAACAGATGGGTTTTTATCATCAAAAACCGAATTAGCCCTCGACCTCTGAACAACTTTTTTTTGAAAAATCCCTAAGCCGCGCGGTCACAATTTCAGCAAAAATCTGACATTCTGCAATTCAATTAAAAATGCTGCCAAACTGTTGCAAACGATCCCCTGAAAGCTTTTTCGATGGAAACAGATGGGTTTTTATCATCAGAAACAGAAATAGACCTCGACCTCTGAACAACTTTTTTTTAAAAAAATCCCTAAGCCGCGCGGTCACAATTTCAGCAAAAATCTGACATTTTGCAATTCACTCAAAAATGCTGCCAAACTGTTGCAAACGATCCCCTGAAAGCTTTTTCGGTGGAAACAGATGGGTTTTTATCATCGGAAACAGAATTAGCCCTCGACCTCTGAACAACCTTTTTTTGAAAAATCCCTAAGCCGCGCGGTCACAATTTCAGCAAAAATCTGACATTCTGCAATTCACTCAAAAATGCTGCCAAACTGTTGCAAACGAACCCCTGAAATCTTTTTCGGTGGAAACAGATGGGTTTTTATCATCGGAAACAGAATTAGCCCTCGACCTCTGAACAATTTTTTTTGAAAAATCCCTAAGCCGCGCGGTCACAATTTCAGCAAAAATCTGTCATTCTGCAATTCAATCAAAAATGCTGCCAAACTGTTGCAAACGACCCCCTGAAATCTTTTTCGGTGGAAACAGATGGGTTTTTATCATCGGAAACAGAATTAGACCTCGACCTCTAAACAACTTTTTTTTGAAATATCCCTAAGCCGCGCGGTCACAATTTCAGCAAAAATCTGACATTCTGCAATTCACTCAAAAATGCTGCCAAACTGTTGCAAACGACCCCCTGAAAGCTTTTTCGGTGGAAACAGATGGGTTTTTATCATCGGAAACAGAAATAGACCTCGACCTCTGAACAACTTTTTCTGAAAAATACCTAAGCCGCACGGTCACAATTTCAGCAAAAATCTGACATTCTGCAATTCACTCAAAAATGCTGCCAAACTGTTGCAAACGATCCCCTGAAAGCTTTTTCGGTGGAAACAGATGGGTTTTTATCATCAGAAACAGAATTAGCCCTCGACCTCTGAACAACCTTTTTTTGAAAAATCCCTAAGCCGCGCGGTCACAATTTCAGCAAAAATCTGACATTCTGCAATTCACTCAAAAATGCTGCCAAACTGTTGCAAACAATCCCCTGAAAGCTTTTTCGGTGGAAACAGATTGGTTTTTATCATCAGAAACAGAATTAGCCCTCGACCTCTGAACAACCCTTTTTTGAAAAATCCCTAAGCCGCGCGGTCACAATTTCAGCAAAAATCTGACATTCTGCAATTCACTCAAAAATGCTGCCAAACTGTTGCAAACGAACCCCTGAAATATTTTTAGGTGGAAACAGATGGGTTTTTATCATCGGAAACAGAATTAGACCTCGACCTCTGAACAACCTTTTTTTGAAAAATCCCTAAGCCGCGCGGTCACAATTTCAGCAAAAATCTGACATTCTGCAATTCACTCAAAAATGCTGCCAAACTGTTGCAAACAATCCCCTGAAAGCTTTTTCGGTGGAAACAGATTGGTTTTTATCATCAGAAACAGAATTAGACCTCGACCTCTGAACAACTTTTTTTTGAAAAATCCCTAAGCCGCGCGGTCACAATTTCAGCAAAAATCTGACATTCTGCAATTCACTCAAAAATGCTGCCAAACTGTTGCAAACGATCCCCTAAAAGCTTTTTCGGTGGAAACAGATGGGTTTTTATCATCAGAAACAGAAATAGACCTCGACCTCTGAACAACTTTTTTTTGAAAAATCCCTAAGCCGTGCGGTCACAATTTCAGCAAAAATCTGACATTCTGCAATTCAATTAAAAATGCTGCCAAACTGTTGCAAACAATCCCCTGAAATCTTTTTCGGTGGAAACAGATTGGTTTTTATCATCAGAAACAGAATTAGACCTCGACCTCTGAACAACTTTTTTTTGAAAAATCCCTAAGCCGCGCGGTCACAATTTCAGCAAAAATCTGACATTCTGCAATTCACTCAAAAATGCTGCCAAACTGTTGCAAACGATCCCCTGAAAGCTTTTTCGGTGGAAACAGATGGGTTTTTATCATCAGAAACAGAATTAGCCCTCGACCTCTGAACAACCCTTTTTTGAAAAATCCCTAAGCCGCGCGGTCACAATTTCAGCAAAAATCTGACATTCTGCAATTCACTCAAAAATGCTGCCAAACTGTTGCAAACGAACCCCTGAAATATTTTTAGGTGGAAACAGATGGGTTTTTATCATCGGAAACAGAATTAGACCTCGACCTCTGAACAATCTTTTTTTGAAAAATCCCTAAGCCGCGCGGTCACAATTTCAGCAAAAATCTGACATTCTGCAATTCACTCAAAAATGCTGCCAAACTGTTGCAAACAATCCCCTGAAAGCTTTTTCGGTGGAAACAGATTGGTTTTTATCATCAGAAACAGAATTAGACCTCGACCTCTGAACAACTTTTTTTTGAAAAATCCCTAAGCCGCGCGGTCACAATTTCAGCAAAAATCTGACATTCTGCAATTCACTCAAAAATGCTGCCAAACTGTTGCAAACGATCCCCTGAAAGCTTTTTCGGTGGAAACAGATGGGTTTTTATCATCGGAAACAGAATTAGCCCTCGACCTCTGAACAACCCTTTTTTGAAAAATCCCTAAGCCGCGCGGTCACAATTTCAGCAAAAATCTGACATTCTGCAATTCACTCAAAAATGCTGCCAAACTGTTGCAAACGAACCCCTGAAATATTTTTAGGTGGAAACAGATGGGTTTTTATCACCGGAAACAGAATTAGACCTCGACCTCTAAACAACTTTTTTTTGAAAAATCCCTAAGCCGCGCGGTCACAATTTCAGCAAAAATCTGACATTCTGCAATTCACTCAAAAATGCTGCCAAACTGTTGCAAACGAACCCCTGAAATCTTTTTCGGTGGAAACAGATGGGTTTTTATCATCGGAAACAGATTTAGACCTCGACCTCTGAACAATTTTTTTTGAAAAATCCCTAAGCCGCGCGGTCACAATTTCAGCAAAAATCTGTCATTCTGCAATTCAATCAAAAATGCTGCCAAACTGTTGCAAACGACCCCCTGAAATCTTTTTCGATGGAAACAGATGGGTTTTTATCATCGGAAACAGAATTAGACCTCGACCTCTAAACAACTTTTTTTTGAAAAATCCCTAAGCCGCGCGGTCACAATTTCAGCAAAAATCTGACATTCTGCAATTCACTCAAAAATGCTGCCAAACTGTTGCAAACGACCCCCTAAAAGCTTTTTCGGTGGAAACAGATGGGTTTTTATCATCAGAAACAGAATTAGCCCTCGACCTCTGAACAACTTTTTCTGAAAAATACCTAAGCCGCGCGGTCACAATTTCAGCAAAAATCTGACATTCTGCAATTCACTCAAAAATGCTGCCAAACTGTTGCAAACGAACCCCTGAAATCTTATTCGGTGGAAATAGATGGGTTTTTATCATCAGAAACCGAATTAGACCTCGACCTCTGAACAACTTTTTTTTGAAAAATCCCTAAGCCGCGCGGTCACAATTTCAGCAAAAATCTGACATTCTGCAAATCACTCAAAAATACTGCCAAACCGTTTTAAACGATCCCCTGAAAGCTTTTTCGGTGGAAACAAATGGGTTTTTATCATCAGAAACAGAATTAGACCTCGACCTCTGAACAACTTTTTTTGAAAAATCCCTAAGCCGCACGGTCACAATTTCAGCAAAAATCTGACATTCTGCAATTCACTCAAAAATGCTGCCAAAGTGTTGCAAACGATCCCCTGAAAGGTTTTTCGGTGGAAACAGATGGGTTTTTATCATCAGAAACAGAATTAGACCTCAAGCTCTGAACAACTTTTTTTTTGAAAAATCCCTAAGCCGCGCGGTCACAATTTCAGCAAAAATCTGACATTCTGCAATTCACTCAAAAATGCTGCCAAACTGTTGCAAACGATCCCCTGAAAGCTTTTTCGGTGGAAACAGATGGGTTTTTATCATCAGAAACAGAATTAGCCCTCGACCTCTGAACAACCTTTTTTTGAAAAATCCCTAAGCCGCGCGGTCACAATTTCAGCAAAAATCTGACATTCTGCAATTCACACAAAAATGCTGCCAAACTGTTGCAAACAATCAGCTGAAAGCTTTTTCGGTGGAAACAGATGGGTTTTTATAATCAGAAACCGAATTAGCCCTCGACCTCTGAACAACTTTTTTTTGAAAAATCCCTAAGCCGCGCGGTCACAATTTCAGCAAAAATCTGACATTCTGCAATTCACTCAAAAATGCTGCCAAACTGTTGCAAACGAACCCCTGAAATATTTTTAGGTGGAAACAGATGGGTTTTTATCACCGGAAACAGAATTAGACCTCGACCTCTAAACAACTTTTTTTTGAAAAATCCCTAAGCCGCGCGGTCACAATTTCAGCAAAAATCTGACATTCTGCAATTCACTCAAAAATGCTGCCAAACTGTTGCAAACGAACCCCTGAAATCTTTTTCGGTGGAAACAGATGGGTTTTTATCATCGGAAACAGATTTAGACCTCGACCTCTGAACAATTTTTTTTGAAAAATCCCTAAGCCGCGCGGTCACAATTTCAGCAAAAATCTGTCATTCTGCAATTCAATCAAAAATGCTGCCAAACTGTTGCAAACGACCCCCTGAAATCTTTTTCGATGGAAACAGATGGGTTTTTATCATCGGAAACAGAATTAGACCTCGACCTCTAAACAACTTTTTTTTGAAAAATCCCTAAGCCGCGCGGTCACAATTTCAGCAAAAATCTGACATTCTGCAATTCACTCAAAAATGCTGCCAAACTGTTGCAAACGACCCCCTAAAAGCTTTTTCGGTGGAAACAGATGGGTTTTTATCATCAGAAACAGAAATAGACCTCGACCTCTGAACAACTTTTTTTTGAAAAATCCCTAAGCCGTGCGGTCACAATTTCAGCAAAAATCTGACATTCTGCAATTCAATTAAAAATGCTGCCAAACTGTTGCAAACAATCCCCTGAAATCTTTTTCGGTGGAAACAGATTGGTTTTTATCATCAGAAACAGAATTAGACCTCGACCTCTGAACAACTTTTTTTTGAAAAATCCCTAAGCCGCGCGGTCACAATTTCAGCAAAAATCTGACATTCTGCAATTCACTCAAAAATGCTGCCAAACTGTTGCAAACGATCCCCTGAAAGCTTTTTCGGTGGAAACAGATGGGTTTTTATCATCAGAAACAGAATTAGCCCTCGACCTCTGAGCAACCCTTTTTTGAAAAATCCCTAAGCCGCGCGGTCACAATTTCAGCAAAAATCTGACATTCTGCAATTCACTCAAAAATGCTGCCAAACTGTTGCAAACGAACCCCTGAAATATTTTTAGGTGGAAACAGATGGGTTTTTATCATCGGAAACAGAATTAGACCTCGACCTCTGAACAACCTTTTTTTGAAAAATCCCTAAGCCGCGCGGTCACAATTTCAGCAAAAATCTGACATTCTGCAATTCACTCAAAAATGCTGCCAAACTGTTGCAAACGATCCCCTGAAAGCTTTTTCGGTGGAAACAGATGGGTTTTTATCATCGGAAACAGAATTAGCCCTCGACCTCTGAACAACCCTTTTTTGAAAAATCCCTAAGCCGCGCGGTCACAATTTCAGCAAAAATCTGACATTCTGCAATTCACTCAAAAATGCTGCCAAACTGTTGCAAACGAACCCCTGAAATATTTTTAGGTGGAAACAGATGGGTTTTTATCACCGGAAACAGAATTAGACCTCGACCTCTAAACAACTTTTTTTTGAAAAATCCCTAAGCCGCGCGGTCACAATTTCAGCAAAAATCTGACATTCTGCAATTCACTCAAAAATGCTGCCAAACTGTTGCAAACGAACCCCTGAAATCTTTTTCGGTGGAAACAGATGGGTTTTTATCATCGGAAACAGATTTAGACCTCGACCTCTGAACAATTTTTTTTGAAAAATCCCTAAGCCGCGCGGTCACAATTTCAGCAAAAATCTGTCATTCTGCAATTCAATCAAAAATGCTGCCAAACTGTTGCAAACGACCCCCTGAAATCTATTTCGATGGAAACAGATGGGTTTTTATCATCGGAAACAGAATTAGACCTCGACCTCTAAACAACTTTTTTTTGAAAAATCCCTAAGCCGCGCGGTCACAATTTCAGCAAAAATCTGACATTCTGCAATTCACTCAAAAATGCTGCCAAACTGTTGCAAACGACCCCCTAAAAGCTTTTTCGGTGGAAACAGATGGGTTTTTATCATCAGAAACAGAAATAGACCTCGACCTCTGAACAACTTTTTCTGAAAAATACCTAAGCCGCGCGGTCACAATTTCAGCAAAAATCTGACATTCTGCAATTCACTCAAAAATGCTGCCAAACTGTTGCAAACGAACCCCTGAAATCTTATTCGGTGGAAATAGATGGGTTTTTATCATCAGAAACAGAATTAGACCTCGACCTCTGAACAACTTTTTTTTGAAAAATCCCTAAGCCGCGCGGTCACAATTTCAGCAAAAATCTGACATTCTGCAATTCACTCAAAAATACTGCCAAACCGTTTTAAACGATCCCCTGAAAGCTTTTTCGGTGGAAACAAATGGGTTTTTATCATCAGAAACAGAATTAGACCTCGACCTCTGAACAACTTTTTTTGAAAAATCCCTAAGCCGCACGGTCACAATTTCAGCTAAAATCTGACATTCTGCAATTCACTCAAAAATGCTGCCAAAGTGTTGCAAACGATCCCCTGAAAGGTTTTTCGGTGGAAACAGATGGGTTTTTATCATCAGAAACAGAATTAGACCTCAAGCTCTGAACAACTTTTTTTTTGAAAAATCCCTAAGCCGCGCGGTCACAATTTCAGCAAAAATCTGACATTCTGCAATTCACTCAAAAATGCTGCCAAACTGTTGCAAACGATCCCCTGAAAGCTTTTTCGGTGGAAACAGATGGGTTTTTATCATCAGAAACAGAATTAGCCCTCGACCTCTGAACAACCTTTTTTTGAAAAATCCCTAAGCCGCGCGGTCACAATTTCAGCAAAAATCTGACATTCTGCAATTCACACAAAAATGCTGCCAAACTGTTGCAAACAATCAGCTGAAAGCTTTTTCGGTGGAAACAGATGGGTTTTTATCATCAAAAACCGAATTAGCCCTCGACCTCTGAACAACTTTTTTTTGAAAAATCCCTAAGCCGCGCGGTCACAATTTCAGCAAAAATCTGACATTCTGCAATTCACTCAAAAATGCTGCCAAACTGTTGCAAACGAACCCCTGAAATATTTTTAGGTGGAAACAGATGGGTTTTTATCACCGGAAACAGAATTAGACCTCGACCTCTAAACAACTTTTTTTTGAAAAATCCCTAAGCCGCGCGGTCACAATTTCAGCAAAAATCTGACATTCTGCAATTCACTCAAAAATGCTGCCAAACTGTTGCAAACGAACCCCTGAAATCTTTTTCGGTGGAAACAGATGGGTTTTTATCATCGGAAACAGATTTAGACCTCGACCTCTGAACAATTTTTTTTGAAAAATCCCTAAGCCGCGCGGTCACAATTTCAGCAAAAATCTGTCATTCTGCAATTCAATCAAAAATGCTGCCAAACTGTTGCAAACGACCCCCTGAAATCTTTTTCGATGGAAACAGATGGGTTTTTATCATCGGAAACAGAATTAGACCTCGACCTCTAAACAACTTTTTTTTGAAAAATCCCTAAGCCGCGCGGTCACAATTTCAGCAAAAATCTGACATTCTGCAATTCACTCAAAAATGCTGCCAAACTGTTGCAAACGACCCCCTAAAAGCTTTTTCGGTGGAAACAGATGGGTTTTTATCATCAGAAACAGAAATAGACCTCGACCTCTGAACAACTTTTTCTGAAAAATACCTAAGCCGCGCGGTCACAATTTCAGCAAAAATCTGACATTCTGCAATTCACTCAAAAATGCTGCCAAACTGTTGCAAACGAACCCCTGAAATCTTATTCGGTGGAAATAGATGGGTTTTTATCATCAGAAACAGAATTAGACCTCGACCTCTGAACAACTTTTTTTTGAAAAATCCCTAAGCCGCGCGGTCACAATTTCAGCAAAAATCTGACATTCTGCAATTCACTCAAAAATACTGCCAAACCGTTTTAAACGATCCCCTGAAAGCTTTTTCGGTGGAAACAAATGGGTTTTTATCATCAGAAACAGAATTAGACCTCGACCTCTGAACAACTTTTTTTGAAAAATCCCTAAGCCGCACGGTCACAATTTCAGCAAAAATCTGACATTCTGCAATTCACTCAAAAATGCTGCCAAAGTGTTGCAAACGATCCCCTGAAAGGTTTTTCGGTGGAAACAGATGGGTTTTTATCATCAGAAACAGAATTAGACCTCAAGCTCTGAACAACTTTTTTTTTGAAAAATCCCTAAGCCGCGCGGTCACAATTTCAGCAAAAATCTGACATTCTGCAATTCACTCAAAAATGCTGCCAAACTGTTGCAAACGATCCCCTGAAATCTTTTTCGGTGGAAACAGATGGGTTTTTATCATCAGAAACAGAATTAGCCCTCGACCTCTGAACAACCTTTTTTTGAAAAATCCCTAAGCCGCGCGGTCACAATTTCAGCAAAAATCTGACATTCTGCAATTCACACAAAAATGCTGCCAAACTGTTGCAAACAATCAGCTGAAAGCTTTTTCGGTGGAAACAGATGGGTTTTTATCATCAAAAACCGAATTAGCCCTCGACCTCTGAACAACTTTTTTTTGAAAAATCCCTAAGCCGCGCGGTCACAATTTCAGCAAAAATCTGACATTCTGCAATTCACTCAAAAATGCTGCCAAACTGTTGCAAACGAACCCCTGAAATATTTTTAGGTGGAAACAGATGGGTTTTTATCACCGGAAACAGAATTAGACCTCGACCTCTAAACAACTTTTTTTTGAAAAATCCCTAAGCCGCGCGGTCACAATTTCAGCAAAAATCTGACATTCTGCAATTCACTCAAAAATGCTGCCAAACTGTTGCAAACGAACCCCTGAAATCTTTTTCGGTGGAAACAGATGGGTTTTTATCATCGGAAACAGATTTAGACCTCGACCTCTGAACAATTTTTTTTGAAAAATCCCTAAGCCGCGCGGTCACAATTTCAGCAAAAATCTGTCATTCTGCAATTCAATCAAAAATGCTGCCAAACTGTTGCAAACGACCCCCTGAAATCTTTTTCGATGGAAACAGATGGGTTTTTATCATCGGAAACAGAATTAGACCTCGACCTCTAAACAACTTTTTTTTGAAAAATCCCTAAGCCGCGCGGTCACAATTTCAGCAAAAATCTGACATTCTGCAATTCACTCAAAAATGCTGCCAAACTGTTGCAAACGACCCCCTAAAAGCTTTTTCGGTGGAAACAGATGGGTTTTTATCATCAGAAACAGAAATAGACCTCGACCTCTGAACAACTTTTTTTTGAAAAATCCCTAAGCCGTGCGGTCACAATTTCAGCAAAAATCTGACATTCTGCAATTCAATTAAAAATGCTGCCAAACTGTTGCAAACAATCCCCTGAAATCTTTTTCGGTGGAAACAGATTGGTTTTTATCATCAGAAACAGAATTAGACCTCGACCTCTGAACAACTTTTTTTTGAAAAATCCCTAAGCCGCGCGGTCACAATTTCAGCAAAAATCTGACATTCTGCAATTCACTCAAAAATGCTGCCAAACTGTTGCAAACGATCCCCTGAAAGCTTTTTCGGTGGAAACAGATGGGTTTTTATCATCAGAAACAGAATTAGCCCTCGACCTCTGAACAACCCTTTTTTGAAAAATCCCTAAGCCGCGCGGTCACAATTTCAGCAAAAATCTGACATTCTGCAATTCACTCAAAAATGCTGCCAAACTGTTGCAAACGAACCCCTGAAATATTTTTAGGTGGAAACAGATGGGTTTTTATCATCGGAAACAGAATTAGACCTCGACCTCTGAACAACCTTTTTTTGAAAAATCCCTAAGCCGCGCGGTCACAATTTCAGCAAAAATCTGACATTCTGCAATTCACTCAAAAATGCTGCCAAACTGTTGCAAACAATCCCCTGAAAGCTTTTTCGGTGGAAACAGATTGGTTTTTATCATCAGAAACAGAATTAGACCTCGACCTCTGAACAACTTTTTTTTGAAAAATCCCTAAGCCGCGCGGTCACAATTTCAGCAAAAATCTGACATTCTGCAATTCACTCAAAAATGCTGCCAAACTGTTGCAAACGATCCCCTGAAAGCTTTTTCGGTGGAAACAGATGGGTTTTTATCATCGGAAACAGAATTAGCCCTCGACCTCTGAACAACCCTTTTTTGAAAAATCCCTAAGCCGCGCGGTCACAATTTCAGCAAAAATCTGACATTCTGCAATTCACTCAAAAATGCTGCCAAACTGTTGCAAACGAACCCCTGAAATATTTTTAGGTGGAAACAGATGGGTTTTTATCACCGGAAACAGAATTAGACCTCGACCTCTAAACAACTTTTTTTTGAAAAATCCCTAAGCCGCGCGGTCACAATTTCAGCAAAAATCTGACATTCTGCAATTCACTCAAAAATGCTGCCAAACTGTTGCAAACGAACCCCTGAAATCTTTTTCGGTGGAAACAGATGGGTTTTTATCATCGGAAACAGATTTAGACCTCGACCTCTGAACAATTTTTTTTGAAAAATCCCTAAGCCGCGCGGTCACAATTTCAGCAAAAATCTGTCATTCTGCAATTCAATCAAAAATGCTGCCAAACTGTTGCAAACGACCCCCTGAAATCTTTTTTGATGGAAACAGATGGGTTTTTATCATCGGAAACAGAATTAGACCTCGACCTCTAAACAACTTTTTTTTGAAAAATCCCTAAGCCGCGCGGTCACAATTTCAGCAAAAATCTGACATTCTGCAATTCACTCAAAAATGCTGCCAAACTGTTGCAAACGACCCCCTAAAAGCTTTTTCGGTGGAAACAGATGGGTTTTTATCATCAGAAACAGAAATAGACCTCGACCTCTGAACAACTTTTTCTGAAAAATACCTAAGCCGCGCGGTCACAATTTCAGCAAAAATCTGACATTCTGCAATTCACTCAAAAATGCTGCCAAACTGTTGCAAACGAACCCCTGAAATCTTATTCGGTGGAAATAGATGGGTTTTTATCATCAGAAACAGAATTAGACCTCGACCTCTGAACAACTTTTTTTTGAAAAATCCCTAAGCCGCGCGGTCACAATTTCAGCAAAAATCTGACATTCTGCAATTCACTCAAAAATACTGCCAAACCGTTTTAAACGATCCCCTGAAAGCTTTTTCGGTGGAAACAAATGGGTTTTTATCATCAGAAACAGAATTAGACCTCGACCTCTGAACAACTTTTTTTGAAAAATCCCTAAGCCGCACGGTCACAATTTCAGCAAAAATCTGACATTCTGCAATTCACTCAAAAATGCTGCCAAAGTGTTGCAAACGATCCCCTGAAAGGTTTTTCGGTGGAAACAGATGGGTTTTTATCATCAGAAACAGAATTAGACCTCAAGCTCTGAACAACTTTTTTTTTGAAAAATCCCTAAGCCGCGCGGTCACAATTTCAGCAAAAATCTGACATTCTGCAATTCACTCAAAAATGCTGCCAAACTGTTGCAAACGATCCCCTGAAAGCTTTTTCGGTGGAAACAGATGGGTTTTTATCATCAGAAACAGAATTAGCCCTCGACCTCTGAACAACCTTTTTTTGAAAAATCCCTAAGCCGCGCGGTCACAATTTCAGCAAAAATCTGACATTCTGCAATTCACACAAAAATGCTGCCAAACTGTTGCAAACAATCAGCTGAAAGCTTTTTCGGTGGAAACAGATGGGTTTTTATCATCAAAAACCGAATTAGCCCTCGACCTCTGAACAACTTTTTTTTGAAAAATCCCTAAGCCGCGCGGTCACAATTTCAGCAAAAATCTGACATTCTGCAATTCAATTAAAAATGCTGCCAAACTGTTGCAAACGATCCCCTGAAAGCTTTTTCGATGGAAACAGTTGGGTTTTTATCATCAGAAACAGAAATAGACCTCGACCTCTGAACAACTTTTTTTAAAAAAAATCCCTAAGCCGCGCGGTCACAATTTCAGCAAAAATCTGACATTTTGCAATTCACTCAAAAATGCTGCCAAACTGTTGCAAACGATCCCCTGAAAGCTTTTTCGGTGGAAACAGATGGGTTTTTATCATCAGAAACAGAATTAGCCCTCGACCTCTGAACAACCTTTTTTTTGAAAAATCCCTAAGCCGCGCGGTCACAATTTCAGCAAAAATCTGACATTCTGCAATTCATACAAAAATACTGCCAAACTGTTGCAAACGAACCCCTGAAATCTTTTTCGGTGGAAATAGATGGGTTTTTATCATCAGAAACAGAATTAGACCTCGACCTCTGAACAACTTTTTTTTGAAAAATCCCTAAGCTGCGCGGTCACAATTTCAGCAAAAATCTGACATTCTGCAATTCACTCAAAAATGCTGCCAAACCGTTTTAAACGATCCCCTGAAAGCTTTTTCGGTGGAAACAAATGGGTTTTTATCATCAGAAACAGAATTAGACCTCGACCTCTGAACAACTTTTTTTGAAAAATCCCTAAGCCGCGCGGTCACAATTTCAGCAAAAATCTGACATTCTGCAATTCACTCAAAAATGCTGCCAAACTGTTGCAAAAGATCCCCTGAAATCTTTTTCGGTGGAAACAGATGGGTTTTTATCATCGGAAACAGAATTAGCCCTCGACCTCTGAACAACTTTTTTTTGAAAAATCCCTAAGCCGCGCGGTCACAATTTCAGCAAAAATCTGTCATTCTGCAATTCAATCAAAAATGCTGCCAAACTGTTGCAAACGATCCCCTGAAGTCTTTTCCGGTGGAAACAGATGGGTTTTTATCATCAGAAACAGAATTAGACATCGACCTCTAAACAACTTTTTTTGAAAAATCCCTAAGCCGCGCGGTCACAATTTCAGCAAAAAACTTACATTCTGCAATTCAATTAAAAATGCTGCCAAACTGTTGCAAACGATCCCCTGAAAGCTTTTTCGATGGAAACAGAAGGGTTTTTATCATCAGAAACAGAAATAGACCTCGACCTCTGAACAACTTTTTTTGAAAAATCCCTAAGCCGCGCGGTCACAATTTCAGCAAAAATCTGACATTCTGCAATTCACTCAAAAATGCTGCCAAACTGTTGCAAACGATCCCCTGAAGTCTTTTCCGGTGGAAACAGATGGGTTTTTATCATCAGAAACAGAATTAGACATCGACCTCTAAACAACTTTTTTTTGAAAAATCCCTAAGCCGCGCGGTCACAATTTCAGCAAAAAACTTACATTCTGCAATTCAATTAAAAATGCTGCCAAACTGTTGCAAACGATCCCCTGAACGCTTTTTCGATGGAAACAGAAGGGTTTTTATCATCAGAAACAGAAATAGACCTCGACCTCTGAACAACTTTTTTTGAAAAATCCCTAAGCCGCGCGGTCACAATTTCAGCAAAAATCTGACATTCTGCAATTCACACAAAAATGCTGCCAAACTGTTGCAAACAATCAGCTGAAAGCTTTTTCGGTGGAAACAGATGGGTTTTTATCATCAAAAACCGAATTAGCCCTCGACCTCTGAACAACTTTTTTTTGAAAAATCCCTAAGCCGCGCGGTCACAATTTCAGCAAAAATCTGACATTCTGCAATTCAATTAAAAATGCTGCCAAACTGTTGCAAACGATCCCCTGAAAGCTTTTTCGATGGAAACAGATGGGTTTTTATCATCAGAAACAGAAATAGACCTCGACCTCTGAACAACTTTTTTTAAAAAAAATCCCTAAGCCGCGCGGTCACAATTTCAGCAAAAATCTGACATTTTGCAATTCACTCAAAAATGCTGCCAAACTGTTGCAAACGATCCCCTGAAAGCTTTTTCGGTGGAAACAGATGGGTTTTTATCATCAGAAACAGAATTAGCCCTCGACCTCTGAACAACCTTTTTTTTGAAAAATCCCTAAGCCGCGCGGTCACAATTTCAGCAAAAATCTGACATTCTGCAATTCATACAAAAATACTGCCAAACTGTTGCAAACGAACCCCTGAAATCTTTTTCGGTGGAAATAGATGGGTTTTTATCATCAGAAACAGAATTAGACCTCGACCTCTGAACAACTTTTTTTTGAAAAATCCCTAAGCTGCGCGGTCACAATTTCAGCAAAAATCTGACATTCTGCAATTCACTCAAAAATGCTGCCAAACCGTTTTAAACGATCCCCTGAAAGCTTTTTCGGTGGAAACAAATGGGTTTTTATCATCAGAAACAGAATTAGACCTCGACCTCTGAACAACTTTTTTTGAAAAATCCCTAAGCCGCGCGGTCACAATTTCAGCAAAAATCTGACATTCTGCAATTCACTCAAAAATGCTGCCAAACTGTTGCAAAAGATCCCCTGAAATCTTTTTCGGTGGAAACAGATGGGTTTTTATCATCGGAAACAGAATTAGCCCTCGACCTCTGAACAACTTTTTTTTGAAAAATCCCTAAGCCGCGCGGTCACAATTTCAGCAAAAATCTGTCATTCTGCAATTCAATCAAAAATGCTGCCAAACTGTTGCAAACGATCCCCTGAAGTCTTTTCCGGTGGAAACAGATGGGTTTTTATCATCAGAAACAGAATTAGACATCGACCTCTAAACAACTTTTTTTTGAAAAATCCCTAAGCCGCGCGGTCACAATTTCAGCAAAAAACTTACATTCTGCAATTCAATTAAAAATGCTGCCAAACTGTTGCAAACGATCCCCTGAAAGCTTTTTCGATGGAAACAGAAGGGTTTTTATCATCAGAAACAGAAATAGACCTCGACCTCTGAACAACTTTTTTTGAAAAATCCCTAAGCCGCGCGGTCACAATTTCAGCAAAAATCTGACATTCTGCAATTCACTCAAAAATGCTGCCAAACTGTTGCAAACGATCCCCTGAAGTCTTTTCCGGTGGAAACAGATGGGTTTTTATCATCAGAAACAGAATTAGACATCGACCTCTAAACAACTTTTTTTTGAAAAATCCCTAAGCCGCGCGGTCACAATTTCAGCAAAAAACTTACATTCTGCAATTCAATTAAAAATGCTGCCAAACTGTTGCAAACGATCCCCTGAACGCTTTTTCGATGGAAACAGAAGGGTTTTTATCATCAGAAACAGAAATAGACCTCGACCTCTGAACAACTTTTTTTGAAAAATCCCTAAGCCGCGCGGTCACAATTTCAGCAAAAATCTGACATTCTGCAATTCACACAAAAATGCTGCCAAACTGTTGCAAACAATCAGCTGAAAGCTTTTTCGGTGGAAACAGATGGGTTTTTATCATCAAAAACCAAATTAGCCCTCGACCTCTGAACAACTTTCTTTTGAAAAATCCCTAAGCCGCGCGGTCACAATTTCAGCAAAAATCTGACATTCTGCAATTCACTCAAAAATGCTGCCAAACTGTTGCAAACGATCCCCTGAAAGCTTTTTCGGTGGAAACAGATGGGTTTTTATCATCAGAAACAGAATTAGCCCTCGACCTCTGAACAACCCTTTTTTGAAAAATCCCTAAGCCGCGCGGTCACAATTTCAGCAAAAACCTGACATTCTGCAATTCACTCAAAAATGCTGCCAAACTGTTGTAAACGAACCCCTGAAATCTTTTTCGGTGGAAATAGATGGGTTTTTATCATCGGAAACAGAATTAGACCTCGACCTCTGAACAACTTTTTTTTTGAAAAATCCCTAAGCCGTGCGGTCACAATTTCAGCAAAAATCTGACATTCTGCAATTCACTCAAAAATGCTGCCAAACTGTTGCAAACGAACCCCTGAAATCTTTTTCGGTGGAAACAGATGGGTTTTTATCATCAGAAACCGAATTAGCCCTCGACCTCTGAACAACTTTTTTTTGAAAAATCCCTAAGCCGCGCGGTCACAATTTCAGCAAAAATCTGACATTCTGCAATTCACTCCAAAATGCTGCCAAACTGTTGCAAACGATCCCCTGAAAGCTTTTTCGATGGAAACAGATGGGTTTTTATCATCAGAAACAGAAATAGACCTCGACCACTGAACAACTTTTTTTAAAAAAAATCCCTAAGCCGCGCGGTCACAATTTCAGCAAAAATCTGACATTTTGCAATTCACTCAAAAATGCTGCCAAACTGTTGCAAACGATCCCCTGAAAGCTTTTTCGGTGGAAACAGATGGGTTTTTATCATCAGAAACAGAATTAGAACTCGACCTCTGAACAACCTTTTTTTGAAAAATCCCTAAGCCGCGCGGTCACAATTTCAGCAAAAATCTGACATTTTGCAATTCACACAAAAATACTGCCAAACTGTTGCAAACAAACCCCTGAAATCTTTTTCGGTGGAAATAGATGGGTTTTTATCATCAGAAACAGAATTAGACCTCGACCTCTAAACAACTTTTTTTTGAAAAATCCCTAAGCCGCGCGGTCACAATTTCAGCAAAAATCTGACATTCTGCAATTCACTCAAAAATGCTGCCAAACTGTTGCAAACGATCCCCTGAAAGCTTTTTCGATGGAAACAGAAGGGTTTTTATCATCAGAAACAGAAATAGACCTCGACCTCTGAACAACTTTTTTTGAAAAATCCCTAAGCCGCGCGGTCACAATTTCAGCAAAAATCTGACATTCTGCAATTCACTCAAAAATCCTGCCAAACTGTTGCAAACGATCCCCTGAAAGCTTTTTCGGTGGAAACAGATGGGTTTTTATCATCAGAAACAGAATTAGCCCTCGACCTCTGAACAACCTTTTTTTGAAAAATCCCTAAGCCGCGCGGTCACAATTTCAGCAAAAATCTGACATTCTGCAATTCACACAAAAATGCTGCCAAACTGTTGCAAACAATCAGCTGAAAGCTTTTTCGGTGGAAACAGATGGGTTTTTATCATCAAAAACCGAACTAGCCCTCGACCTCTGAACAACTTTTTTTTGAAAAATCCCTAAGCCGCGTGGTCACAATTTCAGCAAAAATCTGACATTCTGCAATTCAATTAAAAATGCTGCCAAACTGTTGCAAAAGATCCCCTGAAAGCTTTTTCGATGGAAACAGATGGGTTTTTATCATCAGAAACAGAAATAGACCTCGACCTCTGAACAACTTTTTTTTAAAAAAATCCCTAAGCCGCGCGGTCACAATTTCAGCAAAAATCTGACATTTTGCAATTCACTCAAAAATGCTGCCAAACTGTTGCAAACGATCCCCTGAAAGCTTTTTCGGTGGAAACAGATGGGTTTTTATCATCAGAAACAGAATTAGCCCTCGACCTCTGAACAACCTTTTTTTGAAAAATCCCTAAGCCGTGCGGTCACAATTTCAGCAAAAATCTGACATTCTGCAATTCACACAAAAATACTGCCAAACTGTTGCAAACGAACCCCTGAAATCTTTTTCGGTGGAAATAGATGGGTTTTTATCATCAGAAACAGAAATAGACCTCGACCACTGAACAACTTTTTTTAAAAAAAATCCCTAAGCCGCGCGGTCAAAATTTCAGCAAAAATCTGACATTTTGCAATTCACTCAAAAATGCTGCCAAACTGTTGCAAACGATCCCCTGAAAGCTTTTTCGGTGGAAACAGATGGGTTTTTATCATCAGAAACAGAATTAGAACTCGACCTCTGAACAACCTTTTTTTGAAAAATCCCTAAGCCGCGCAGTCACAATTTCAGCAAAAATCTGACATTTTGCAATTCACACAAAAATACTGCCAAACTGTTGCAAACGAACCCCTGAAATCTTTTTCGGTGGAAATAGATGGGTTTTTATCATCAGAAACAGAATTAGACCTCGACCTCTAAACAATTTTTTTTGAAAAATCCCTAAGCCGCGCGGTCACAATTTCAGCAAAAATCTGACATTCTGCAATTCACTCAAAAATGCTGCCAAACTGTTGCAAACGATCCCCTGAAAGCTTTTTCGATGGAAACAGAAGGGTTTTTATCATCAGAAACAGAAATAGACCTCGACCTCTGAACAACTTTTTTTGAAAAATCCCTAAGCCGCGCGGTCACAATTTCAGCAAAAATCTGACATTCTGCAATTCACTCAAAAATGCTGCCAAACTGTTGCAAACGATCCCCTGAAAGCTTTTTCGGTGGAAACAGATGGGTTTTTATCATCAGAAACAGAATTAGACCTCGACCTCTGAACAACCTTTTTTTGAAAAATCCCTAAGCCGCGCGGTCACAATTTCAGCAAAAATCTGACATTCTGCAATTCACACAAAAATGCTGCCAAACTGTTGCAAACAATCAGCTGAAAGCTTTTTCGGTGGAAACAGATGGGTTTTTATCATCAAAAACCGAATTAGCCCTCGACCTCTGAACAACTTTTTTTTGAAAAATCCCTAAGCCGCGCGGTCACAATTTCAGCAAAAATCTGACATTCTGCAATTCAATTAAAAATGCTGCCAAACTGTTGCAAACGATCCCCTGAAAGCTTTTTCGATGGAAACAGATGGGTTTTTATCATCAGAAACAGAAATAGACCTCGACCTCTGAACAACTTTTTTTAAAAAAAATCCCTAAGCCGCGCGGTCACAATTTCAGCAAAAATCTGACATTTTGCAATTCACTCAAAAATGCTGCCAAACTGTTGCAAACGATCCCCTGAAAGCTTTTTCGGTGGAAACAGATGGGTTTTTATCATCGGAAACAGAATTAGCCCTCGACCTCTGAACAAACTTTTTTTGAAAAATCCCTAAGCCGCGCGGTCACAATTTCAGCAAAAATCTGACATTCTGCAATTCACTCAAAAATGCTGCCAAACTGTTGCAAACGACCCCCTGAAATCTTTTTCGGTGGAAACAGATGGGTTTTTATCATCGGAAACAGAATTAGCCCTCGACCTCTGAACAATTTTTTTTGAAAAATCCCTAAGCCGCGCGGTCACAATTTCAGCAAAAATCTGACATTCTGCAATTCACTCAAAAATGCTGCCAAACTGTTGCAAACGAACCCCTGAAATCTTTTTCGGTGGAAACAGATGGGTTTTTATCATCGGAAACAGATTTAGACCTCGACCTCTGAACAATTTTTTTTGAAAAATCCCTAAGCCGCGCGGTCACAATTTCAGCAAAAATCTGTCATTCTGCAATTCAATCAAAAATGCTGCCAAACTGTTGCAAACGACCCCCTGAAATCTTTTTCGGTGGAAACAGATGGGTTTTTATCATCGGAAACAGAATTAGACCTCGACCTCTAAACAACTTTTTTTTGAAATATCCCTAAGCCGCGCGGTCACAATTTCAGCAAAAATCTGACATTCTGCAATTCACTCAAAAATGCTGCCAAACTGTTGCAAACGACCCCCTGAAAGCTTTTTCGGTGGAAACAGATGGGTTTTTATCATCGGAAACAGAAATAGACCTCGACCTCTGAACAACTTTTTCTGAAAAATACCTAAGCCGCACGGTCACAATTTCAGCAAAAATCTGACATTCTGCAATTCACTCAAAAATGCTGCCAAACTGTTGCAAACGATCCCCTGAAAGCTTTTTCGGTGGAAACAGATGGGTTTTTATCATCAGAAACAGAATTAGCCCTCGACCTCTGAACAACCTTTTTTTGAAAAATCCCTAAGCCGCACGGTCACAATTTCAGCAAAAATCTGACATTCTGCAATTCACTCAAAAATGCTGCCAAACTGTTGCAAACGATCCCCTGAAAGCTTTTTCGGTGGAAACAGATGGGTTTTTATCATCAGAAACAGAATTAGCCCTCGACCTCTGAACAACCTTTTTTTGAAAAATCCCTAAGCCGCGCGGTCACAATTTCAGCAAAAATCTGACATTCTGCAATTCACTCAAAAATGCTGCCAAACTGTTGCAAACAATCCCCTGAAAGCTTTTTCGGTGGAAACAGATTGGTTTTTATCATCAGAAACAGAATTAGACCTCGACCTCTGAACAACTTTTTCTGAAAAATACCTAAGCCGCACGGTCACAATTTCAGCAAAAATCTGACATTCTGCAATTCACTCAAAAATGCTGCCAAACTGTTGCAAACGATCCCCTGAAAGCTTTTTCGGTGGAAACAGATGGGTTTTTATCATCAGAAACAGAATTAGCCCTCGACCTCTGAACAACCTTTTTTTGAAAAATCCCTAAGCCGCGCGGTCACAATTTCAGCAAAAATCTGACATTCTGCAATTCACTCAAAAATGCTGCCAAACTGTTGCAAACGATCCCCTGAAAGCTTTTTCGGTGGAAACAGATGGGTTTTTATCATCAGAAACAGAATTAGCCCTCGACCTCTGAACAACCCTTTTTTGAAAAATCCCTAAGCCGCGCGGTCACAATTTCAGCAAAAATCTGACATTCTGCAATTCACTCAAAAATGCTGCCAAACTGTTGCAAACGAACCCCTGAAATATTTTTAGGTGGAAACAGATGGGTTTTTATCATCGGAAACAGAATTAGACCTCGACCTCTGAACAACCTTTTTTTGAAAAATCCCTAAGCCGCGCGGTCACAATTTCAGCAAAAATCTGACATTCTGCAATTCACTCAAAAATGCTGCCAAACTGTTGCAAACAATCCCCTGAAAGCTTTTTCGGTGGAAACAGATTGGTTTTTATCATCAGAAACAGAATTAGACCTCGACCTCTGAACAACTTTTTTTTGAAAAATCCCTAAGCCGCGCGGTCACAATTTCAGCAAAAATCTGACATTCTGCAATTCACTCAAAAATGCTGCCAAACTGTTGCAAACGATCCCCTGAAAGCTTTTTCGGTGGAAACAGATGGGTTTTTATCATCGGAAACAGAATTAGCCCTCGACCTCTGAACAACCCTTTTTTGAAAAATCCCTAAGCCGCGCGGTCACAATTTCAGCAAAAATCTGACATTCTGCAATTCACTCAAAAATGCTGCCAAACGATTGCAAACGAACCCCTGAAATATTTTTAGGTGGAAACAGATGGGTTTTTATCACCGGAAACAGAATTAGACCTCGACCTCTAAACAACTTTTTTTTGAAAAATCCCTAAGCCGCGCGGTCACAATTTCAGCAAAAATCTGACATTCTGCAATTCACTCAAAAATGCTGCCAAACTGTTGCAAACGAACCCCTGAAATCTTTTTCGGTGGAAACAGATGGGTTTTTATCATCGGAAACAGATTTAGACCTCGACCTCTGAACAATTTTTTTTGAAAAATCCCTAAGCCGCGCGGTCACAATTTCAGCAAAAATCTGTCATTCTGCAATTCAATCAAAAATGCTGCCAAACTGTTGCAAACGACCCCCTGAAATCTTTTTCGATGGAAACAGATGGGTTTTTATCATCGGAAACAGAATTAGACCTCGACCTCTAAACAACTTTTTTTTGAAAAATCCCTAAGCCGCGCGGTCACAATTTCAGCAAAAATCTGACATTCTGCAATTCACTCAAAAATGCTGCCAAACTGTTGCAAACGACCCCCTAAAAGCTTTTTCGGTGGAAACAGATGGGTTTTTATCATCAGAAACAGAAATAGACCTCGACCTCTGAACAACTTTTTCTGAAAAATACCTAAGCCGCGCGGTCACAATTTCAGCAAAAATCTGACATTCTGCAATTCACTCAAAAATGCTGCCAAACTGTTGCAAACGAACCCCTGAAATCTTATTCGGTGGAAATAGATGGGTTTTTATCATCAGAAACAGAATTAGACCTCGACCTCTGAACAACTTTTTTTTGAAAAATCCCTAAGCCGCGCGGTCACAATTTCAGCAAAAATCTGACATTCTGCAATTCACACAAAAATACTGCCAAACTGTTGCAAACGAACCCCTGAAATCTTTTTCGGTGGAAATAGATGGGTTTTTATCATCAGAAACAGAATTAGACCTCGACCTCTGAACAACTTTTTTTTGAAAAATCCCTAAGCTGCGCGGTCACAATTTCAGCAAAAATCTGACATTCTGCAATTCACTCAAAAATGCTGCCAAACCGTTTTAAACGATCCCCTGAAAGCTTTTTCGGTGGAAACAAATGGGTTTTTATCATCAGAAACAGAATTAGACCTCGACCTCTGAACAACTTTTTTTGAAAAATCCCTAAGCCGCGCGGTCACAATTTCAGCAAAAATCTGACATTCTGCAATTCACTCAAAAATGCTGCCAAACTGTTGCAAAAGATCCCCTGAAATCTTTTTCGGTGGAAACAGATGGGTTTTTATCATCGGAAACAGAATTAGCCCTCGACCTCTGAACAACTTTTTTTTGAAAAATCCCTAAGCCGCGCGGTCACAATTTCAGCAAAAATCTGTCATTCTGCAATTCAATCAAAAATGCTGCCAAACTGTTGCAAACGATCCCCTGAAGTCTTTTCCGGTGGAAACAGATGGGTTTTTATCATCAGAAACAGAATTAGACATCGACCTCTAAACAACTTTTTTTTGAAAAATCCCTAAGCCGCGCGGTCACAATTTCAGCAAAAAACTTACATTCTGCAATTCAATTAAAAATGCTGCCAAACTGTTGCAAACGATCCCCTGAAAGCTTTTTCGATGGAAACAGAAGGGTTTTTATCATCAGAAACAGAAATAGACCTCGACCTCTGAACAACTTTTTTTGAAAAATCCCTAAGCCGCGCGGTCACAATTTCAGCAAAAATCTGACATTCTGCAATTCACTCAAAAATGCTGCCAAACTGTTGCAAACGATCCCCTGAAAGCTTTTTCGGTGGAAACAGATGGGTTTTTATCATCAGAAACAGAATTAGCCCTCGACCTCTGAACAACCTTTTTTTGAAAAATCCCTAAGCCGCGCGGTCACAATTTCAGCAAAAATCTGACATTCTGCAATTCACACAAAAATGCTGCCAAACTGTTGCAAACAATCAGCTGAAAGCTTTTTCGGTGGAAACAGATGGGTTTTTATCATCAAAAACCAAATTAGCCCTCGACCTCTGAACAACTTTTTTTTGAAAAATCCCTAAGCCGCGCGGTCACAATTTCAGCAAAAATCTGACATTTTGCAATTCACTCAAAAATGCTGCCAAACTGTTGCAAACGATCCCCTGAAAGCTTTTTCGGTGGAAACAGATGGGTTTTTATCATCAGAAACAGAATTAGCCCTCGACCTCTGAACAACCTTTTTTTGAAAAATCCCTAAGCTGCGCGGTCACAATTTCAGCAAAAATCTGACTTTCTGCAATTCACTCAAAAATGCTGCCAAACCGTTTTAAACGTTCCCCTGAAAGCTTTTTCGGTGGAAACAAATGGGTTTTTATCATCAGAAACAGAATTAGACCTCGACCTCTGAACAATTTTTTTTTGAAAAATCCCTAAGCCGCGCGGTCACAATTTCAGCAAAAATCTGACATTCTGCAATTCACTCAAAAATGCTGCCAAACTGTTGCAAAAGATCCCCTGAAATCTTTTTCGGTGGAAACAGATGGGTTTTTATCACCGGAAACAGAATTAGACCTCGACCTCTAAACAACATTTTTTTGAAAAATCCCTAAGCCGCGCGGTCACAATTTCAGCAAAAATCTGACATTCTGCAATTCACTCAAAAATGCTGCCAAACTGTTGCAAACGACCCCCTGAAATCTTTTTCGGTGGAAACAGATGGGTTTTTATCATCGGAAACAGATTTAGACCTCGACCTCTGAACAATTTTTTTTTGAAAAATCCCTAAGCCGCGCGGTCACAATTTCAGCAAAAATCTGTCATTCTGCAATTCAATCAAAAATGCTGCCAAACTGTTGCAAACGACCCCCTGAAATCTTTTTCGGTGGAAACAGATGGGTTTTTATCATCGGAAACAGAATTAGACATCGACCTCTAAACAACTTTTTTTTGAAAAATCCCTAAGCCGCGCGGTCACAATTTCAGCAAAAAACTTACATTCTGCAATTCAATTAAAAATGCTGCCAAACTGTTGCAAACGATCCCCTGAAAGCTTTTTCGATGGAAACAGAAGGGTTTTTATCATCAGAAACAGAAATAGACCTCGACCTCTGAACAACTTTTTTTGAAAAATCCCTAAGCCGCGCGGTCACAATTTCAGCAAAAATCTGACATTCTGCAATTCACTCAAAAATGCTGCCAAACTGTTGCAAACGATCCCCTGAAAGCTTTTTCGGTGGAAACAGATGGGTTTTTATCATCAGAAACAGAATTAGCCCTCGACCTCTGAACAACCTTTTTTTGAAAAATCCCTAAGCCGCGCGGTCACAATTTCAGCAAAAATCTGACATTCTGCAATTCACACAAAAATGCTGCCAAACTGTTGCAAACAATCAGCTGAAAGCTTTTTCGGTGGAAACAGATGGGTTTTTATCATCAAAAACCAAATTAGCCCTCGACCTCTGAACAACTTTTTTTTGAAAAATCCCTAAGCCGCGCGGTCACAATTTCAGCAAAAATCTGACATTTTGCAATTCACTCAAAAATGCTGCCAAACTGTTGCAAACGATCCCCTGAAAGCTTTTTCGGTGGAAACAGATGGGTTTTTATCATCAGAAACAGAATTAGCCCTCGACCTCTGAACAACCTTTTTTTGAAAAATCCCTAAGCTGCGCGGTCACAATTTCAGCAAAAATCTGACTTTCTGCAATTCACTCAAAAATGCTGCCAAACCGTTTAAACGTTCCCCTGAAAGCTTTTTCGGTGGAAACAAATGGGTTTTTATCATCAGAAACAGAATTAGACCTCGACCTCTGAACAATTTTTTTTGAAAAATCCCTAAGCCGCGCGGTCACAATTTCAGCAAAAATCTGACATTCTGCAATTCACTCAAAAATGCTGCCAAACTGTTGCAAAAGATCCCCTGAAATCTTTTTCGGTGGAAACAGATGGGTTTTTATCACCGGAAACAGAATTAGACCTCGACCTCTAAACAACATTTTTTTGAAAAATCCCTAAGCCGCGCGGTCACAATTTCAGCAAAAATCTGACATTCTGCAATTCACTCAAAAATGCTGCCAAACTGTTGCAAACGACCCCCTGAAATCTTTTTCGGTGGAAACAGATGGGTTTTTATCATCGGAAACAGATTTAGACCTCGACCTCTGAACAATTTTTTTTTGAAAAATCCCTAAGCCGCGCGGTCACAATTTCAGCAAAAATCTGTCATTCTGCAATTCAATCAAAAATGCTGCCAAACTGTTGCAAACGACCCCCTGAAATCTTTTTCGGTGGAAACAGATGGGTTTTTATCATCGGAAACAGAATTAGACCTCGACCTCTAAACACCTTTTTTTTGAAAAATCCCTAAGCCGCGCGGTCACAATTTCAGCAAAAATCTGACATTCTGCAATTCACTCAAAAATGCTGCCAAACTGTTGCAAACGAACCCCTGAAATCTTTTTCGGTGGAAACAGATGGGTTTTTATCATCAGAAACCGAATTAGCCCCCGACCTCTGAACAACTTTTTTTTGAAAAATCCCTAAGCCGCGCGGTCACAATTTTAGCAAAAATCTGACATTCTGCAATTCACTCAAAAATGCTGCCAAACTGTTGTAAATGATCCCCTGAAATCTTTTTCGGTGGAAACAGATGGGTTTTTATCATCGGAAACAGAATTAGACCTCGACTTCTAAACAACTTTTTTTTGAAAAATCCCTAAGCCGCGCGGTCACAATTTCAGCAAAAATCTGACATTCTGCAATTCACTCAAAAATGCTGCCAAACTGTTGCAAACGATCCCCTGAAAGCTTTTTCGATGGAAACAGATGGGTTTTTATCATCAGAAACAGAAATAGACCTCGACCTCTGAACAACTTTTTTTAAAAAAATTCCCTAAGCCGCGCGGTCACAATTTCAGCAAAAATCTGACATTTTGCAATTCACTCAAAAATGCTGCCAAACTGTTGCAAACGATCCCCTGAAAGCTTTTTCGGTGGAAACAGATGGGTTTTTATCATCAGAAACAGAATTAGAACTCGACCTCTGAACAACCTTTTTTTGAAAAATCCCTAAGCCGCGCGGTCACAATTTCAGCAAAAATCTGACATTCTGCAATTCACTCAAAAATGCTGCCAAACTGTTGCAAACGATCCCCTGAAAGCTTTTTCGATGGAAACAGAAGGGTTTTTATCATCAGAAACAGAAATAGACCTCGACCTCTGAACAACCTTTTTTTGAAAAATCCCTAAGCCGCGCGGTCACAATTTCAGCAAAAATCTGACATTCTGCAATTCACTCAAAAATCCTGCCAAACTGTTGCAAACGATCCCCTGAAAGCTTTTTCGGTGGAAACAGATGGGTTTTTATCATCAGAAACCGAATTAGCCCTCAACCTCTGAACAACTTTTTTTTGAAAAATCCCTAAGCCGCGCGGTCACAATTTTAGCAAAAATCTGACATTCTGCAATTCACTCAAAAATGCTGCCAAACTGTTGTAAACGATCCCCTGAAATCTTTTTTGGTGGAAACAGATTGGTTTTTATCATCGGAAACAGAATTAGACCTCGACTTCTAAACAACTTTTTTTTGAAAAATCCCTAAGCCGCGCGGTCACAATTTCAGCAAAAATCTGACATTCTGCAATTCACTCAAAAATGCTGCCAAACTGTTGCAAACGATCCCCTGAAAGCTTTTTCGATGGAAACAGATGGGTTTTTATCATCAGAAACAGAATTAGCCCTCGACCTCTGAACAACCCTTTTTTGAAAAATCCCTAAGCCGCGCGGTCACAATTTCAGCAAAAATCTGACATTCTGCAATTCACTCAAAAATGCTGCCAAACTGTTGCAAACGAACCCCTGAAATATTTTTAGGTGGAAACAGATGGGTTTTTATCATCGGAAACAGAATTAGACCTCGACCTCTGAACAACTTTTTTTTGAAAAATCCCTAAGCCGCGCGGTCACAATTTCAGCAAAAATCTGACATTCTGCAATTCACTCAAAAATGCTGCCAAACTGTTGCAAACGAACCCCTGAAATCTTTTTCGGTGGAAACAGATGGGTTTTTATCATCAGAAACCGAATTAGCCCTCGACCTCTGAACAACTTTTTTTTGAAAAATCCCTAAGCCGCGCGGTCACAATTTTAGCAAAAATCTGACATTCTGCAATTCACTCAAAAATGCTGCCAAACTGTTGTAAACGATCCCCTGAAATCTTTTTCGGTGGAAACAGATGGGTTTTTATCATCGGAAACAGAATTAGACCTCGACTTCTAAACAACTTTTTTTTGAAAAATCCCTAAGCCGCGCGGTCACAATTTCAGCAAAAATCTGACATTCTGCAATTCACTCAAAAATGCTGCCAAACTGTTGCAAACGATCCCCTGAAAGCTTTTTCGATGGAAACAGATGGGTTTTTATCATCAGAAACAGAAATAGACCTCGACCTCTGAACAACATTTTTTTAAAAAAATCCCTAAACCGCGCGGTCACAATTTCAGCAAAAATCTGACATTTTGCAATTCACTCAAAAATGCTGCCAAACTGTTGCAAACGATCCCCTGAAAGCTTTTTCGGTGGAAACAGATGGGTTTTTATCATCAGAAACAGAATTAGCCCTCGACCTCTGAACAACCTTTTTTTGAAAAATCCCTAAGCCGCGCGGTCACAATTTCAGCAAAAATCTGACATTTTGCAATTCACACAAAAATACTGCCAAACTGTTGCAAACGAACCCCTGAAATCTTTTTCGGTGGAAATAGATGGGTTTTTATCATCAGAAACAGAATTAGACCTCGACCTCTGAACAACTTTTTTTTGAAAAATCCCTAAGCCGCGCGGTCACAATTTCAGCAAAAATCTGACATTCTGCAATTCACTCAAAAATGCTGCCAAACTGTTGCAAACGACCCCCTGAAATCTTTTTCGGTGGAAACAGATGGGTTTTTATCATCGGAAACAGATTTAGACCTCGACCTCTGAACAATTTTTTTTGAAAAATCCCTAAGCCGCGCGGTCACAATTTCAGCAAAAATCTGACATTCTGCAATTCACTCAAAAATGCTGCCAAACTGTTGCAAACAATCCCCTGAAAGCTTTTTCGGTGGAAACAGATTGGTTTTTATCATCAGAAACAGAATTAGACCTCGACCTCTGAACAACTTTTTTTTGAAAAATCCCTAAGCTGTGCGGTCACAATTTCAGCAAAAATCTGACATTCTGCAATTCACTCAAAAATGCTGCCAAACTGTTGCAAACGATCCCCTGAAAGCTTTTTCGGTGGAAACAGATGGGTTTTTATCATCAGAAACAGAATTAGCCCTCGACCTCTGAACAACCCTTTTTTGAAAAATCCCTAAGCCGCGCGGTCACAATTTCAGCAAAAATCTGACATTCTGCAATTCACTGAAAAATGCTGCCAAACTGTTGCAAACGATCCCCTGAAATCTTTTTCGGTGGAAACAGATGGGTTTTTATCATCAGAAACCGAATTAGCCCTCGACCTCTGAACAACCTTTTTTTGAAAAATCCCTAAGCCGCGCCGTCACAATTTCAGCAAAAATCTGACATTCTGCAATTCAGTCAAAAATGCTGCCAAACTGTTGCAAACGATCCCCTGAAAGCTTTTTCGGTGGAAACAGATGGGTTTTTATCATCAGAAACAGAATTAGCCCTCGACCTCTGAACAACCCTTTTTTGAAAAATCCCTAAGCCGCGCGGTCACAATTTCAGCAAAAATCTGACATTCTGCAATTCACTCAAAAATGCTGCCAAACTGTTGCAAACGAACCCCTGAAACATTTTTAGGTGGAAACAGATGGGTTTTTATCATCGGAAACAGAATTAGACCTCGACCTCTGAACAACTTTTTTTTGAAAAATCCCTAAGCCGCGCGGTCACAATTTCAGCAAAAATCTGACATTCTACAATTCAATTAAAAATGCTGCCAAACTGTTGCAAACGATCCTCTGAAAGCTTTTTCGATGGAAACAGATGGGTTTTTATCATCAGAAACAGAAATAGACCTCGACCTCCCAACAACATTTTTTAAAAAAATCCCTAAGCCGCGCGGTCACAATTTCAGCAAAAATCTGACATTTTGCAATTCACTCAAAAATGCTGCCAAACTGTTGCAAACGATCCCCTGAAAGCTTTTTCGGTGGAAACAGATGGGTTTTTATCATCAGAAACAGAATTAGCCCTCGACCTCTGAACAACCTTTTTTTGAAAAATCCCTAAACCGCGCGGTCACAATTTCAGCAAAAATCTGACATTTTGCAATTCACACAAAAATACTGCCAAACTGTTGCAAACGAACCCCTGAAATCTTTTTCGGTGGAAATAGATGGGTTTTTATCATCAGAAACCGAATTAGCCCTCGACCTCTGAACAACTTTTTTTTGAAAAATCCCTAAGCCGCGCGGTCACAATTTCAGCAAAAATCTGACATTCTGCAATTCACTCAAAAATGCTGCCAAACTGTTGCAAACGACCCCCTGAAATCTTTTTCGGTGTTAACAGATGGGTTTTTATCATCGGAAACAGATTTAGACCTCGACCTCTGAACAATTTTTTTTGAAAAATCCCTAAGCCGCGCGGTCACAATTTCAGCAAAAATCTGACATTCTGCAATTCACTCAAAAATGCTGCCAAACTGTTGCAAACAATCCCCTGAAAGCTTTTTCGGTGGAAACAGATTGGTTTTTATCATCAGAAACAGAATTAGACCTCGACCTCTGAACAACTTTTTTTTGAAAAATCCCTAAGCTGCGCGGTCACAATTTCAGCAAAAATCTGACATTCTGCAATTCACTCAAAAATGCTGCCAAACTGTTGCAAACGATCCCCTGAAAGCTTTTTCGGTGGAAACAGATGGGTTTTTATCATCAGAAACAGAATTAGCCCTCGACCTCTGAACAACCCTTTTTTGAAAAATCCCTAAGCCGCGCGGTCACAATTTCAGCAAAAATCTGACATTCTGCAATTCACTGAAAAATACTGCCAAACTGTTGCAAACGATCCCCTGAAAGCTTTTTCGGTGGAAACAGATGGGTTTTTATCATCAGAAACCGAATTAGCCCTCGACCTCTGAACAACCTTTTTTTGAAAAATCCCTAAGCCGCGCGGTCACAATTTCAGCAAAAATCTGACATTCTGCAATTCAGTCAAAAATGCTGCCAAACTGTTGCAAACAATCAGCTGAAAGCTTTTTCGGTGGAAACAGATGGGTTTTTATCATCAAAAACCGAATTAGCCCTCGACCTCAGAACAACTTTTTTTGAAAAATCCCTAAGCCGCGCGGTCACAATTTCAGCAAAAATCTGACATTCTACAATTCAATTAAAAATGCTGCCAAACTGTTGCAAACGATCCTCTGAAAGCTTTTTCGATGGAAACAGATGGGTTTTTATCATCAGAAACAGAAATAGACCTCGACCTCCCAACAACTTTTTTAAAAAAAAATCCCTAAGCCGCGCGGTCACAATTTCAGCAAAAATCTGACATTTTGCAATTCACTCAAAAATGCTGCCAAACTGTTGCAAACGATCCCCTGAAAGCTTTTTCGGTGGAAACAGATGGGTTTTTATCATCAGAAACCGAATTAGCCCTCGACCTCAGAACAACTTTTTTTGAAAAATCCCTAAGCCGCGCGGTCACAATTTCAGCAAAAATCTGACATTCTGCAATTCACTCAAAAATGCTGCCAAACTGTTGCAAACGATCCCCTGAAAGCTTTTTCGGTGGAAACAGATGGGTTTTTATCATCAGAAACCGAATTAGCCCTCGACCTCTGAACAACCTTTTTTTGAAAAATCCCTAAGCCGCGCGGTCACAATTTCAGCAAAAATCTGACATTCTGCAATTCAGTCAAAAATGCTGCCAAACTGTTGCAAACAATCAGCTGAAAGCTTTTTCGGTGGAAACAGATGGGTTTTTATCATCAAAAACCGAATTAGCCCTCGACCTCAGAACAACTTTTTTTGAAAAATCCCTAAGCCGCGCGGTCACAATTTCAGCAAAAATCTGACATTCTACAATTCAATTAAAAATGCTGCCAAACTGTTGCAAACGATCCTCTGAAAGCTTTTTCGATGGAAACAGATGGGTTTTTATCATCAGAAACAGAAATAGACCTCGACCTCCCAACAACTTTTTAAAAAAAAAATCCCTAAGCCGCGCGGTCACAATTTCAGCAAAAATCTGACATTTTGCAATTCACTCAAAAATGCTGCCAAACTGTTGCAAACGATCCCCTGAAAGCTTTTTCGGTGGAAACAGATGGGTTTTTATCATCAGAAACAGAATTAGCCCTCGACCTCTGAACAACCTTTTTTTGAAAAATCCCTAAGCCGCGCAGTCACAATTTCAGCAAAAATCTGACATTCTGCAATGACACAAAAATACTGCCAAACTGTTGCAAACGAACCCCTGAAATCTTTTTCGGTGGAAATAGATGGGTTTTTATCATCAGAAACAGAATTAGACCTCGACCTCTGAACAACTTTTTTTTGAAAAATCCCTAAGCCGCGGGGTCACAATTTCAGCAAAAATCTGACATTCTGCAATTCACTCAAAAATGCTGCCAAACTGTTGCAAACGATCCCCTGAAATCTTTTTCGGTTGAAACAGATGGGTTTTTATCATCAGAAACAGAATAAGACCTCGACCTCTAAACAACTTTTTTTTGAAAAATCCCTAAGCCGCGCGGTCACAATTTCAGCAAAAATCTGACATTCTGCAATTCACTCAAAAATGCTGCCAAACTGTTGCAAACGATCCCCTGAAAGCTTTTTCGATGGAAACAGAAGGGTTTTTATCATCAGAAACAGAAATAGACCTCGACCTCTGAACAACTTTTTTTGAAAAATCCCTAAGCCGCGCGGTCACAATTTCAGCAAAAATCTGACATTTTGCAATTCACTCAAAAATGCTGCCAAACTGTTGCAAACGATCCCCTGAAAGCTTTTTCGGTGGAAACAGATGGGTTTTTATCATCAGAAACCGAATTAGCCCTCGACCTCTGAACAACTTTTTTTTGAAAAATCCCTAAGCCGTGCGGTCACAGTTTCAGCAAAAATCTGACATTCTGCAATTCACTCAAAAATGCTGCCAAACTGTTGCAAACGATCCCCTGAAAGCTTTTTCGGTGGAAACAGATGGGTTTTTATCATCAGAAACAGAATTAGCCCTCGACCTCTGAACAACCTTTTTTTGAAAAATCCCTAAGCCGCGCGGTCACAATTTCAGCAAAAATCTGACATTCTGCAATTCACACAAAAATACTGCCAAACTGTTGCAAACGAACCCCTGAAATCTTTTTCGGTGGAAATAGATGGGTTTTTATCATCAGAAACAGAATTAGACCTCGACCTCTGAACAACTTTTTTTTGAAAAATCCCTAAGTCGCGGGGTCACAATTTCAGCAAAAATCTGACATTCTGCAATTCACTCAAAAATGCTGCCAAACTGTTGCAAACGATCCCCTGAAATCTTTTTCGGTGGAAACAGATGGGTTTTTATCATCAGAAACAGAATAAGACCTCGACCTCTAAACAACTTTTTTTTGAAAAATCCCTAAGCCGCGCGGTCACAATTTCAGCAAAAATCTGACATTCTGCAATTCACTCAAAAATGCTGCCAAACTGTTGCAAACGATCCCCTGAAAGCTTTTTCGATGGAAACAGAAGGGTTTTTATCATCAGAAACAGAAATAGACCTCGACCTCTGAACAACTTTTTTTGAAAAATCCCTAAGCCGCGCGGTCACAATTTCAGCAAAAATCTGACATTTTGCAATTCACTCAAAAATGCTGCCAAACTGTTGCAAACGATCCCCTGAAAGCTTTTTCGGTGGAAACAGATGGGTTTTTATCATCAGAAACCGAATTAGCCCTCGACCTCTGAACAACTTTTTTTTGAAAAATCCCTAAGCCGTGCGGTCACAGTTTCAGCAAAAATCTGACATTCTGCAATTCACTCAAAAATGCTGCCAAACTGTTGCAAACGAACCCCTGAAAGCTTTTTCGGTGGAAACAGATGGGTTTTTATCATCATTAACAGAATTAGCCCTCGACCTCTGAACAGCTTTTTTTTTAAAAAAACCCTAAGCCGCGCGGTCACAATTTCAGCAAAAATCTGACATTCTGCAATTCACTCAAAAATGCTGCCAAACTGTTGCAAACGATCCCCTGAAAGCTTTTTCGGTGGAAACAGATGGGTTTTTATCATCGGAAACAGAATTAGACCTCGACCTCTGAACAATTTTTTTTGAAAAATCCCTTAGCCGCGCGGTCACAATTTCAGCAAAAATCTGTCATTCTGCAATTCAATCAAAAATGCTGCCAAACTGTTGCAAACGATCCCCTGAAATCTTTTTCGGTGGAAACAGATGGGTTTTTATCATCGGAAACAGAATTAGCCCTCAACCTCTAAACAACTTTTTTTTTGAAAAATCCCTAAGCCGCGCGGTCAAAATTTCAGCAAAAATCTGTCATTCTGCAATTCAATCAAAAATGCTGCCAAACTGTTGCAAACGATCCCCTGAAAGCTTTTTCGGTGGAAACAGATGGGTTTTTATCATCAGAAACAGAATTAGACCTCAACCTCTGAACAACCTTTTTTTGAAAAATCCCTAAGCCGCGCGGTCACAATTTCAGCAAAAATCTGACATTTTGCAATTCACACAAAAATACTGCCAAACTGTTGCAAACGAACCCCTGAAATCTTTTTCGGTGGAAATAGATGGGTTTTTATCATCAGAAACAGAATTAGACCTCGACCTCTGAACAACTTTTTTTTGAAAAATCCCTAAGCCGCGGGGTCACAATTTCAGCAAAAATCTGACATTCTGCAATTCACTCAAAAATGCTGCCAAACTGTTGCAAACGATCCCCTGAAATCTTTTTCGGTGGAAACAGATGGGTTTTTATCATCAGAAACAGAATAAGACCTCGACCTCTAAACAACTTTTTTTTGAAAAATCCCTAAGCCGCGCGGTCACAATTTCAGCAAAAATCTGACATTCTGCAATTCACTCAAAAATGCTGCCAAACGGTTGCAAACGATCCCCTGAAAGCTTTTTCGATGGAAACAGAAGGGTTTTTATCATCAGAAACAGAAATAGACCTCGACCTCTGAACAACTTTTTTTGAAAAATCCCTAAGCCGCACGGTCACAATTTCAGCAAAAATCTGACATTTTGCAATTCACTCAAAAATGCTGCCAAACTGTTGCAAACGATCCCCTGAAAGCTTTTTCGGTGGAAACAGATGGGTTTTTATCATCAGAAACCGAATTAGCCCTCGACCTCTGAACAACTTTTTTTTGAAAAATCCCTAAGCCGTGCGGTCACAGTTTCAGCAAAAATCTGACATTCTGCAATTCACTCAAAAATGCTGCCAAACTGTTGCAAACGATCCCCTGAAAGCTTTTTCGGTGGAAACAGATGGGTTTTTATCATCGGAAACAGAATTAGACCTCGACCTCTGAACAATTTTTTTTGAAAAATCCCTAAGCCGCGCGGTCACAATTTCAGCAAAAATCTGTCATTCTGCAATTCAATCAAAAATGCTGCCAAACTGTTGTAAACGATCCCCTGAAATCTTTTTCGGTGGAAACAGATGGGTTTTTATCATCGGAAACAGAATTAGCCCTCGACCTCTAAACAACTTTTTTTTTGAAAAATCCCTAAGCCGCGCGGTCACAATTTCAGCAAAAATCTGTCATTCTGCAATTCAATCAAAAATGCTGCCAAACTGTTGCAAATGATCCCCTGAAAGCTTTTTCGGTGGAAACAGATGGGTTTTTATCATCGGAAACAGAATTAGACCTCGACCTCTGAACAATTTTTTTTGAAAAAACCCTAAGCCGCGCGGTCACAATTTCAGCAAAAATCTGTCATTCTGCAATTCAATCAAAAATGCTGCCAAACTGTTGCAAACGATCCCCTGAAATCTTTTTCGGTGGAAACAGATGGGTTTTTATCATCGGAAACAGAATTAGCCCTCGACCTCTAAACAACTTTTTTTTTGAAAAATTCCTAAGCCGCGCGGTCACAATTTCAGCAAAAATCTGTCATTCTGCAATTCAATCAAAAATGCTGCCAAACTGTTGCAAACGATCCCCTGAAAGCTTTTTCGGTGGAAACAGATGGGTTTTTATCATCAGAAAGAGAATTAGACCTCAACCTCTGAACAACCTTTTTTTGAAAAATCCCTAAGCCGCGCGGTCAAAATTTCAGCAAAAATCTGACATTTTGCAATTCACACAAAAATACTGCCAAACTGTTGCAAACGAACCCCTGAAATCTTTTTCGGTGGAAATAGATGGGTTTTTATCATCAGAAACAGAATTAGACCTCGACCTCTGAACAACTTTTTTTTGAAAAATCCCTAAGCCGCGCGGTCACAATTTCAGCAAAAATCTGACATTCTGCAATTCACTCAAAAATGCTGCCAAACTGTTGCAAACGACCCCCTGAAATCTTTTTCGGTGGAAACAGATGGGTTTTTATCATCGGAAACAGATTTAGACCTCGACCTCTGAACAATTTTTTTTGAAAAATCCCTAAGCCGCGCGGTCACAATTTCAGCAAAAATCTGACATTCTGCAATTCACTCAAAAATGCTGCCAAACTGTTGCAAACAATCCCCTGAAAGCTTTTTCGGTGGAAACAGATTGGTTTTTATCATCAGAAACAGAATTAGACCTCGACCTCTGAACAACTTTTTTTTGAAAAATCCCTAAGCTGCGCGGTCACAATTTCAGCAAAAATCTGACATTCTGCAATTCACTCAAAAATGCTGCCAAACTGTTGCAAACGATCCCCTGAAAGCTTTTTCGGTGGAAACAGATGGGTTTTTATCATCAGAAACAGAATTAGCCCTCGACCTCTGAACAACCCTTTTTTGAAAAATCCCTAAGCCGCGCGGTCACAATTTCAGCAAAAATCTGACATTCTGCAATTCACTGAAAAATGCTGCCAAACTGTTGCAAACGATCCCCTGAAAGCTTTTTCGGTGGAAACAGATGGGTTTTTATCATCAGAAACCGAATTAGCCCTCGACCTCTGAACAACCTTTTTTTGAAAAATCCCTAAGCTGCGCGGTCACAATTTCAGCAAAAATCTGACATTCTGCAATTCACTCAAAAATGCTGCCAAACTGTTGCAAACGATCCCCTGAAAGCTTTTTCGGTGGAAACAGATGGGTTTTTATCATCAGAAACAGAATTAGCCCTCGACCTCTGAACAACCCTTTTTTGAAAAATCCCTAAGCCGCGCGGTCACAATTTCAGCAAAAACCTGACATTCTGCAATTCACTCAAAAATGCTGCCAAACTGTTGCAAACGATCCTCTGAAAGCTTTTTCGATGGAAACAGATGGGTTTTTATCATCAGAAACAGAAATAGACCTCGACCTCCCAACAACTTTTTTTAAAAAAAATCCCTAAGCCGCGCGGTCACAATTTCAGCAAAAATCTGACATTTTGCAATTCACTCAAAAATGCTGCCAAACTGTTGCAAACGAACCCCTGAAAGCTTTTTCGGTGGAAACAGATGGGTTTTTATCATCAGAAACAGAATTAGCCCTCGACCTCCCAACAACTTTTTTAAAAAAAAATCCCTAAGCCGCGCGGTCACAATTTCAGCAAAAATCTGACATTTTGCAATTCACTCAAAAATGCTGCCAAACTGTTGCAAACGATCCCCTGAAAGCTTTTTCGGTGGAAACAGATGGGTTTTTATCATCAGAAACCGAATTAGCCCTCGACCTCAGAACAACTTTTTTTGAAAAATCCCTAAGCCGCGCGGTCACAATTTCAGCAAAAATCTGACATTCTGCAATTCACTCAAAAATGCTGCCAAACTGTTGCAAACGATCCCCTGAAAGCTTTTTCGGTGGAAACAGATGGGTTTTTATCATCAGAAACCGAATTAGCCCTCGACCTCTGAACAACCTTTTTTTGAAAAATCCCTAAGCCGCGCGGTCACAATTTCAGCAAAAATCTGACATTCTGCAATTCAGTCAAAAATGCTGCCAAACTGTTGCAAACAATCAGCTGAAAGCTTTTTCGGTGGAAACAGATGGGTTTTTATCATCAAAAACCGAATTAGCCCTCGACCTCAGAACAACTTTTTTTGAAAAATCCCTAAGCCGCGCGGTCACAATTTCAGCAAAAATCTGACATTCTACAATTCAATTAAAAATGCTGCCAAACTGTTGCAAACGATCCTCTGAAAGCTTTTTCGATGGAAACAGATGGGTTTTTATCATCAGAAACAGAAATAGACCTCGACCTCCCAACAACTTTTTAAAAAAAAAATCCCTAAGCCGCGCGGTCACAATTTCAGCAAAAATCTGACATTTTGCAATTCACTCAAAAATGCTGCCAAACTGTTGCAAACGATCCCCTGAAAGCTTTTTCGGTGGAAACAGATGGGTTTTTATCATCAGAAACAGAATTAGCCCTCGACCTCTGAACAACCTTTTTTTGAAAAATCCCTAAGCCGCGCAGTCACAATTTCAGCAAAAATCTGACATTCTGCAATGACACAAAAATACTGCCAAACTGTTGCAAACGAACCCCTGAAATCTTTTTCGGTGGAAATAGATGGGTTTTTATCATCAGAAACAGAATTAGACCTCGACCTCTGAACAACTTTTTTTTGAAAAATCCCTAAGCCGCGGGGTCACAATTTCAGCAAAAATCTGACATTCTGCAATTCACTCAAAAATGCTGCCAAACTGTTGCAAACGAACCCCTGAAATCTTTTTCGGTGGAAACAGATGGGTTTTTATCATCAGAAACAGAATAAGACCTCGACCTCTAAACAACTTTTTTTTGAAAAATCCCTAAGCCGCGCGGTCACAATTTCAGCAAAAATCTGACATTCTGCAATTCACTCAAAAATGCTGCCAAACTGTTGCAAACGATCCCCTGAAAGCTTTTTCGGTGGAAACAGATGGGTTTTTATCATCAGAAACCGAATTAGCCCTCGACCTCTGAACAACTTTTTTTTGAAAAATCCCTAAGCCGTGCGGTCACAGTTTCAGCAAAAATCTGACATTCTGCAATTCACTCAAAAATGCTGCCAAACTGTTGCAAACGATCCCCTGAAAGCTTTTTCGGTGGAAACAGATGGGTTTTTATCATCAGAAACAGAATTAGCCCTCGACCTCTGAACAACCTTTTTTTGAAAAATCCCTAAGCCGCGCGGTCACAATTTCAGCAAAAATCTGACATTCTGCAATTCACACAAAAATACTGCCAAACTGTTGCAAACGAACCCCTGAAATCTTTTTCGGTGGAAATAGATGGGTTTTTATCATCAGAAACAGAATTAGACCTCGACCTCTGAACAACTTTTTTTTGAAAAATCCCTAAGTCGCGGGGTCACAATTTCAGCAAAAATCTGACATTCTGCAATTCACTCAAAAATGCTGCCAAACTGTTGCAAACGATCCCCTGAAATCTTTTTCGGTGGAAACAGATGGGTTTTTATCATCAGAAACAGAATAAGACCTCGACCTCTAAACAACTTTTTTTTGAAAAATCCCTAAGCCGCGCGGTCACAATTTCAGCAAAAATCTGACATTCTGCAATTCACTCAAAAATGCTGCCAAACTGTTGCAAACGATCCCCTGAAAGCTTTTTCGATGGAAACAGAAGGGTTTTTATCATCAGAAACAGAAATAGACCTCGACCTCTGAACAACTTTTTTTGAAAAATCCCTAAGCCGCGCGGTCACAATTTCAGCAAAAATCTGACATTTTGCAATTCACTCAAAAATGCTGCCAAACTGTTGCAAACGATCCCCTGAAAGCTTTTTCGGTGGAAACAGATGGGTTTTTATCATCAGAAACCGAATTAGCCCTCGACCTCTGAACAACTTTTTTTTGAAAAATCCCTAAGCCGTGCGGTCACAGTTTCAGCAAAAATCTGACATTCTGCAATTCACTCAAAAATGCTGCCAAACTGTTGCAAACGAACCCCTGAAAGCTTTTTCGGTGGAAACAGATGGGTTTTTATCATCATTAACAGAATTAGCCCTCGACCTCTGAACAGCTTTTTTTTTAAAAAAACCCTAAGCCGCGCGGTCACAATTTCAGCAAAAATCTGACATTCTGCAATTCACTCAAAAATGCTGCCAAACTGTTGCAAACGATCCCCTGAAAGCTTTTTCGGTGGAAACAGATGGGTTTTTATCATCGGAAACAGAATTAGACCTCGACCTCTGAACAATTTTTTTTGAAAAATCCCTTAGCCGCGCGGTCACAATTTCAGCAAAAATCTGTCATTCTGCAATTCAATCAAAAATGCTGCCAAACTGTTGCAAACGATCCCCTGAAATCTTTTTCGGTGGAAACAGATGGGTTTTTATCATCGGAAACAGAATTAGCCCTCGACCTCTAAACAACTTTTTTTTTGAAAAATCCCTAAGCCGCGCGGTCAAAATTTCAGCAAAAATCTGTCATTCTGCAATTCAATCAAAAATGCTGCCAAACTGTTGCAAACGATCCCCTGAAAGCTTTTTCGGTGGAAACAGATGGGTTTTTATCATCAGAAACAGAATTAGACCTCAACCTCTGAACAACCTTTTTTTGAAAAATCCCTAAGCCGCGCGGTCACAATTTCAGCAAAAATCTGACATTTTGCAATTCACACAAAAATACTGCCAAACTGTTGCAAACGAACCCCTGAAATCTTTTTCGGTGGAAATAGATGGGTTTTTATCATCAGAAACAGAATTAGACCTCGACCTCTGAACAACTTTTTTTTGAAAAATCCCTAAGCCGCGGGGTCACAATTTCAGCAAAAATCTGACATTCTGCAATTCACTCAAAAATGCTGCCAAACTGTTGCAAACGATCCCCTGAAATCTTTTTCGGTGGAAACAGATGGGTTTTTATCATCAGAAACAGAATAAGACCTCGACCTCTAAACAACTTTTTTTTGAAAAATCCCTAAGCCGCGCGGTCACAATTTCAGCAAAAATCTGACATTCTGCAATTCACTCAAAAATGCTGCCAAACGGTTGCAAACGATCCCCTGAAAGCTTTTTCGATGGAAACAGAAGGGTTTTTATCATCAGAAACAGAAATAGACCTCGACCTCTGAACAACTTTTTTTGAAAAATCCCTAAGCCGCACGGTCACAATTTCAGCAAAAATCTGACATTTTGCAATTCACTCAAAAATGCTGCCAAACTGTTGCAAACGATCCCCTGAAAGCTTTTTCGGTGGAAACAGATGGGTTTTTATCATCAGAAACCGAATTAGCCCTCGACCTCTGAACAACTTTTTTTTGAAAAATCCCTAAGCCGTGCGGTCACAGTTTCAGCAAAAATCTGACATTCTGCAATTCACTCAAAAATGCTGCCAAACTGTTGCAAACGATCCCCTGAAAGCTTTTTCGGTGGAAACAGATGGGTTTTTATCATCGGAAACAGAATTAGACCTCGACCTCTGAACAATTTTTTTTGAAAAATCCCTAAGCCGCGCGGTCACAATTTCAGCAAAAATCTGTCATTCTGCAATTCAATCAAAAATGCTGCCAAACTGTTGTAAACGATCCCCTGAAATCTTTTTCGGTGGAAACAGATGGGTTTTTATCATCGGAAACAGAATTAGCCCTCGACCTCTAAACAACTTTTTTTTTGAAAAATCCCTAAGCCGCGCGGTCACAATTTCAGCAAAAATCTGTCATTCTGCAATTCAATCAAAAATGCTGCCAAACTGTTGCAAATGATCCCCTGAAAGCTTTTTCGGTGGAAACAGATGGGTTTTTATCATCGGAAACAGAATTAGACCTCGACCTCTGAACAATTTTTTTTGAAAAAACCCTAAGCCGCGCGGTCACAATTTCAGCAAAAATCTGTCATTCTGCAATTCAATCAAAAATGCTGCCAAACTGTTGCAAACGATCCCCTGAAATCTTTTTCGGTGGAAACAGATGGGTTTTTATCATCGGAAACAGAATTAGCCCTCGACCTCTAAACAACTTTTTTTTTGAAAAATTCCTAAGCCGCGCGGTCACAATTTCAGCAAAAATCTGTCATTCTGCAATTCAATCAAAAATGCTGCCAAACTGTTGCAAACGATCCCCTGAAAGCTTTTTCGGTGGAAACAGATGGGTTTTTATCATCAGAAAGAGAATTAGACCTCAACCTCTGAACAACCTTTTTTTGAAAAATCCCTAAGCCGCGCGGTCAAAATTTCAGCAAAAATCTGACATTTTGCAATTCACACAAAAATACTGCCAAACTGTTGCAAACGAACCCCTGAAATCTTTTTCGGTGGAAATAGATGGGTTTTTATCATCAGAAACAGAATTAGACCTCGACCTCTGAACAACTTTTTTTTGAAAAATCCCTAAGCCGCGCGGTCACAATTTCAGCAAAAATCTGACATTCTGCAATTCACTCAAAAATGCTGCCAAACTGTTGCAAACGACCCCCTGAAATCTTTTTCGGTGGAAACAGATGGGTTTTTATCATCGGAAACAGATTTAGACCTCGACCTCTGAACAATTTTTTTTGAAAAATCCCTAAGCCGCGCGGTCACAATTTCAGCAAAAATCTGACATTCTGCAATTCACTCAAAAATGCTGCCAAACTGTTGCAAACAATCCCCTGAAAGCTTTTTCGGTGGAAACAGATTGGTTTTTATCATCAGAAACAGAATTAGACCTCGACCTCTGAACAACTTTTTTTTGAAAAATCCCTAAGCTGCGCGGTCACAATTTCAGCAAAAATCTGACATTCTGCAATTCACTCAAAAATGCTGCCAAACTGTTGCAAACGATCCCCTGAAAGCTTTTTCGGTGGAAACAGATGGGTTTTTATCATCAGAAACAGAATTAGCCCTCGACCTCTGAACAACCCTTTTTTGAAAAATCCCTAAGCCGCGCGGTCACAATTTCAGCAAAAATCTGACATTCTGCAATTCACTGAAAAATGCTGCCAAACTGTTGCAAACGATCCCCTGAAAGCTTTTTCGGTGGAAACAGATGGGTTTTTATCATCAGAAACCGAATTAGCCCTCGACCTCTGAACAACCTTTTTTTGAAAAATCCCTAAGCTGCGCGGTCACAATTTCAGCAAAAATCTGACATTCTGCAATTCACTCAAAAATGCTGCCAAACTGTTGCAAACGATCCCCTGAAAGCTTTTTCGGTGGAAACAGATGGGTTTTTATCATCAGAAACAGAATTAGCCCTCGACCTCTGAACAACCCTTTTTTGAAAAATCCCTAAGCCGCGCGGTCACAATTTCAGCAAAAACCTGACATTCTGCAATTCACTCAAAAATGCTGCCAAACTGTTGCAAACGATCCTCTGAAAGCTTTTTCGATGGAAACAGATGGGTTTTTATCATCAGAAACAGAAATAGACCTCGACCTCCCAACAACTTTTTTTAAAAAAAATCCCTAAGCCGCGCGGTCACAATTTCAGCAAAAATCTGACATTTTGCAATTCACTCAAAAATGCTGCCAAACTGTTGCAAACGAACCCCTGAAAGCTTTTTCGGTGGAAACAGATGGGTTTTTATCATCAGAAACAGAATTAGCCCTCGACCTCTGAACAGCTTTTTTTTAAAAAAAACCCTAAGCCGCGCGGTCACAATTTCAGCAAAAATCTGACATTCTGCAATTCACTCAAAAATGCTGCCAAACTGTTGCAAATGATCCCCTGAAAGCTTTTTCGGTGGAAACAGATGGGTTTTTATCATCGGAAACAGAATTAGACCTCGACCTCTGAACAATTTTTTTTGAAAAATCCCTAAGCCGCGCGGTCACAATTTCAGCAATAATCTGTCATTCTGCAATTCAATCAAAAATGCTGCCAAACTGTTGCAAACGATCCCCTGAAATCTTTTTCGGTGGAAACAGATGGGTTTTTATCATCGGAAACAGAATTAGTCCTCGACCTCTAAACAACTTTTTTTTTGAAAAATCCCTAAGCCGCGCGGTCACAATTTCAGCAAAAATCTGACATTCTGCAATTCACTCAAAAATGCTGCCAAACTGTTGCAAACGACCCCCTGAAATCTTTTTCGGTGGAAACAGATGGGTTTTTATCATCGGAAACAGATTTAGACCTCGACCTCTGAACAATTTTTTTTGAAAAATCCCTAAGCCGCGCGGTCACAATTTCAGCAAAAATCTGACATTCTGCAATTCACTCAAAAATGCTGCCAAACTGTTGCAAACGAACCCCTGAAATCTTTTTAGGTGGAAACAGATTGGTTTTTATCATCAGAAACAGAATTAGACCTCGACCTCTGAACAACTTTTTTTTGAAAAATCCCTAAGCTGCGCGGTCACAATTTCAGCAAAAATCTGACATTCTGCAATTCACTCAAAAATGCTGCCAAACTGTTGCAAACGATCCCCTGAAAGCTTTTTCGGTGGAAACAGATGGGTTTTTATCATCAGAAACAGAATTAGCCCTCGACCTCTGAACAACCCTTTTTTGAAAAATCCCTAAGCCGCGCGGTCACAATTTCAGCAAAAATCTGACATTCTGCAATTCACTGAAAAATGCTGCCAAACTGTTGCAAACGATCCCCTGAAAGCTTTTTCGGTGGAAACAGATGGGTTTTTATCATCAGAAACCGAATTAGCCCTCGACCTCTGAACAACCTTTTTTTGAAAAATCCCTAAGCCGCGCGGTCACAATTTCAGCAAAAATCTGACATTCTGCAATTCAGTCAAAAATGCTGCCAAACTGTTGCAAACAATCAGCTGAAAGCTTTTTCGGTGGAAACAGATGGGTTTTTATCATCAAAAACCGAATTAGCCCTCGACCTCTGAACAACTTTTTTTTGAAAAATCCCTAAGCCGCGCGGTCACAATTTCAGCAAAAATCTGACATTCTACAATTCAATTAAAAATGCTGCCAAACTGTTGCAAACGATCCTCTGAAAGCTTTTTCGATGGAAACAGATGGGTTTTTATCATCAGAAACAGAAATAGACCTCGACCTCCCAACAACTTTTTTTAAAAAAAATCCCTAAGCCGCGCGGTCACAATTTCAGCAAAAATCTGACATTTTGCAATTCACTCAAAAATGCTGCCAAACTGTTGCAAACGAACCCCTGAAAGCTTTTTCGGTGGAAACAGATGGGTTTTTATCATCAGAAACAGAATTAGCCCTCGACCTCTGAACAGCTTTTTTTTAAAAAAAACCCTAAGCCGCGCGGTCACAATTTCAGCAAAAATCTGACATTCTGCAATTCACTCAAAAATGCTGCCAAACTGTTGCAAATGATCCCCTGAAAGCTTTTTCGGTGGAAACAGATGGGTTTTTATCATCGGAAACAGAATTAGACCTCGACCTCTGAACAATTTTTTTTGAAAAATCCCTAAGCCGCGCGGTCACAATTTCAGCAATAATCTGTCATTCTGCAATTCAATCAAAAATGCTGCCAAACTGTTGCAAACGATCCCCTGAAATCTTTTTCGGTGGAAACAGATGGGTTTTTATCATCGGAAACAGAATTAGCCCTCGACCTCTAAACAACTTTTTTTTTGAAAAATCCCTAAGCCGCGCGGTCACAATTTCAGCAAAAATCTGACATTCTGCAATTCACTCAAAAATGCTGCCAAACTGTTGCAAACGACCCCCTGAAATCTTTTTTGGTGGAAACAGATGGGTTTTTATCATCGGAAACAGATTTAGACCTCGACCTCTGAACAATTTTTTTTGAAAAATCCCTAAGCCGCGCGGTCACAATTTCAACAAAAATCTGACATTCTGCAATTCACTCAAAAATGCTGCCAAACTGTTGCAAACGAACCCCTGAAATCTTTTTAGGTGGAAACAGATTGGTTTTTATCATCAGAAACAGAATTAGACCTCGACCTCTGAACAACTTTTTTTTGAAAAATCCCTAAGCTGCGCGGTCACAATTTCAGCAAAAATCTGACATTCTGCAATTCACTCAAAAATGCTGCCAAACTGTTGCAAACGATCCCCTGAAAGCTTTTTCGGTGGAAACAGATGGGTTTTTATCATCAGAAACAGAATTAGCCCTCGACCTCTGAACAACCCTTTTTTGAAAAATCCCTAAGCCGCGCGGTCACAATTTCAGCAAAAATCTGACATTCTGCAATTCACTGAAAAATGCTGCCAAACTGTTGCAAACGATCCCCTGAAAGCTTTTTCGGTGGAAACAGATGGGTTTTTATCATCAGAAACCGAATTAGCCCTCGACCTCTGAACAACCTTTTTTTGAAAAATCCCTAAGCCGCGCGGTCACAATTTCAGCAAAAATCTGACATTCTGCAATTCAGTCAAAAGTGCTGCCAAACTGTTGCAAACAATCAGCTGAAAGCTTTTTCGGTGGAAACAGATGGGTTTTTATCATCAAAAACCGAATTAGCCCTCGACCTCTGAACAACTTTTTTTTGAAAAATCCCTAAGCCGCGCGGTCACAATTTCAGCAAAAATCTGACATTCTACAATTCAATTAAAAATGCTGCCAAACTGTTGCAAACGATCCTCTGAAAGCTTTTTCGATGGAAACAGATGGGTTTTTATCATCAGAAACAGAAATAGACCTCGACCTCCCAACAACTTTTTTTAAAAAAAATCCCTAAGCCGCGCGGTCACAATTTCAGCAAAAATCTGACATTTTGCAATTCACTCAAAAATGCTGCCAAACTGTTGCAAACGATCCCCTGAAAGCTTTTTCGGTGGAAACAGATGGGTTTTTATCATCAGAAACAGAATTAGCCCTCGACCTCTGAACAACCTTTTTTTGAAAAATCCCTAAGCCGCGCGGTCACAATTTCAGCAAAAATCTGACATTCTGCAATTCACACAAAAATACTGCCAAACTGTTGCAAACGAACCCCTGAAATCTTTTTCGGTGGAAATAGATGGGTTTTTATCATCAGAAACAGAATTAGACCTCGACCTCTGAACAACTTTTTTTTGAAAAATCCCTAAGCCGCGGGGTCACAATTTCAGCAAAAATCTGACATTCTGCAATTCACTCAAAAATGCTGCCAAACTGTTGCAAACGATCCCCTGAAATCTTTTTCGGTGGAAACAGATGGGTTTTTATCATCGGAAACAGAATTAGACCTCGACCTCTGAACAATTTTTTTTGAAAAATCCCTAAGCCGCGCGGTCACAATTTCAGCAAAAATCTGTCATTCTGCAATTCAATCAAAAATGCTGCCAAACTGTTGCAAACGATCCCCTGAAGTCTTTTCCGGTGGAAACAGATGGGTTTTTATCATCAGAAACAGAATAAGACCTTGACCTCTAAACAACTTTTTTTTGAAAAATCCCTAAGCCGCGCGGTCACAATTTCAGCAAAAATCTGACATTCTGCAATTCACTCAAAAATGCTGCCAAACTGTTGCAAACGATCCCCTGAAAGCTTTTTCGGTGGAAACAGATGGGTTTTTATCATCAGAAACAGAATTAGCCCTCGACCTCTGAACAGCTTTTTTTTTAAAAAAAAACCCTAAGCCGCGCGGTCACAATTTCAGCAAAAATCTGACATTCTGCAATTCACTCAAAAATGCTGCCAAACTGTTGCAAACGAACCCCTGAAATCTTTTTAGGTGGAAATAGATGGGTTTTTATCATCGGAAACAGAATTAGACCTCGACCTCTGAACAACTTTTTTTTGAAAAATCCCTAAGCCGCGCGGTCACAATTTCAGCAAAAATCTGACATTCTGCAATTCACTCAAAAATGCTGCCAAACTGTTGCAAACGAACCCCTGAAAACTTTTTAGGTGGAAATAGATGGTTTTTTATCATCGGAAACAGAATTAGACCTCGACCTCTGAACAACTTTTTTTTGAAAAATCCCTAAGCCGCGCGGTCACAATTTCAGCAAAAATCTGACATTCTGCAATTCACTCAAAAATGCTGCCAAACTGTTGCAAATGATCCCCTGAAAGCTTTTTCGGTGGAAACAGATGGGTTTTTATCATCGGAAACAGAATTAGACCTCGACCTCTGAACAATTTTTTTTGAAAAATCCCTAAGCCGCGCGGTCACAATTTCAGCAAAAATCTGTCATTCTGCAATTCAATCAAAAATGCTGCCAAACTGTTGCAAACGATCCCCTGAAATCTTTTTCGGTGGAAACAGATGGGTTTTTATCATCGGAAACAGAATTAGCCCTCGACCTCTAAACAACTTTTTTTTTGAAAAATCCCTAAGCCGCGCGGTCACAATTTCAGCAAAAATCTGACATTCTGCAATTCACTCAAAAATGCTGCCAAACTGTTGCAAACGATCCCCTGAAAGCTTTTTCAGTGGAAACAGATGGGTTTTTATCATCAGAAACAGAATTAGACCTCGACCTCTAAACAACTTTTTTTTGAAAAATCCCTAAGCCGCGCGGTCACAATTTCAGCAAAAATCTGACATTCTGCAATTCACTCAAAAATGCTGCCAAACTGTTGCAAACGATCCCCTGAAAGCTTTTTCGGTGGAAACAGATGGGTTTTTATCATCAGAAACCGAATTAGCCCTCGACCTCTGAACAACCTTTTTTTGAAAAATCCCTAAGCCGCGCGGTCACAATTTCAGCAAAAATCTGACATTCTGCAATTCAGTCAAAAATGCTGCCAAACTGTTGCAAACAATCAGCTGAAAGCTTTTTCGGTGGAAACAGATGGGTTTTTATCATCAAAAACCGAATTAGCCCTCGACCTCTGAACAACTTTTTTTTGAAAAATCCCTAAGCCGCGCGGTCACAATTTCAGCAAAAATCTGACATTCTACAATTCAATTAAAAATGCTGCCAAACTGTTGCAAACGATCCTCTGAAAGCTTTTTCGATGGAAACAGATGGGTTTTTATCATCAGAAACAGAAATAGACCTCGACCTCCCAACAACTTTTTTTAAAAAAAATCCCTAAGCCGCGCGGTCACAATTTCAGCAAAAATCTGACATTTTGCAATTCACTCAAAAATGCTGCCAAACTGTTGCAAACGATCCCCTGAAAGCTTTTTCGGTGGAAACAGATGGGTTTTTATCATCAGAAACAGAATTAGCCCTCGACCTCTGAACAACCTTTTTTTGAAAAATCCCTAAGCCGCGCGGTCACAATTTCAGCAAAAATCTGACATTCTGCAATTCACACAAAAATACTGCCAAACTGTTGCAAACGAACCCCTGAAATCTTTTTCGGTGGAAATAGATGGGTTTTTATCATCAGAAACAGAATTAGACCTCGACCTCTGAACAATTTTTTTTGAAAAATCCCTAAGCCGCGCGGTCACAATTTCAGCAAAAATCTGTCATTCTGCAATTCAATCAAAAATGCTGCCAAACTGTTGCAAACGATCCCCTGAAGTCTTTTCCGGTGGAAACAGATGGGTTTTTATCATCAGAAACAGAATAAGACCTTGACCTCTAAACAACTTTTTTTTGAAAAATCCCTAAGCCGCGCGGTCACAATTTCAGCAAAAATCTGACATTCTGCAATTCACTCAAAAATGCTGCCAAACTGTTGCAAACGATCCCCTGAAAGCTTTTTCGGTGGAAACAGATGGGTTTTTATCATCAGAAACAGAATTAGCCCTCGACCTCTGAACAGCTTTTTTTTTAAAAAAAAACCCTAAGCCGCGCGGTCACAATTTCAGCAAAAATCTGACATTCTGCAATTCACTCAAAAATGCTGCCAAACTGTTGCAAACGAACCCCTGAAATCTTTTTAGGTGGAAATAGATGGGTTTTTATCATCGGAAACAGAATTAGACCTCGACCTCTGAACAACTTTTTTTTGAAAAATCCCTAAGCCGCGCGGTCACAATTTCAGCAAAAATCTGACATTCTGCAATTCACTCAAAAATGCTGCCAAACTGTTGCAAACGAACCCCTGAAAACTTTTTAGGTGGAAATAGATGGTTTTTTATCATCGGAAACAGAATTAGACCTCGACCTCTGAACAACTTTTTTTTGAAAAATCCCTAAGCCGCGCGGTCACAATTTCAGCAAAAATCTGACATTCTGCAATTCACTCAAAAATGCTGCCAAACTGTTGCAAATGATCCCCTGAAAGCTTTTTCGGTGGAAACAGATGGGTTTTTATCATCGGAAACAGAATTAGACCTCGACCTCTGAACAATTTTTTTTGAAAAATCCCTAAGCCGCGCGGTCACAATTTCAGCAAAAAATCTGTCATTCTGCAATTCAATCAAAAATGCTGCCAAACTGTTGCAAACGATCCCCTGAAATCTTTTTCGGTGGAAACAGATGGGTTTTTATCATCGGAAACAGAATTAGCCCTCGACCTCTAAACAACTTTTTTTTTGAAAAATCCCTAAGCCGCGCGGTCACAATTTCAGCAAAAATCTGACATTCTGCAATTCACTCAAAAATGCTGCCAAACTGTTGCAAACGATCCCCTGAAAGCTTTTTCAGTGGAAACAGATGGGTTTTTATCATCAGAAACAGAATTAGACCTCGACCTCTAAACAACTTTTTTTTGAAAAATCCCTAAGCCGCGCGGTCACAATTTCAGCAAAAATCTGACATTCTGCAATTCACTCAAAAATGCTGCCAAACTGTTGCAAACGATCCCCTGAAAGATTTTTCGGTGGAAACAGATGGGTTTTTATCATCGGAAACAGAATTAGACCTCGACCTCTAAACAACTTTTTTTTGAAAAATCCCTAAGCCGCGCGGTCACAATTTCAGCAAAAATCTGGAATTCTGCAATTCACTCAAAAATGCTGCCAAACTGTTGCAAACGATCCCCTGAAAGCTTTTTCGGTGGAAACAGATGGGTTTTTATCATCGGAAACAGAATTAGACCTCGACCTCTAAACAACTTTTTTTTGAAAAATCCCTAAGCCGCGCGGTCACAATTTCAGCAAAAATCTGACATTCTGCAATTCACTCAAAAATGCTGCCAAACTGTTGCAAACGATCCCCTGAAAACTTTTTCGGTGGAAACAGATGGGTGTTTATCATCAGAAACAGAATTAGACCTCAACCTCTGAACAACTTTTTTTTGAAAAATCCCTAAGCCGCGCGGTCACAATTTCAGCAAAAATCTGACATTCTGCAATTCACTCAAAAATGCTGCCAAACTGTTGCAAACAAACCCCTGAAATCTTTTTAGGTGGAAATAAATGGTTTTTTATCATCGGAAACAGAATTAGACCTCGACCTCTGAACAACTTTTTTTTGAAAAATCCCTAAGCCGCGCGGTCACAATTTCAGCAAAAATCTGACATTCTGCAATTCACTCAAAAATGCTGCCAAACTGTTGCAAATGATCCCCTGAAAGCTTTTTCGGTGGAAACAGATGGGTTTTTATCATCGGAAACAGAATTAGCCCTCGACCTCTGAACAACTTTTTTTGAAAAATCCCTAAGCCGCGCGGTCACAATTTCAGCAAAAATCTGACATTCTGCAATTCACTCAAAAATGCTGCCAAACTGTTGCAAATGATCCCCTGAAAGCTTTTTCGGTGGAAACAGATGGGTTTTTATCATCGGAAACAGAATTAGACCTCGACCTCTGAACAATTTTTTTTGAAAAATCCCTAAGCCGCGGGGTCACAATTTCAGCAAAAATCTGACCTTCTGCAATTCACTCAAAAATGCTGCCAAACTGTTGCAAATGATCCCGTGAAAGCTTTTTAGGTGGACACAGATGGGTTATTATCATCGGAAACAAAATTGGCCCTCCATGTCTGAACAACTTTTCAAAAAAAATCCCTAAGCCGCGAGGTCACAATTTCAGCAAAAATCTGACCTTCTGCAATTCACTCAAAAATGCTGCCAAACTGTTGCAAATGATCCCCTGAAAGCTTTTTCGGTGGAAACAGATGGGATTTTATCATTGGAAACAGAATTAGACCTCGACCTCTGAACAACTTTTTTTTGAAAAAACCCTAAGCTGTGAGGTCACAATTTCAGCAAAAATCTGACCTTCTGCAATTCACTCAAAAATGCTGCCAAACTGTTTCAAACGATCCCCTGAAAGCTTTTTCGGTGGAAACAGATGGGTTTTTATCATCAGAAACAGAATTAGCCCTCGACCTCTGAACAACCTTTTTTTGAAAAACCCCTAAGCCGCGCGGTCACAATTTTAGCAAAAATCTGACATTCTGCAATTCACACAAAAATGCTGCCAAACTGTTGCAAACAATCAGCTGAAAGCTTTTTCGGTGGAAACAGATGGGTTTCTATCATCAGAAACCGAATTAGCCCTCGACCTCTGAACAACTTTTTTTTGAAAAATCCCTAAGCCGCGCGGTCACAATTTCAGCAAAAATCTGACATTCTGCAATTCACTCAAAAATGATGCCAAACCGTTGCAAACAATCCCCTGAAAGCTTTTTCGGTGGAAACAGATGGGTTTTTATCATCAGAAACCGAATTAGCCCTCGACCTCTGAACAACTTTTTTTTGAAAAATCCCTAAGCCGTGCGGTCACAATTTCAGCAAAAATCTGACATTCTGCAATTCACTCAAAAATGCTGCCAAACTGTTGCAAACAAACCCCTGAAAGCTTTTTCGGTGGAAACAGATGGGTTTTTATCATCAGAAACAGAATTAGCCCTCGACCTCTGAACAGCTTTTTTTTGAAAAATCCCTAAGCCGCGCGGTCACAATTTCAGCAAAAATCTGACATTCTGCAATTCACTCAAAAATGCTGCCAAACTGTTGCAAACGATCCCCTGAAAGCTTTTTTGGTGGAAACAGATGGGTTTTTATCATCAGAAACAGAATTAGCCCTCGACCTCTGAACAACCTTTTTTTGAAAAACCCCTAAGCCGCGCGGTCACAATTTCAGCAAAAATCTGACATTCTGCAATTCACACAAAAATGCTGCCAAACTGTTGCAAACAATCCCCTGAAAGCTTTTTCGGTGGAAACAGATGGGTTTTTATCATCGGAAACAAAATTAGACCTCGACCTCTGAACAACTTTTTTTTGAAAAATCCCTAAGCCGCGCGGTCACAATTTCAGGAAAAATCTGACATTCTGCAATTTACTCAAAAATGCTGCCAAACTGTTGCAAACGATCCCCTGAAAGCTTTTTCGGTGAAAACAGATGGGTTTTTATCATCAGAAACAGAATTAGACCTCAACCTCTGAACAACTTTTTTTGAAAAATCCCTAAGCCGCGCGGTCACAATTTCAGCAAAAATCTGACATTCTGCAATTCACTCAAAAATGCTGCCAAACTGTTGCAAACGATCCCCTGAAAGCTTTTTCGGTGGAAACAGATGGGTTTTTATCATCAGAAACAGAATTAGCCCTAACTCTAAACAACTTTTTTTTTGAAAAATCCCTAAGCCGCGCGGTCACAATTTCAGCAAAAATCTGACATTCTGCAATTCACTCAAAAATGCTGCCAAACTGTTGCAAACGATCCGCTGAAAGCTTTTTCGGTGGAAACAGATGGGTTTTTATCATCAGAAACAGAATTAGACCTCGACCTCTAAACAACTTTTTTTTGAAAAATCCCTAAGCCGCGCGGTCACAATTTCAGCAAAAATCTGACATTCTGCAATTCACTCAAAAATGCTGCCAAACTGTTGCAAACGATCCCCTGAAAGCTTTTTCGGTGGAAACAGATCGGTTTTTATCATCGGAAACAGAATTAGCCCTCGACCTCTGAACAACCTTTTTTTGAAAAACCCCTAAGCCGCGCGGTCACAATTTCAGCAAAAATCTGACATTCTGCAATTCACACAAAAATGCTGCCAAACTGTTGCAAACAATCCCCTGAAAGCTTTTTCGGTGGAAACAGATGGGTTTTTATCATCGGAAACAAAATTAGACCTCGACCTCTGAACAACTTTTTTTGAAAAATCCCTAAGCCGCGCGGTCACAATTTCAGCAAAAATCTGACATTCTGCAATTTACTCAAAAATGCTGCCAAACTGTTGCAAACGATCCCCTGAAAGCTTTTTCGGTGGAAACAGATGGGTTTTTATCATCAGAAACAGAATTAGACCTCAACCTCTGAACAACTTTTTTTGAAAAATCCCTAAGCCGCGCGGTCACAATTTCAGCAAAAATCTGACATTCTGCAATTCACTCAAAAATGCTGCCAAACTGTTGCAAACGATCCCCTGAAAGCTTTTTCGGTGGAAACAGATGGGTTTTTATCATCAGAAACAGAATTAGCCCTAACTCTAAACAACTTTTTTTTTGAAAAATCCCTAAGCCGCGCGGTCACAATTTCAGCAAAAATCTGACATTCTGCAATTCACTCAAAAATGCTGCCAAACTGTTGCAAACGATCCGCTGAAAGCTTTTTCGGTGGAAACAGATGGGTTTTTATCATCAGAAACAGAATTAGACCTCGACCTCTAAACAACTTTTTTTTGAAAAATCCCTAAGCCGCGCGGTCACAATTTCAGCAAAAATCTGACATTCTGCAATTCACTCAAAAATGCTGCCAAACTGTTGCAAACGATCCCCTGAAAGCTTTTTCGGTGGAAACAGATGGGTTTTTATCATCGGAAACAGAATTAGACCTCGAACTCTAAACAACTTTTTTTTTGAAAAATCCCTAAGCCGCGCGGTCACAATTTCAGCAAAAATCTGACATTCTGCAATTCACTCAAAAATGCTGCCAAACTGTTGCAAACGATCCCCTGAAAGCTTTTTCGGTGGAAACAGATGGGTTTTTATCATCAGAAACAGAATTAGACCTCGACCTCTGAACAACTTTTTTTTGAAAAATCCCTAAGCCGCGCGGTCACAATTTCAGCAAAAATCTGACATTCTGCAATTCACTCAAAAATGCTGCCAAACTGTTGCAAACGATCCCCTGAAAGCTTTTTCGGTGGAAACAGATGGGTTTTTATCATCGGAAACAGAATTAGACCTCGACCTCTAAACAACTTTTTTTTGAAAAATCCCTAAGCCGCGCGGTCACAATTTCAGCAAAAATCTGGCATTCTGCAATTCACTCAAAAATGCTGCCAAACTGTTGCAAACGATCCCCTGAAAGCTTTTTCGGTGGAAACAGATGGGTTTTTATCATCAGAAACAGAATTAGACCTCGACCTCTAAACAACTTTTTTTTGAAAAATCCCTAAGCCGCGCGGTCACAATTTCAGCAAAAATCTGACATTCTGCAATACACTCAAAAATGCTGCCAAACTGTTGCAAACGATCCCCTGAAAGCTTTTTCGGTGGAAACAGATGGGTTTTTATCATCAGAAACAGAATTAGCCCTCAGCCTCTGAACAACCTTTTTTTGAAAAATCCCTAAGTCGCGCGGTCTCAATTTCAGCAAAAATCTGACATTCTGCAATTCACACAAAAATGCTGCCAAACTCTTGCAAACGATCCCCTGAAAGCTTTTTCGGTGGAAACAGATGGGTTTTTATCATCAGAAACAGAATTAGACCTCAACCTTTGAACAAATTTTTTTTGAAAAACCCCTAAGCCGCGCGGTCACAATTTCAGCAAAAATCTGACATTCTGCAATTCACTCAAAAATACTGCCAAACTGTTGCAAACGAACCCCTGAAATCTTTTTCGGTGGAAACAGATGGGTTTTTATCATCGGAAACAGAATTAGACCTCGAACTCTAAACAATTTTTTTTTGAAAAATCCCTAAGCCGCGCGGTCACAATTTCAGCAAAAATCTGACATTCTGCAATTCACTCAAAAATGCTGCCAAACTGTTGCAAACGATCCCCTGAAAGCTTTTTCGGTGGAAACAGATGGGTTTTTATCATCAGAAACAGAATTAGACCTCGACCTCTAAACAACTTTTTTTTGAAAAATCCCTAAGCCGCGCGGTCACAATTTCAGCAAAAATCTGACATTCTGCAATTCACTCAAAAATGCTGCCAAACTGTTGCAAACGATCCCCTGAAAGCTTTTTCGGTGGAAACAGATGGGTTTTTATCATCGGAAACAGAATTAGACCTCGACCTCTAAACAACTTTTTTTTGAAAAATCCCTAAGCCGCGCGGTCACAATTTCAGCAAAAATCTGGCATTCTGCAATTCACTCAAAAATGCTGCCAAAGTGTTGCAAACGATCCCCTGGAAGCTTTTTCGGTGGAAACAGATGGGTTTTTATCATCAGAAACAGAATTAGACCTCGACCTCTAAACAACTTTTTTTTGAAAAATCCCTAAGCCGCGCGGTCACAATTTCAGCAAAAATCTGACATTCTGCAATACACTCAAAAATGCTGCCAAACTGTTGCAAACGATCCCCTGAAAGCTTTTTCGGTGGAAACAGATGGGTTTTTATCATCAGAAACAGAATTAGCCCTCAGCCTCTGAACAACCTTTTTTTGAAAAATCCCTAAGTCGCGCGGTCTCAATTTCAGCAAAAATCTGACATTCTGCAATTCACACAAAAATGCTGCCAAACTCTTGCAAACGATCCCCTGAAAGCTTTTTCGGTGGAAACAGATGGGTTTTTATCATCAGAAACAGAATTAGACCTCAACCTTTGAACAAATTTTTTTTGAAAAACCCCTAAGCCGCGCGGTCACAATTTCAGCAAAAATCTGACATTCTGCAATTCACTCAAAAATACTGCCAAACTGTTGCAAACGAACCCCTGAAATCTTTTTAGGTGGAAATAGATGGGTTTTTATCATCAGAAACAGAATTAGACCTCGACCTCTGAACAACTTTTTTTTGAAAAATCCCTAAGCCGCGCGGTCACAATTTCAGCAAAAATCTGGCATTCTGCAATTCACTCAAAAATGCTGCCAAACTGTTGCAAACGATCCCCTGAAAGCTTTTTCGGTGGAAACAGATGGGTTTTTATCATCAGAAACAGAATTAGACCTCGACCTCTAAACAACTTTTTTTTGAAAAATCCCTAAGCCGCGCGGTCACAATTTCAGCAAAAATCTGACATTCTGCAATTCACTCAAAAATGCTGCCAAACTGTTGCAAACGATCCCCTGAAAGCTTTTTCGGTGGAAACAGATGGGTGTTTATCATCAGAAACAGAATTAGACCTCAACCTCTGAACAACTTTTTTTGAAAAATCCCTAAGCCGCGCGGTCACAATTTCAGCAAAAATCTGACATTCTGCAATTCACTCAAAAATGCTGCCAAACTGTTGCAAACGATCCCCTGAAAGCTTTTTCGGTGGAAACAGATGGGTTTTTATCATCAGAAACAGAATTAGACCTCAACCTTTGAACAAATTTTTTTTGAAAAACCCCTAAGCCGCGCGGTCACAATTTCAGCAAAAATCTGACATTCTGCAATTCACTCAAAAATGCTGCCAAACTGTTGCAAACGATCCCCTGAAAGCTTTTTCGATGGAAACAGATGGGTTTTTATCATCAGAAACAGAAATAGACCTCGACCTCTGAACAACATTTTTTTTGAAAAACCCCTAAGCCGCACGGTCACAATTTCAGCAAAAATCTGACATTCTGCAATTCACTCAAAAATACTACCAAACTGTTGCAAACGAACCCCTGAAATCTTTTTAGGTGGAAATAGATGGGTTTTTATCATCAGAAACAGAATTAGACCTCGACCTCTGAACAACTTTTTTTGAAAAATCCCTAAGCCGCGCTATCACAATTTCAGCAAAAATCTGACATTCTGCAATTCACTCAAAAATGCTTCCAAACTGTTGCAAACGATCCCCTGAAAGCTTTTTCGGTGGAAACAGATGGGTTTTTATCATCAGAAACAGAATTAGACCTCAACCTCTGAAGAACTTTTTTTGAAAAATCCCTAAGCCGCGCGGTCACAATTTCAGCAAAAATCTGACATTCTGCAATTCACTCAAAAATACTGCCAAACTGTTGCAAACGAACCCCTGAAATCTTTTTAGGTGGAAATAGATGGGTTTTTATCATCAGAAACAGAATTAGACCTCGACCTCTGAACAACTTTTTTTTGAAAAATCCCTAAGCCGCGCGGTCACAATTTCAGCAAAAATCTGGCATTCTGCAATTCACTCAAAAATGCTGCCAAACTGTTGCAAACGATCCCCTGAAAGCTTTTTCGGTGGAAACAGATGGGTTTTTATCATCAGAAACAGAATTAGACCTCGACCTCTAAACAACTTTTTTTTGAAAAATCCCTAAGCCGCGCGGTCACAATTTCAGCAAAAATCTGACATTCTGCAATTCACTCAAAAATGCTGCCAAACTGTTGCAAACGATCCCCTGAAAGCTTTTTCGGTGGAAACAGATGGGTGTTTATCATCAGAAACAGAATTAGACCTCAACCTCTGAACAACTTTTTTTGAAAAATCCCTAAGCCGCGCGGTCACAATTTCAGCAAAAATCTGACATTCTGCAATTCACTCAAAAATGCTGCCAAACTGTTGCAAACGATCCCCTGAAAGCTTTTTCGGTGGAAACAGATGGGTTTTTATCATCAGAAACAGAATTAGACCTCAACCTTTGAACAATTTTTTTTTGAAAAACCCCTAAGCCGCGCGGTCACAATTTCAGCAAAAATCTGACATTCTGCAATTCACTCAAAAATGCTGCCAAACTGTTGCAAACGATCCCCTGAAAGCTTTTTCGATGGAAACAGATGGGTTTTTATCATCAGAAACAGAAATAGACCTCGACCTCTGAACAACATTTTTTTTGAAAAACCCCTAAGCCGCACGGTCACAATTTCAGCAAAAATCTGACATTCTGCAATTCACTCAAAAATACTACCAAACTGTTGCAAACGAACCCCTGAAATCTTTTTAGGTGGAAATAGATGGGTTTTTATCATCAGAAACAGAATTAGACCTCGACCTCTGAACAACTTTTTTTGAAAAATCCCTAAGCCGCGCTATCACAATTTCAGCAAAAATCTGACATTCTGCAATTCACTCAAAAATGCTTCCAAACTGTTGCAAACGATCCCCTGAAAGCTTTTTCGGTGGAAACAGATGGGTTTTTATCATCAGAAACAGAATTAGACCTCAACCTCTGAAGAACTTTTTTTGAAAAATCCCTAAGCCGCGCGGTCACAATTTCAGCAAAAATCTGACATTCTGCAATTCAGTCAAAAATGCTGCCAAACTGTTGCAAACAATCCCCTGAAAGCTTTTTCGGTGGAAACAGATGGGTTTTTATCATCAGAAACAGAATTAGCCCTCGACCTCTGAACAACCTTTTTTTGAAAAATCTCTAAGCCGCGCGGTCACAATTTCAGCAAAAATCTGACATTCTGCAATTCACTCAGAAATGCTGCCAAACTGTTGCAAACAATCCCCTGAAAGCTTTTTCGTTGGAAACAGATGGGTTTTTATCATCGGAAACAAAATTAGACCTCGACCTCTGAACAACTTTTTTTTGAAAAATCCCTAAGCCGCGCGGTCACAATTTCAGCAAAAATCTGACATTCTGCAATTTACTCAAAAATGCTGCCAAACTGTTGCAAACGATCCCCTGAAAGCTTTTTCGGTGGAAACAGATGGGTTTTTATCATCAGAAACAGAATTAGACCTCAACCTCTGAACAACTTTTTTTGAAAAATCCCTAAGCGCGCGGTCACAATTTCAGCAAAAATCTGACATTCTGCAATTCACTCAAAAATGCTGCCAAACTGTTGCAAACGATCCCCTGAAAGCTTTTTCGGTGGAAACAGATGGGTTTTTATCATCAGAAACAGAATTAGCCCTCGACCTCTAAACAACTTTTTTTTTGAAAAATCCTTAAGCCGCGCGGTCACAATTTCAGCAAAAATCTGACATTCTGCAATTCACTCAAAAATGCTGCCAAACTGTTGCAAACGATCCCCTGAAAGCTTTTTCGGTGGAAACAGATGGGTTTTTATCATCAGAAACAGAATTAGACCTCAACCTCTGAACAACTTTTTTTGAAAAATCCCTAAGCCGCGCGGTCACAATTTCAGCAAAAATCTGACATTCTGCAATTCACTCAAAAATGCTGCCAAACTGTTGCAAACAATCCCCTGAAAGCTTTTTCGGTGGAAACAGATGGGTTTTTATCATCAGAAACAGAATTAGCCCTCGACCTCTGAACAACCTTTTTTTGAAAAATCTCTAAGCCGCGCGGTCACAATTTCAGCAAAAATCTGACATTCTGCAATTCACTCAGAAATGCTGCCAAACTGTTGCAAACAATCCCCTGAAAGCTTTTTCGGTGGAAACAGATGGGTTTTTATCATCGGAAACAAAATTAGACCTCGACCTCTGAACAACTTTTTTTTGAAAAATCCCTAAGCCGCGCGGTCACAATTTCAGGAAAAATCTGACATTCTGCAATTCACTCAAAAATGCTGCCAAACTGTTGCAAACGATCCCCTGAAAGCTTTTTCGGTGGAAACAGATGGGTTTTTATCATCAGAAACAGAATTAGACCTCAACCTTTGAACAAATTTTTTTTGAAAAACCCCTAAGCCGCACGGTCACAATTTCAGCAAAAATCTGACATTCTGCAATTCACTCAAAAATACTACCAAACTGTTGCAAACGAACCCCTGAAATCTTTTTAGGTGGAAATAGATGGGTTTTTATCATCAGAAACAGAATTAGACCTCGACCTCTGAACAACTTTTTTTGAAAAATCCCTAAGCCGCGCTATCACAATTTCAGCAAAAATCTGACATTCTGCAATTCACTCAAAAATGCTTCCAAACTGTTGCAAACGATCCCCTGAAAGCTTTTTCGGTGGAAACAGATGGGTTTTTATCATCAGAAACAGAATTAGACCTCAACCTCTGAAGAACTTTTTTTGAAAAATCCCTAAGCCGCGCGGTCACAATTTCAGCAAAAATCTGACATTCTGCAATTTAGTCAAAAATGCTGCCAAACTGTTGCAAACAATCCCCTGAAAGCTTTTTCGGTGGAAACAGATGGGTTTTTATCATCAGAAACAGAATTAGCCCTCGACCTCTGAACAACCTTTTTTTGAAAAATCTCTAAGCCGCGCGGTCACAATTTCAGCAAAAATCTGACATTCTGCAATTCACTCAGAAATGCTGCCAAACTGTTGCAAACAATCCCCTGAAAGCTTTTTCGTTGGAAACAGATGGGTTTTTATCATCGGAAACAAAATTAGACCTCGACCTCTGAACAACTTTTTTTTGAAAAATCCCTAAGCCGCGCGGTCACAATTTCAGCAAAAATCTGACATTCTGCAATTTACTCAAAAATGCTGCCAAACTGTTGCAAACGATCCCCTGAAAGCTTTTTCGGTGGAAACAGATGGGTTTTTATCATCAGAAACAGAATTAGACCTCAACCTCTGAACAACTTTTTTTGAAAAATCCCTAAGCCGCGCGGTCACAATTTCAGCAAAAATCTGACATTCTGCAATTCACTCAAAAATGCTGCCAAACTGTTGCAAACGATCCCCTGAAAGCTTTTTCGGTGGAAACAGATGGGTTTTTATCATCAGAAACAGAATTAGCCCTCGACCTCTAAACAACTTTTTTTTTGAAAAATCCTTAAGCCGCGCGGTCACAATTTCAGCAAAAATCTGACATTCTGCAATTCACTCAAAAATGCTGCCAAACTGTTGCAAACGATCCCCTGAAAGCTTTTTCGGTGGAAACAGATGGGTTTTTATCATCAGAAACAGAATTAGACCTCAACCTCTGAAGAACTTTTTTTGAAAAATCCCTAAGCCGCGCGGTCACAATTTCAGCAAAAATCTGACATTCTGCAATTCACTCAAAAATGCTGCCAAACTGTTGCAAACGATCCCCTGAAAGCTTTTTCGGTGGAAACAGATGGGTTTTTATCATCAGAAACAGAATTAGCCCTCGACCTCTAAACAACTTTTTTTTTGAAAAATCCTTAAGCCGCGCGGTCACAATTTCAGCAAAAATCTGACATTCTGCAATTCACTCAAAAATGCTGCCAAACTGTTGCAAACGATCCCCTGAAAGCTTTTTCGGTTGAAACAGATGGGTTTTTATCATCAGAAACAGAATTAGACCTCGACCTCTAAACAACTTTTTTTTGAAAAATCCCTAAGCCGCGCGGTCACAATTTCAGCAAAAATCTGACATTCTGCAATTCACTCAAAAATGCTGCCAAACTGTTGCAAACGATCCCCTGAAACCTTTTTCGGTGGAAACAGATGGGTTTTTATCATCGGAAACAGAATTAGACCTCGACCTCTGAACAACTTTTTTTTGAAAAACTCCTAAACCGCACGGTCACAATTTCAGCAAAAATCTGACATTCTGCAATTCACTCAAAAATACTGCCAAACTGTTGCAAACGAACCCCTGAAATCTTTTTAGGTGGAAATAGATGGGTTTTTATCATCAGAAACAGAATTAGACCTCGACCTCTGAACAACTTTTTTTGAAAAATCCCTAAGCCGCGCTATCACAATTTCAGCAAAAATCTGACATTCTGGAATTCACTCAAAAATGCTTCCAAACTGTTGCAAACGATCCCCTGAAAGCTTTTTCGGTGGAAACAGATGGGTGTTTATCATCAGAAACAGAATTAGACCTCAACCTCTGAACAACTTTTTTTGAAAAATCCCTAAGCCGCGCGGTCACAATTTCAGCAAAAATCTGACATTCTGCAATTCACTCAAAAATGCTGCCAAACTGTTGCAAATGATCCCCTGAAAGCTTTTTCGGTGGAAACAGATGGGTTTTTATCATCAGAAACAGAATTAGACCTCAACCTCTGAACAACTTTTTTTTGAAAAACCCCTAAGCCGCACGGTCACAATTTCAGCAAAAATCTGACATTCTGCAATTCACTCAAAAATACTGCCAAACTGTTGCAAACGAACCCCTGAAATCTTTTTAGGTGGAAATAGATGGGTTTTTATCATCAGAAACAGAATTAGACCTCGACCTCTGAACAACTTTTTTTGAAAAATCCCTAAGCCGCGCTATCACAATTTCAGCAAAAATCTGACATTCTGCAATTCACTCAAAAATGCTTCCAAACTGTTGCAAACGATCCCCTGAAAGCTTTTTCGGTGGAAACAGATGGGTGTTTATCATCAGAAACAGAATTAGACCTCAACCTCTGAACAACTTTTTTTGAAAAATCCCTAAGCCGCGCGGTCACAATTTCAGCAAAAATCTGACATTCTGCAATTCACTCAAAAATGCTGCCAAACTGTTGCAAATGATCCCCTGAAAGCTTTTTCGGTGGAAACAGATGGGTTTTTATCATCAGAAACAGAATTAGACCTCAACCTCTGAACAACTTTTTTTTGAAAAACCCCTAAGCCACACGGTCACAATTTCAGCAAAAATCTGACATTCTGCAATTCACTCAAAAATACTGCCAAACTGTTGCAAACGAACCCCTGAAATCTTTTTAGGTGGAAATAGATGGGTTTTTATCATCAGAAACAGAATTAGACCTCGACCTCTGAACAACTTTTTTTGAAAAATCCCTAAGCCGCGCTATCACAATTTCAGCAAAAATCTGACATTCTGCAATTCACTCAAAAATGCTTCCAAACTGTTGCAAACGATCCCCTGAAAGCTTTTTCGGTGGAAACAGATGGGTTTTTATCATCAGAAACAGAATTAGACCTCAACCTCTGAACAACTTTTTTTGAAAAATCCCTAAGCCGCGCGGTCACAATTTCAGCAAAAATCTGACATTCTGCAATTCAGTCAAAAATGCTGCCAAACTGTTGCAAACATTCCCCTGAAAGCTTTTTCGGTGGAAACAGATGGGTTTTTATCATCAGAAACAGAATTAGACCTCAACCTCTGAACAACTTTTTTTGAAAAATCCCTAAGCCGCGCGGTCACAATTTCAGCAAAAATCTGACATTCTGCAATTCAGTCAAAAATGCTGCCAAACTGTTGCAAACAATCCCCTGAAAGCTTTTTCGGTGGAAACAGATGGGTTTTTATCATCAGAAACAGAATTAGCCCTCGACCTCTGAACAACCTTTTTTTGAAAAATCTCTAAGCCGCGCGGTCACAATTTCAGCAAAAATCTGACATTCTGCAATTCACTCAGAAATGCTGCCAAACTGTTGCAAACAATCCCCTGAAAGCTTTTTCGGTGGAAACAGATGGGTTTTTATCATCGGAAACAAAATTAGACCTCGACCTCTGAACAACTTTTTTTTGAAAAATCCCTAAGCCGCGCGGTCACAATTTCAGCAAAAATCTGACATTCTGCAATTTACTCAAAAATGCTGCCAAACTGTTGCAAACGATCCCCTGAAAGCTTTTTCGGTGGAAACAGATGGGTTTTTATCATCAGAAACAGAATTAGAAATCAACCTCTGAACAACTTTTTTTGAAAAATCCCTAAGCCGCGCGGTCACAATTTCAGCAAAAATCTGACATTCTGCAATTCACTCAAAAATGCTGCCAAACTGTTGCAAACGATCCCCTGAAAGCTTTTTCGGTGGAAACAGATGGGTTTTTATCATCAGAAACAGAATTAGCCCTCGACCTCTAAACAACTTTTTTTTTGAAAAATCCCTAAGCCGCGCGGTCACAATTTCAGCAAAAATCTGACATTCTGCAATTCAATCAAAAATGCTGCCAAACTGTTGCAAACGATCCCCTGAAAGCTTTTTCGGTGGAAACAGATGGGTTTTTATCATCAGAAACAGAATTAGACCTCGACCTCTAAACAACTTTTTTTAAAAAAATCCCTAAGCCGCGCGGTCACAATTTCAGCAAAAATCTGACATTCTGCAATTCACTCAAAAATGCTGCCAAACTGTTGCAAACGATCCCCTGAAAGCTTTTTCGGTGGAAACAGATGGGTTTTTATCATCGGAAACAGAATTAGACCTCGACCTCTAAACAACTTTTTTTTGAAAAATCCCTAAGCCACGCGGTCACAATTTCAGCAAAAATCTGGCATTCTGCAATTCACTCAAAAATGCTGCCAAACTGTTGCAAACGATCCCCTGAAAGCTTTTTCGGTGGAAACAGATGGGTTTTTATCATCGGAAACAGAATTAGACCTCGACCTCTAAACAACTTTTTTTTGAAAAATCCCTAAGCCGCGCGGTCACAATTTCAGCAAAAATCTGACATTCTGCAATTCACTCAAAAATGCTGCCAAACTGTTGCAAACGATCCCCTGAAAGCTTTTCCGGTGGAAACAGATGGGTGTTTATCATCAGAAACAGAATTAGACCTCAACCTCTGAACAACTTTTTTTGAAAAATCCCTAAGCCGCGCGGTCACAATTTCAGCAAAAATCTGACATTCTGCAATTCACTCAAAAATGCTGCCAAACTGTTGCAAACGATCCCCTGAAAGCTTTTTCGGTGGAAACAGATGGGTTTTTATCATCAGAAACAGAATTAGACCTCAAGCTCTGAACAACTTTTTTTGAAAAATCCCTAAGCCGCGCGGTCACAATTTCAGCAAAAATCTGACATTGTGCAATTCACTCAAAAATGCTGCCAAACTGTTGCAAACGATCCCCTGATATCTTTTTCGGTGGAAACAGATGGGTTTTTATCATCAGAAACCGAATTAGCCCTCGACCTCTGAACAACTTTTTTTTGAAAAATCCCTAAGCCACGCAGTCACAATTTCAGCAAAAATCTGACATTCTGCAATTCACTCAAAAATGCTGCCAAACTGTTGCAAACGATCCCCTGAAATCTTTTTCGGTGGAAACACATCGGTTTTTATCATCAGAAACAGAATTAGACCTCGACCTCTGAACAACTTTTTTTGAAAAATCCCTAAGCCGCGCAGTCACAATTTCAGCAAAAATCTGACATTCTGCAATTCACTCAAAAATGCTGCCAAACTGTTGCAAACGATCCCCTGAAACCTTTTTCGGTGGAAACAGATGGGTTTTTATCATCAGAAACAGAATTAGACCTCAACCTCTGAACAACTTTTTTTTGAAAAACTCCTAAGCCGCACGGTCACAATTTCAGCAAAAATCTGACATTCTGCAATTCACTCAAAAATACTGCCAAACTGTTGCAAACGAACCCCTGAAATCTTTTTAGGTGGAAATAGATGGGTTTTTATCATCAGAAACAGAATTAGACCTCGACCTCTGAACAACTTTTTTTGAAAAATCCCTAAGCCGCGCTATCACAATTTCAGCAAAAATCTGACATTCTGCAATTCACTCAAAAATGCTGCCAAACTGTTGCAAACGATCCCCTGAAAGCTTTTTCGGGGGAAACAGATGGGTTTTTATCATCAGAAACAGAATTAGACCTCAACCTCTGAACAACTTTTTTTGAAAAATCCCTAAGCCGCGCGGTCACAATTTCAGCAAAAATATGACATTCTGCAATTCACTCAGAAATGCTGCCAAACTGTTGCAAACAATCCCCTGAAAGCTTTTTCGGTGGAAACAGATGGGTTTTTATCATCAGAAACAAAATTAGACCTCGACCTCTGAACAACTTTTTTTTGAAAAATCCCTAAGCCGCGCGGTCACAATTTCAGGAAAAATCTGACATTCTGCAATTTACTCAAAAATGCTGCCAAACTGTTGCAAACGATCCCCTGAAAGCTTTTTCGGTGGAAACAGATGGGTTTTTATCATCAGAAACAGAATTAGACCTCAACCTCTGAACAACTTTTTTTGAAAAATCCCTAAGCCGCGCGGTCACAATTTCAGCAAAAATCTGACATTCTGCAATTCACTCAAAAATGCTGCCAAACTGTTGCAAACGATCCCCTGAAAGCTTTTTCGGTGGAAACAGATGGGTTTTTATCATCAGAAACAGAATTAGACCTCGACCTCTAAACAACTTTTTTTTGAAAAATCCCTAAGCCGCGCGGTCACAATTTCAGCAAAAATCTGACATTCTGCAATTCATTCAAAAATGCTGCCAAACTGTTGCAAACGATCCCCTGAAAGCTTTTTCGGTGGAAACAGATGGGTTTTTATCATCGGAAACAGAATTAGACCTCGACCTCTAAACAACTTTTTTTTGAAAAATCCCTAAGCCGCGCGGTCACAATTTCAGCAAAAATCTGGCATTCTGCAATTCACTCAAAAATGCTGCCAAACTGTTGCAAACGATCCCCTGAAAGCTTTTTCGGTGGAAACAGATGGGTTATTATCATCGGAAGCAGAATTAGCCCTCGACCTCTGAACAACCTTTTTTTGAAAAAACCCTAAGCCGCGCGGTTACAATTTCAGCAAAAATCTGTCATTCTGAAATTCACTAAAAAATGCTTCCAAACTGTTGCAAACGATCCCCTGAAAGGTTTTTCGGTGGAAACAGATGGGTTTTTATCATCGGAAACAGAATTAGCCCTCAAACTCTGAACAACTTTTTTCTGAAAAAACCTTAAGCCGCGCGGTCACAATTTCAGCAAAAATCTGACCTTCTGCAATTCACTCAAAAATGCTGCCAAACTGTTGCAAACGATCCCCTGAAAGGTTTTTCGGTGGAAACAGATGGGTTTTTATCATCGAAAACAGAATTAGCCCTCGACCTCTGAACAACTTTTTTTTGAAAAATCCCTAAGCCGCGCGGTCACAATTTCAGCAAAAATCTGACATTCTGCAATTCACTCAAAAATGCTGCCAAACTGTCGCAAACGATCCCCTGAAAGCATTTTCGGTGGAAACAGATGGGTTTTTATCATCAGAAACAGAATTAGCCCTCGACCTCTGAACAACCTTTTTTTGAAAAATCCCTAAGCCGCGCGGTCTCAATTTCAGCAAAAATCTGACATTCTGCAATTCACACAAAAATGCTGCCAAACTGTTGCAAACAATCAGCTGAAAGCTTTTTCGGTGGAAACAGATGGGTTTTTATCATCGAAAACAGAATTAGCCCTCGACCTCTGAACAACTTTTTTTTGAAAAATCCCTAAGCCGCGCGGTCACAATTTCAGCAAAAATCTGACATTCTGCAATTCACTCAAAAATGCTGCCAAACTGTCGCAAACGATCCCCTGAAAGCATTTTCGGTGGAAACAGATGGGTTTTTATCATCAGAAACAGAATTAGCCCTCGACCTCTGAACAACCTTTTTTTGAAAAATCCCTAAGTCGCGCGGTCTCAATTTCAGCAAAAATCTGACATTCTGCAATTCACACAAAAATGCTGCCAAACTGTTGCAAACAATCAGCTGAAAGCTTTTTCGGTGGAAACAGATGGGTTTCTATCATCGGAAACAGAATTAGACCTCGACCTCTGAACAACTTTTTTTGAAAAATCCATAAGCCCCGCGGTCACAATTTCAGCAAAAATCTGACATTCTGCAATTCACTCAAAAATGCTGCCAAACTCTTGCAAACGATCCCCTGAAAGCTTTTTCGGTGGAAACAGATGGTTTTTTATCATCGGAAACAGAATTAGACCTCGACCTCTAAACAACTTTTTTTTTTGAAAAATCCCTAAGCCGCGCGGTCACAATTTCAGCAAAAATCTGACATTCTGCAATTCACTCAAAAATGCTGCCAAACTGTTGCAAACGATCCCCTGAAAGCTTTTTCGGTGGAAACAGATGGGTTTTTATCATCAGAAACAGAATTAGACCTCGACCTCTAAACAACTTTTTTTTGAAAAATCCCTAAGCCGCGCGGTCACAATTTCAGCAAAAATCTGACATTCTGCAATTCATTCAAAAATGCTGCCAAACTGTTGCAAACGATCCCCTGAAAGCTTTTTCGGTGGAAACAGATGGGTTATTATCATCGGAAGCAGAATTAGCCCTCGACCTCTGAACAACCTTTTTTTGAAAAAACCCTAAGCCGCGCGGTCACAATTTCAGCAAAAATCTGACATTCTGCAATTCACTCAAAAATGCTGCCAAACTGTTGCAAACGATCCCCTGAAAGGTTTTTCGGTGGAAACAGATGGGTTTTTATCATCGAAAACAGAATTAGCCCTCGACCTCTGAACAACTTTTTTTTGAAAAATCCCTAAGCCGCGCGGTCACAATTTCAGCAAAAATCTGACATTCTGCAATTCACTCAAAAATGCTGCCAAACTGTCGCAAACGATCCCCTGAAAGCATTTTCGGTGGAAACAGATGGGTTTTTATCATCAGAAACAGAATTAGCCCTCGACCTCTGAACAACCTTTTTTTGAAAAATCCCTAAGTCGCGCGGTCTCAATTTCAGCAAAAATCTGACATTCTGCAATTCACACAAAAATGCTGCCAAACTGTTGCAAACAATCAGCTGAAAGCTTTTTCGGTGGAAACAGATGGGTTTTTATCATCGGAAACAGAATTAGACCTCGACCTCTAAACAGCTTTTTTTTGAAAAATCCCTAAGCCGCGCGGTCACAATTTCAGCAAAAACCTGGCATTCTGCATTCACTCAAAAATGCTGCCAAACTGTTGCAAACGATCCCCTGAAAGCTTTTTCGGTGAAAACAGATGGGTTTTTATCATCGGAAACAGAATTAGACCTCGACCTCTAAACAACTTTTTTTTGAAAAATCCCTAAGCCGCGCGGTCACAATTTCAGCAAAAATCTGGCATTCTGCAATTCACTCAAAAATGCTGCCAAACTGTTGCAAACGATCCCCTGAAAGCTTTTTTGGTGGAAACAGATGGGTTTTTATCATCGGAAACAGAATTAGCCCTCGACCTCTAAACAACTTTTTTTGAAAAATCCCTAAGCCGCGCGGTCACAATTTCAGCAAAAATCTGACATTCTGTAATTCACTCAAAAACGCTGCCAAACTCTTGCAAACGATCCCCTGAAAGCTTTTTCGGTGGAAACAGATGGGTTTTTATCATCAGAAACAGAATTAGCCCTCGACCTCTAAACAACTTTTTTTTTGAAAAATCCCTAAGCCGCGCGGTCACAATTTCAGCAAAAATCTGACATTCTGCAATTCACTCAAAAATGCTGCCAAACTGTTGCAAACGATCCCCTGAAAGCTTTTTCGGTGAAAACAGATGGGTTTTTATCATCGGAAACAGAATTAGACCTCGACCTCTAAACAACTTTTTTTTGAAAAATCCCTAAGCCGCGCGGTCACAATTTCAGCAAAAATCTGGCATTCTGCAATTCACTCAAAAATGCTGCCAAACTGTTGCAAACGATCCCCTGAAAGCTTTTTTGGTGGAAACAGATGGGTTTTTATCATCGGAAACAGAATTAGCCCTCGACCTCTAAACAACTTTTTTTGAAAAATCCCTAAGCCGCGCGGTCACAATTTCAGCAAAAATCTGACATTCTGTAATTCACTCAAAAACGCTGCCAAACTCTTGCAAACGATCCCCTGAAAGCTTTTTCGGTGGAAACAGATGGGTTTTTATCATCAGAAACAGAATTAGCCCTCGACCTCTAAACAACTTTTTTTTTGAAAAATCCCTAAGCCGCGCGGTCACAATTTCAGCAAAAATCTGACATTCTGCAATTCACTCAAAAATGCTGCCAAACTGTTGCAAACGATCCCCTGAAAGCTTTTTCGGTGGAAACAGATGGGTTATTATCATCGGAAGCAGAATTAGCCCTCGACCTCTGAACAACCTTTTTTTGAAAAAACCCTAAGCCGCGCGGTTACAATTTCAGCAAAAATCTGTCATTCTGAAATTCACTAAAAAATGCTTCCAAACTGTTGCAAACGATCCCCTGAAAGGTTTTTCGGTGGAAACAGATGGGTTTTTATCATCGGAAACAGAATTAGCCCTCAAACTCTGAACAACTTTTTTCTGAAAAAACCTTAAGCCGCGCGGTCACAATTTCAGCAAAAATCTGACCTTCTGCAATTCACTCAAAAATGCTGCCAAACTGTTGCAAACGATCCCCTGAAAGGTTTTTCGGTGGAAACAGATGGGTTTTTATCATCGAAAACAGAATTAGCCCTCGACCTCTGAACAACTTTTTTTTGAAAAATCCCTAAGCCGCGCGGTCACAATTTCAGCAAAAATCTGACATTCTGCAATTCACTCAAAAATGCTGCCAAACTGTCGCAAACGATCCCCTGAAAGCATTTTCGGTGGAAACAGATGGGTTTTTATCATCAGAAACAGAATTAGCCCTCGACCTCTGAACAACCTTTTTTTGAAAAATCCCTAAGTCGCGCGGTCTCAATTTCAGCAAAAATCTGACATTCTGCAATTCACACAAAAATGCTGCCAAACTGTTGCAAACAATCAGCTGAAAGCTTTTTCGGTGGAAACAGATGGGTTTCTATCATCGGAAACAGAATTAGACCTCGACCTCTGAACAACTTTTTTTGAAAAATCCATAAGCCGCGCGGTCACAATTTCAGCAAAAATCTGACATTCTGCAAATCACTCAAAAATGCTGCCAAACTGTTGCAAACGATCCCCTGAAAGCTTTTTCGGTGGAAACAGATGGGTTTTTATCATCGGAAACAGAATTAGACCTCGACCTCTAAACAGCTTTTTTTTGAAAAATCCCTAAGCCGCGCGGTCACAATTTCAGCAAAAACCTGGCATTCTGCATTCACTCAAAAATGCTGCCAAACTGTTGCAAACAATCCCCTGAAAGCTTTTTCGGTGAAAACAGATGGGTTTTTATCATCGGAAACAGAATTAGACCTCGACCTCTAAACAACTTTTTTTTGAAAAATCCCTAAGCCGCGCGGTCACAATTTCAGCAAAAATCTGGCATTCTGCAATTCACTCAAAAATGCTGCCAAACTGTTGCAAACGATCCCCTGAAAGCTTTTTTGGTGGAAACAGATGGGTTTTTATCATCGGAAACAGAATTAGCCCTCGACCTCTAAACAACTTTTTTTGAAAAATCCCTAAGCCGCGCGGTCACAATTTCAGCAAAAATCTGACATTCTGTAATTCACTCAAAAACGCTGCCAAACTCTTGCAAACGATCCCCTGAAAGCTTTTTCGGTGGAAACAGATGGGTTTTTATCATCAGAAACAGAATTAGCCCTCGACCTCTAAACAACTTTTTTTTTGAAAAATCCCTAAGCCGCGCGGTCACAATTTCAGCAAAAATCTGACATTCTGCAATTCACTCAAAAATGCTGCCAAACTGTTGCAAACGATCCCCTGAAAGCTTTTTCGGTGAAAACAGATGGGTTTTTATCATCGGAAACAGAATTAGACCTCGACCTCTAAACAACTTTTTTTTGAAAAATCCCTAAGCCGCGCGGTCACAATTTCAGCAAAAATCTGGCATTCTGCAATTCACTCAAAAATGCTGCCAAACTGTTGCAAACGATCCCCTGAAAGCTTTTTTGGTGGAAACAGATGGGTTTTTATCATCGGAAACAGAATTAGCCCTCGACCTCTAAACAACTTTTTTTGAAAAATCCCTAAGCCGCGCGGTCACAATTTCAGCAAAAATCTGACATTCTGTAATTCACTCAAAAACGCTGCCAAACTCTTGCAAACGATCCCCTGAAAGCTTTTTCGGTGGAAACAGATGGGTTTTTATCATCAGAAACAGAATTAGCCCTCGACCTCTAAACAACTTTTTTTTTGAAAAATCCCTAAGCCGCGCGGTCACAATTTCAGCAAAAATCTGACATTCTGCAATTCACTCAAAAATGCTGCCAAACTGTTGCAAACGATCCCCTGAAAGCTTTTTCGGTGGAAACAGATGGGTTATTATCATCGGAAGCAGAATTAGCCCTCGACCTCTGAACAACCTTTTTTTGAAAAAACCCTAAGCCGCGCGGTTACAATTTCAGCAAAAATCTGTCATTCTGAAATTCACTAAAAAATGCTTCCAAACTGTTGCAAACGATCCCCTGAAAGGTTTTTCGGTGGAAACAGATGGGTTTTTATCATCGGAAACAGAATTAGCCCTCAAACTCTGAACAACTTTTTTCTGAAAAAACCTTAAGCCGCGCGGTCACAATTTCAGCAAAAATCTGACCTTCTGCAATTCACTCAAAAATGCTGCCAAACTGTTGCAAACGATCCCCTGAAAGGTTTTTCGGTGGAAACAGATGGGTTTTTATCATCGAAAACAGAATTAGCCCTCGACCTCTGAACAACTTTTTTTTGAAAAATCCCTAAGCCGCGCGGTCACAATTTCAGCAAAAATCTGACATTCTGCAATTCACTCAAAAATGCTGCCAAACTGTCGCAAACGATCCCCTGAAAGCATTTTCGGTGGAAACAGATGGGTTTTTATCATCAGAAACAGAATTAGCCCTCGACCTCTGAACAACCTTTTTTTGAAAAATCCCTAAGTCGCGCGGTCTCAATTTCAGCAAAAATCTGACATTCTGCAATTCACACAAAAATGCTGCCAAACTGTTGCAAACAATCAGCTGAAAGCTTTTTCGGTGGAAACAGATGGGTTTCTATCATCGGAAACAGAATTAGACCTCGACCTCTGAACAACTTTTTTTGAAAAATCCATAAGCCCCGCGGTCACAATTTCAGCAAAAATCTGACATTCTGCAATTCACTCAAAAATGCTGCCAAACTCTTGCAAACGATCCCCTGAAAGCTTTTTCGGTGGAAACAGATGGTTTTTTATCATCGGAAACAGAATTAGACCTCGACCTCTGAACAACTTTTATTGAAAAATCCCTAAGCCGCGCGGTCAAAATTTCAGCAAAAATCTGACATTCTGCAAATCACTCAAAAATGCTGCCAAACTGTTGCAAACGATCCCCTGAAAGCTTTTTCGGTGGAAACAGATGGGTTTTTATCATCGGAAACAGAATTAGACCTCGACCTCTAAACAGCTTTTTTTTGAAAAATCCCTAAGCCGCGCGGTCACAATTTCAGCAAAAACCTGGCATTCTGCATTCACTCAAAAATGCTGCCAAACTGTTGCAAACGATCCCCTGAAAGCTTTTTCGGTGAAAACAGATGGGTTTTTATCATCGGAAACAGAATTAGACCTCGACCTCTAAACAACTTTTTTTTGAAAAATCCCTAAGCCACGCGGTCACAATTTCAGCAAAAATCTGGCATTCTGCAATTCACTCAAAAATGCTGCCAAACTGTTGCAAACGATCCCCTGAAAGCTTTTTCGGTGGAAACAGATGGGTTTTTATCATCAGAAACAGAATTAGCCCTCGACCTCTAAACAACTTTTTTTTTTGAAAAATCCCTAAGCCGCGCGGTCACAATTTCAGCAAAAATCTGACATTCTGCAATTCACTCAAAAATGCTGCCAAACTGTTGCAAACGATCCCCTGAAAGCTTTTTCGGTGGAAACAGATGGGTTTTTATCATCAGAAACAGAATTAGACCTCGACCTCTAAACAACTTTTTTTTGAAAAATCCCTAAGCCGCGCGGTCACAATTTCAGCAAAAATCTGACATTCTGCAATTCATTCAAAAATGCTGCCAAACTGTTGCAAACGATCCCCTGAAAGCTTTTTCGGTGGAAACAGATGGGTTATTATCATCGGAAGCAGAATTAGCCCTCGACCTCTGAACAACCTTTTTTTGAAAAAACCCTAAGCCGCGCGGTCACAATTTCAGCAAAAATCTGACATTCTGCAATTCACTCAAAAATGCTGCCAAACTGTTGCAAACGATCCCCTGAAAGGTTTTTCGGTGGAAACAGATGGGTTTTTATCATCGAAAACAGAATTAGCCCTCGACCTCTGAACAACTTTTTTTTGAAAAATCCCTAAGCCGCGCGGTCACAATTTCAGCAAAAATCTGACATTCTGCAATTCACTCAAAAATGCTGCCAAACTGTCGCAAACGATCCCCTGAAAGCATTTTCGGTGGAAACAGATGGGTTTTTATCATCAGAAACAGAATTAGCCCTCGACCTCTGAACAACCTTTTTTTGAAAAATCCCTAAGTCGCGCGGTCTCAATTTCAGCAAAAATCTGACATTCTGCAATTCACACAAAAATGCTGCCAAACTGTTGCAAACAATCAGCTGAAAGCTTTTTCGGTGGAAACAGATGGGTTTCTATCATCGGAAGCAGAATTAGACCTCGACCTCTGAACAACTTTTTTTGAAAAATCCATAAGCCCCGCGGTCACAATTTCAGCAAAAATCTGACATTCTGCAATTCACTCAAAAATGCTGCCAAACTCTTGCAAACGATCCCCTGAAAGCTTTTTCGGTGGAAACAGATGGTTTTTTATCATCGGAAACAGAATTAGACCTCGACCTCTGAACAACTTTTTTTGAAAAATCCCTAAGCCGCGCGGTCACAATTTCAGCAAAAATCTGACATTCTGCAATTCACTCAAAAACGCTGCCAAACTCTTGCAAACGATCCCCTGAAAGCTTTTTCGGTGGAAACAGATGGGTTTTTATCATCAGAAACAGAATTAGCCCTCGACCTCTAAACAACTTTTTTTTTTGAAAAATCCCTAAGCCGCGCGGTCACAATTTCAGCAAAAATCTGACATTCTGCAATTCACACAAAAATGCTGCCAAACTGTTGCAAACAATCAGCTGAAAGCTTTTTCGGTGGAAACAGATGGGTTTCTATCATCGGAAGCAGAATTAGACCTCGACCTCTGAACAACTTTTTTTGAAAAATCCATAAGCCCCGCGGTCACAATTTCAGCAAAAATCTGACATTCTGCAATTCACTCAAAAATGCTGCCAAACTCTTGCAAACGATCCCCTGAAAGCTTTTTCGGTGGAAACAGATGGTTTTTTATCATCGGAAACAGAATTAGACCTCGACCTCTGAACAACTTTTTTTGAAAAATCCCTAAGCCGCGCGGTCACAATTTCAGCAAAAATCTGACATTCTGCAATTCACTCAAAAACGCTGCCAAACTCTTGCAAACGATCCCCTGAAAGCTTTTTCGGTGGAAACAGATGGGTTTTTATCATCAGAAACAGAATTAGCCCTCGACCTCTAAACAACTTTTTTTTTTGAAAAATCCCTAAGCCGCGCGGTCACAATTTCAGCAAAAATCTGACATTCTGCAATTCACTCAAAAATGCTGCCAAACTGTTGCAAACGATCCCCTGAAAGCTTTTTCGGTGGAAACAGATGGGTTTTTATCATCGGAAACAGAATTAGACCTTGACCTCTAAACAACTTTTTTTTGAAAAATCCCTAAGCCGCGCGGTCACAATTTCAGCAAAAATCTGACATTCTGCAATTCACTCAAAAATGCTGCCAAACTGTTGCAAACGATCCCCTGAAAGCTTTTTCGGTGGAAACAGATGGGTTTTTATCATCGGAAACAGAATTAGACCTCGACCTCTAAACAACTTTTTTTTGAAAAATCCCTAAGCCGCGCGGTCACAATTTCAGCAAAAATCTGGCATTCTGCAATTCACTCAAAAATGCTGCCAAACTGTTGCAAACGATCCCCTGAAAGCTTTTTCGGTGGAAACAGATGGGTTTTTATCATCGGAAACAGAATTAGACCTCGACCTCTAAACAACTTTTTTTTGAAAAATCCCTAAGCCGCGCGGTCACAATTTCAGCAAAAATCTGGCATTCTGCAATTCACTCAAAAATGCTGCCAAACTGTTGCAAACGATCCCCTGAAAGCTTTTTCGGTGGAAACAGATGGGTTTTTATCATCGGAAACAGAATTAGACCTCGACCTCTAAACAACTTTTTTTTGAAAAATCCCTAAGCCGCGCGGTCACAATTTCAGCAAAAATCTGACATTCTGCAATACACTCAAAAATGCTGCCAAACTGTTGCAAACGATCCCCTGAAAGCTTTTTCGGTGGAAACAGATGGGTTTTTATCATCAGAAACAGAATTAGCCCTCAGCCTCTGAACAACCTTTTTTTGAAAAATCCCTAAGTCGCGCGGTCTCAATTTCAGCAAAAATCTGACATTCTGCAATTCACACAAAAATGCTGCCAAACTCTTGCAAACGATCCCCTGAAAGCTTTTTCGGTGGAAACAGATGGGTTATTATCATCGGAAGCAGAATTAGCCCTCGACCTCTGAACAACCTTTTTTGAAAAAACCCTAAGCCGCGCGGTCACAATTTCAGCAAAAATCTGACATTCTGCAATTCACTCAAAAATGCTGCCAAACTGTTGCAAACGATCCCCTGAAAGGTTTTTCGGTGGAAACAGATGGGTTTTTATCATCGAAAACAGAATTAGCCCTCGACCTCTGAACAACTTTTTTTTGAAAAATCCCTAAGCCGCGCGGTCACAATTTCAGCAAAAATCTGACATTCTGCAATTCACTCAAAAATGCTGCCAAACTGTCGCAAACGATCCCCTGAAAGCATTTTCGGTGGAAACAGATGGGTTTTTATCATCAGAAACAGAATTAGCCCTCGACCTCTGAACAACCTTTTTTTGAAAAATCCCTAAGTCGCGCGGTCTCAATTTCAGCAAAAATCTGACATTCTGCAATTCACACAAAAATGCTGCCAAACTGTTGCAAACAATCAGCTGAAAGCTTTTTCGGTGGAAACAGATGGGTTTCTATCATCGGAAGCAGAATTAGACCTCGACCTCTGAACAACTTTTTTTGAAAAATCCATAAGCCCCGCGGTCACAATTTCAGCAAAAATCTGACATTCTGCAATTCACTCAAAAATGCTGCCAAACTCTTGCAAACGATCCCCTGAAAGCTTTTTCGGTGGAAACAGATGGTTTTTTATCATCGGAAACAGAATTAGACCTCGACCTCTGAACAACTTTTTTTGAAAAATCCCTAAGCCGCGCGGTCACAATTTCAGCAAAAATCTGACATTCTGCAATTCACTCAAAAACGCTGCCAAACTCTTGCAAACGATCCCCTGAAAGCTTTTTCGGTGGAAACAGATGGGTTTTTATCATCAGAAACAGAATTAGCCCTCGACCTCTAAACAACTTTTTTTTTTGAAAAATCCCTAAGCCGCGCGGTCACAATTTCAGCAAAAATCTGACATTCTGCAATTCACACAAAAATGCTGCCAAACTGTTGCAAACAATCAGCTGAAAGCTTTTTCGGTGGAAACAGATGGGTTTCTATCATCGGAAGCAGAATTAGACCTCGACCTCTGAACAACTTTTTTTGAAAAATCCATAAGCCCCGCGGTCACAATTTCAGCAAAAATCTGACATTCTGCAATTCACTCAAAAATGCTGCCAAACTCTTGCAAACGATCCCCTGAAAGCTTTTTCGGTGGAAACAGATGGTTTTTTATCATCGGAAACAGAATTAGACCTCGACCTCTGAACAACTTTTTTTGAAAAATCCCTAAGCCGCGCGGTCACAATTTCAGCAAAAATCTGACATTCTGCAATTCACTCAAAAACGCTGCCAAACTCTTGCAAACGATCCCCTGAAAGCTTTTTCGGTGGAAACAGATGGGTTTTTATCATCAGAAACAGAATTAGCCCTCGACCTCTAAACAACTTTTTTTTTTGAAAAATCCCTAAGCCGCGCGGTCACAATTTCAGCAAAAATCTGACATTCTGCAATTCACTCAAAAATGCTGCCAAACTGTTGCAAACGATCCCCTGAAAGCTTTTTCGGTGGAAACAGATGGGTTTTTATCATCGGAAACAGAATTAGACCTTGACCTCTAAACAACTTTTTTTGAAAAATCCCTAAGCCGCGCGGTCACAATTTCAGCAAAAATCTGACATTCTGCAATTCACTCAAAAATGCTGCCAAACTGTTGCAAACGATCCCCTGAAAGCTTTTTCGGTGGAAACAGATGGGTTTTTATCATCGGAAACAGAATTAGACCTCGACCTCTAAACAACTTTTTTTTGAAAAATCCCTAAGCCGCGCGGTCACAATTTCAGCAAAAATCTGGCATTCTGCAATTCACTCAAAAATGCTGCCAAACTGTTGCAAACGATCCCCTGAAAGCTTTTTCGGTGGAAACAGATGGGTTTTTATCATCGGAAACAGAATTAGACCTCGACCTCTAAACAACTTTTTTTTGAAAAATCCCTAAGCCGCGCGGTCACAATTTCAGCAAAAATCTGGCATTCTGCAATTCACTCAAAAATGCTGCCAAACTGTTGCAAACGATCCCCTGAAAGCTTTTTCGGTGGAAACAGATGGGTTTTTATCATCGGAAACAGAATTAGACCTCGACCTCTAAACAACTTTTTTTTGAAAAATCCCTAAGCCGCGCGGTCACAATTTCAGCAAAAATCTGACATTCTGCAATACACTCAAAAATGCTGCCAAACTGTTGCAAACGATCCCCTGAAAGCTTTTTCGGTGGAAACAGATGGGTTTTTATCATCAGAAACAGAATTAGCCCTCAGCCTCTGAACAACCTTTTTTTGAAAAATCCCTAAGTCGCGCGGTCTCAATTTCAGCAAAAATCTGACATTCTGCAATTCACACAAAAATGCTGCCAAACTCTTGCAAACGATCCCCTGAAAGCTTTTTCGGTGGAAACAGATGGTTTTTTATCATCGGAAACAGAATTAGACCTCGACCTCTGAACAACTTTTTTTGAAAAATCCCTAAGCCGCACGGTCACAATTTCAGCAAAAATCTGACATTCTGCAATTCACTCAAAAATGCTGCCAAACTGTTGCAAACAATCCCCTGAAAGCTTTTTCGGTGGAAACAGATGGGTTTTTATCATCGGAAACAGAATTAGACCTCGACCTCTAAACAGCTTTTTTTTGAAAAATCCCTAAGCCGCGCGGTCACAATTTCAGCAAAAATCTGGCATTCTGCAATTCACTCAAAAATGCTGCCAAACTGTTGCAAACGATACCCTGAAAGCTTTTTCGGTGGAAACAGATGGGTTTTTATCATCGGAAACAGAATTAGACCTCGACCTCTAAACAACTTTTTTTTGAAAAATCCCTAAGCCGCGCGGTCACAATTTCAGCAAAAATCTGGCATTCTGCAATTCACTCAAAAATGCTGCCAAACTGTTGCAAACGATCCCCTGAAAGCTTTTTCGGTGGAAACAGATGGGTTTTTATCATCGGAAACAGAATTAGACCTCGACCTCTAAACAAATTTTTTTTGAAAAATCCCTAAGCCGCGCGGTCACAATTTCAGCAAAAATCTGACATTCTGCAATTCACTCAAAAACGCTGCCAAACTGTTGCAAACGATCCCCTGAAAGCTTTTTTGGTGGAAACAGATGGGTTTTTATCATCGGAAACAGAATTAGACCTCGACCTCTAAACAACTTTTTTTTGAAAAATCCCTAAGCCGCGCGGTCACAATTTCAGCAAAAATCTGGCATTCTGCAATTCACTCAAAAATGCTGCCAAACTGTTGCAAACGATCCCCTGAAAGCTTTTTCGGTGGAAACAGATGGGTTTTTATCATCGGAAACAGAATTAGACCTCGACCTCTAAACAAATTTTTTTTGAAAAATCCCTAAGCCGCGCAGTCACAATTTCAGCAAAAATCTGACATTCTGCAATTCACTCAAAAATGCTGCCAAACTGTTGCAAACGATCCCCTGAAATCTTTTTCGGTGGAAACACATCGGTTTTTATCATCAGAAACAGAATTAGACCTCGACCTCTAAACAACTTTTTTTTGAAAAATCCCTAAGCCGCGCGGTCACAATTTCAGCAAAAATCTGGCATTCTGCAATTCACTCAAAAATGCTGCCAAACTGTTGCAAACGATCCCCTGAAAGCTTTTTCGGTGGAAACAGATGGGTTTTTATCATCGGAAACAGAATTAGACCTCGACCTCTAAACAACTTTTTTTTGAAAAATCCCTAAGCCGCGCGGTCACAATTTCAGCAAAAATCTGACATTCTGCAATTCACTCAAAAATGCTGCCAAACTGATGCAAACGATCCCCTGAAAGCTTTTTCGGTGGAAACAGATGGGTGTTTATCAACAGAAACAGAATTAGACCTCAACCTCTGAACAACTTTTTTTGAAAAATCCCTAAGCCGCGCGGTCACAATTTCAGCAAAAATCTGACATTCTGCAATTCACTCAAAAATGCTGCCAAACTGTTGCAAACGATCCCCTGAAAGCTTTTTCGGTGGAAACAGATGGGTTTTTATCATCAGAAACAGAATTAGACCTCAAGCTCTGAACAACTTTTTTTGAAAAATCCCTAAGCCGCGCGGTCACAATTTCAGCAAAAATCTGACATTCTGCAATTCACTCAAATATGCTGCCAAACTGTTGCAAACGATCCCATGATATCTTTTTCGGTGGAAACAGATGGGTTTTTATCATCAGAAACCGAATTAGCCCTCGACCTCTGAACAACTTTTTTTTGAAAAATCCCTAAGCCGCGCAGTCACAATTTCAGCAAAAATCTGACATTCTGCAATTCACTCAAAAATGCTGCCAAACTGTTGCAAACGATCCCCTGAAATCTTTTTCGGTGGAAACACATCGGTTTTTATCATCAGAAACAGAATTAGACCTCGACCTCTGAACAACTTTTTTTGAAAAATCCCTAAGCCGCGCGGTCACAATTTCAGCAAAAATCTGACATTCTGCAATTCACTCAAAAATGCTGCCAAACTGTTGCAAACGATCCCCTGAAAGCTTTTTCGGTGGAAACAGATGGGTTTTTATCATCAGAAACAGAATTAGACCTCAAGCTCTGAACAACTTTTTTTGAAAAATCCCTAAGCCGCGCGGTCACAATTTCAGCAAAAATCTGACATTCTGCAATTCACTCAAAAATGATGCCAAACTGTTGCAAACGATCCCCTGAAATCTTTTTCGGTGGAAACAGATGGGTTTTTATCATCAGAAACCGAATTAGCCCTCGACCTCTGAACAACTTTTTTTTGAAAAATCCCTAAGCCGCGCAGTCACAATTTCAGCAAAAATCTGACATTCTGCAATTTACTCAAAAATGCTGCCAAACTGTTGCAAACGATCCCCTGAAATCTTTTTCGGTGGAAACACATCGGTTTTTATCATCAGAAACAGAATTAGACCTCGACCTCTAAACAACTTTTTTTTGAAAAATCCCTAAGCCGCGCGGTCACAATTTCAGCAAAAATCTGGCATTCTGCAATTCACTCAAAAATGCTGCCAAACTGTTGCAAACGATCCTCTGAACGCTTTTTCGGTGGAAACAGATGGGTGTTTATCATCAGAAACAGAATTAGACCTCAACCTCTGAACAACTTTTTTTGAAAAATCCCTAAGCCGCGCGGTCACAATTTCAGCAAAAATCTGACATTCTGCAATTCACTCAAAAATGCTGCCAAACTGTTGCAAACGATCCCCTGAAAGCTTTTTCGATGGAAACAGATGGGTTTTTATCATCAGAAACAGAATTAGACCTCAAGCTCTGAACAACTTTTTTTGAAAAATCCCTAAGCCGCGCGGTCACAATTTCAGCAAAAATCTGACATTCTGCAATTCACTCAAAAATGCTGCCAAACTGTTGCAAACGATCCCCTGATATCTTTTTCGGTGGAAACAGATGGGTTTTTATCATCAGAAACCGAATTAGCCCTCGACCTCTGAACAACTTTTTTTTGAAAAATCCCTAAGCCGCGCAGTCACAATTTCAGCAAAAATCTGACATTCTGCAATTCACTCAAAAATGCTGCCAAACTGTTGCAAACGATCCCCTGAAATCTTTTTCGGTGGAAACACATCGGTTTTTATCATCAGAAACAGAATTAGACCTCGACCTCTGAACAACTTTTTTTGAAAAATCCCTAAGCCGCGCGGTCACAATTTCAGCAAAAATCTGACATTCTGCAATTCACTCAAAAATGCTGCCAAACTGTTGCAAACGATCCCCTGAAAGCTTTTTCGGTGGAAACAGATGGGTTTTTATCATCAGAAACAGAATTAGCCCTCGACCTCTAAACAACTTTTTTTTTGAAAAATCCCTAAGCCGCGCGGTCACAATTTCAGCAAAAATCTGACATTCTGCAATTCACTCAAAAATGCTGCCAAACTGTTGCAAACGATCCCCTGAAAGCTTTTTCGGTGGAAACAGATGGGTTTTTATCATCGGAAACAGAATTAGACCTCGACCTCTAAACAACTTTTTTTTGAAAAATCCCTAAGCCGCGCGGTCACAATTTCAGCAAAAATCTGACATTCTGCAATTCACTCAAAAATGCTGCCAAACTGTTGCAAACGATCCCCTGAAAGCTTTTTCGGTGGAAACAGATGGGTTTTTATCATCGGAAACAGAATTAGACCTCGACCTCTAAACAACTTTTTTTTGAAAAATCCCTAAGCCGCGCGGTCACAATTTCAGCAAAAATCTGGCATTCTGCAATTCACTCAAAAATGCTGCCAAACTGTTGCAAACGATCCCCTGAAAGCTTTTTCGGTGGAAACAGATGGGTTATTATCATCGGAAGCAGAATTAGCCCTCGACCTCTGAACAACCTTTTTTTTGAAAAAACCCTAAGCCGCGCAGTCACAATTTCAGCAAAAATCTGACCTTCTGCAATTCACTCAAAAATGCTGCCAAACTGTTGCAAACGATCCCCTGAAAGGTTTTTCGGTGGAAACAGATGGGTTTTTATCATCGAAAACAGAATTAGCTCTCGACCTCTGAACAACTTTTTTTTGAAAAATCCCTAAGCCGCGCGGTCACAATTTCAGCAAAAATCTGACATTCTGCAATTCACTCAAAAATGCTGCCAAACTGTCGCAAACGATCCCCTGAAAGCATTTTCGGTGGAAACAGATGGGTTTTTATCATCAGAAACAGAATTAGCCCTCGACCTCTGAACAACCTTTTTTTGAAAAATCCCTAAGTCGCGCGGTCTCAATTTCAGCAAAAATCTGACATTCTGCAATTCACTCAAAAATGCTGCCAAACTGTTGCAAACGATCCCCTGAAATCTTTTTCGGTGGAAACACATCGGTTTTTATCATCAGAAACAGAATTAGACCTCGACCTCTAAACAACTTTTTTTTGAAAAATCCCTAAGCCGCGCGGTCACAATTTCAGCAAAAATCTGGCATTCTGCAATTCACTCAAAAATGCTGCCAAACTGTTGCAAACGATCCCCTGAAAGCTTTTTCGGTGGAAACAGATGGGTTTTTATCATCGGAAACAGAATTAGACCTCGACCTCTAAACAACTTTTTTTTGAAAAATCCCTAAGCCGCGCGGTCACAATTTCAGCAAAAATCTGACATTCTGCAATTCACTCAAAAATGCTGCCAAACTGATGCAAACGATCCCCTGAAAGCTTTTTCGGTGGAAACAGATGGGTGTTTATCAACAGAAACAGAATTAGACCTCAACCTCTGAACAACTTTTTTTGAAAAATCCCTAAGCCGCGCGGTCACAATTTCAGCAAAAATCTGACATTCTGCAATTCACTCAAAAATGCTGCCAAACTGTCGCAAACGATCCCCTGAAAGCATTTTCGGTGGAAACAGATGGGTTTTTATCATCAGAAACAGAATTAGCCCTCGACCTCTGAACAACCTTTTTTTGAAAAATCCCTAAGTCGCGCGGTCTCAATTTCAGCAAAAATCTGACATTCTGCAATTCACACAAAAATGCTGCCAAACTGTTGCAAACAATCAGCTGAAAGCTTTTTCGGTGGAAACAGATGGGTTTCTATCATCGGAAGCAGAATTAGACCTCGACCTCTGAACAACTTTTTTTGAAAAATCCATAAGCCGCGCGGTCACAATTTCAGCAAAAACCTGGCATTCTGCATTCACTCAAAAATGCTGCCAAACTGTTGCAAACGATCCCCTGAAAGCTTTTTCGGTGAAAACAGATGGGTTTTTATCATCGGAAACAGAATTAGACCTCGACCTCTAAACAACTTTTTTTTGAAAAATCCCTAAGCCGCGCGGTCACAATTTCAGCAAAAATCTGGCATTCTGCAATTCACTCAAAAATGCTGCCAAACTGTTGCAAACGATCCCCTGAAAGCTTTTTTGGTGGAAACAGATGGGTTTTTATCATCGGAAACAGAATTAGCCCTCGACCTCTAAACAACTTTTTTTGAAAAATCCCTAAGCCGCGCGGTCACAATTTCAGCAAAAATCTGACATTCTGTAATTCACTCAAAAACGCTGCCAAACTCTTGCAAACGATCCCCTGAAAGCTTTTTCGGTGGAAACAGATGGGTTTTTATCATCAGAAACAGAATTAGCCCTCGACCTCTAAACAACTTTTTTTTTGAAAAATCCCTAAGCCGCGCGGTCACAATTTCAGCAAAAATCTGACATTCTGCAATTCACTCAAAAATGCTGCCAAACTGTTGCAAACGATCCCCTGAAAGCTTTTTCGGTGAAAACAGATGGGTTTTTATCATCGGAAACAGAATTAGACCTCGACCTCTAAACAACTTTTTTTTGAAAAATCCCTAAGCCGCGCGGTCACAATTTCAGCAAAAATCTGACATTCTGCAATTCACTCAAAAATGCTGCCAAACTGTTGCAAACGATCCCCTGAAAGCTTTTTCGGTGGAAACAGATGGGTTATTATCATCGGAAGCAGAATTAGCCCTCGACCTCTGAACAACCTTTTTTTGAAAAAACCCTAAGCCGCGCGGTTACAATTTCAGCAAAAATCTGTCATTCTGAAATTCACTAAAAAATGCTTCCAAACTGTTGCAAACGATCCCCTGAAAGGTTTTTCGGTGGAAACAGATGGGTTTTTATCATCGGAAACAGAATTAGCCCTCAAACTCTGAACAACTTTTTTCTGAAAAAACCTTAAGCCGCGCGGTCACAATTTCAGCAAAAATCTGACCTTCTGCAATTCACTCAAAAATGCTGCCAAACTGTTGCAAACGATCCCCTGAAAGGTTTTTCGGTGGAAACAGATGGGTTTTTATCATCGAAAACAGAATTAGCCCTCGACCTCTGAACAACTTTTTTTTGAAAAATCCCTAAGCCGCGCGGTCACAATTTCAGCAAAAATCTGACATTCTGCAATTCACTCAAAAATGCTGCCAAACTGTCGCAAACGATCCCCTGAAAGCATTTTCGGTGGAAACAGATGGGTTTTTATCATCAGAAACAGAATTAGCCCTCGACCTCTGAACAACCTTTTTTTGAAAAATCCCTAAGTCGCGCGGTCTCAATTTCAGCAAAAATCTGACATTCTGCAATTCACACAAAAATGCTGCCAAACTGTTGCAAACAATCAGCTGAAAGCTTTTTCGGTGGAAACAGATGGGTTTCTATCATCGGAAACAGAATTAGACCTCGACCTCTGAACAACTTTTTTTGAAAAATCCATAAGCCGCGCGGTCACAATTTCAGCAAAAATCTGACATTCTGCAAATCACTCAAAAATGCTGCCAAACTGTTGCAAACGATCCCCTGAAAGCTTTTTCGGTGGAAACAGATGGGTTTTTATCATCGGAAACAGAATTAGACCTCGACCTCTAAACAGCTTTTTTTTGAAAAATCCCTAAGCCGCGCGGTCACAATTTCAGCAAAAACCTGGCATTCTGCATTCACTCAAAAATGCTGCCAAACTGTTGCAAACGATCCCCTGAAAGCTTTTTCGGTGAAAACAGATGGGTTTTTATCATCGGAAACAGAATTAGACCTCGACCTCTAAACAACTTTTTTTTGAAAAATCCCTAAGCCGCGCGGTCACAATTTCAGCAAAAATCTGGCATTCTGCAATTCACTCAAAAATGCTGCCAAACTGTTGCAAACGATCCCCTGAAAGCTTTTTTGGTGGAAACAGATGGGTTTTTATCATCGGAAACAGAATTAGCCCTCGACCTCTAAACAACTTTTTTTGAAAAATCCCTAAGCCGCGCGGTCACAATTTCAGCAAAAATCTGACATTCTGTAATTCACTCAAAAACGCTGCCAAACTCTTGCAAACGATCCCCTGAAAGCTTTTTCGGTGGAAACAGATGGGTTTTTATCATCAGAAACAGAATTAGCCCTCGACCTCTAAACAACTTTTTTTTTGAAAAATCCCTAAGCCGCGCGGTCACAATTTCAGCAAAAATCTGACATTCTGCAATTCACTCAAAAATGCTGCCAAACTGTTGCAAACGATCCCCTGAAAGCTTTTTCGGTGAAAACAGATGGGTTTTTATCATCGGAAACAGAATTAGACCTCGACCTCTAAACAACTTTTTTTTGAAAAATCCCTAAGCCGCGCGGTCACAATTTCAGCAAAAATCTGGCATTCTGCAATTCACTCAAAAATGCTGCCAAACTGTTGCAAACGATCCCCTGAAAGCTTTTTTGGTGGAAACAGATGGGTTTTTATCATCGGAAACAGAATTAGCCCTCGACCTCTAAACAACTTTTTTTGAAAAATCCCTAAGCCGCGCGGTCACAATTTCAGCAAAAATCTGACATTCTGTAATTCACTCAAAAACGCTGCCAAACTCTTGCAAACGATCCCCTGAAAGCTTTTTCGGTGGAAACAGATGGGTTTTTATCATCAGAAACAGAATTAGCCCTCGACCTCTAAACAACTTTTTTTTTGAAAAATCCCTAAGCCGCGCGGTCACAATTTCAGCAAAAATCTGACATTCTGCAATTCACTCAAAAATGCTGCCAAACTGTTGCAAACGATCCCCTGAAAGCTTTTTCGGTGGAAACAGATGGGTTATTATCATCGGAAGCAGAATTAGCCCTCGACCTCTGAACAACCTTTTTTTGAAAAAACCCTAAGCCGCGCGGTTACAATTTCAGCAAAAATCTGTCATTCTGAAATTCACTAAAAAATGCTTCCAAACTGTTGCAAACGATCCCCTGAAAGGTTTTTCGGTGGAAACAGATGGGTTTTTATCATCGGAAACAGAATTAGCCCTCAAACTCTGAACAACTTTTTTCTGAAAAAACCTTAAGCCGCGCGGTCACAATTTCAGCAAAAATCTGACCTTCTGCAATTCACTCAAAAATGCTGCCAAACTGTTGCAAACGATCCCCTGAAAGGTTTTTCGGTGGAAACAGATGGGTTTTTATCATCGAAAACAGAATTAGCCCTCGACCTCTGAACAACTTTTTTTTGAAAAATCCCTAAGCCGCGCGGTCACAATTTCAGCAAAAATCTGACATTCTGCAATTCACTCAAAAATGCTGCCAAACTGTCGCAAACGATCCCCTGAAAGCATTTTCGGTGGAAACAGATGGGTTTTTATCATCAGAAACAGAATTAGCCCTCGACCTCTGAACAACCTTTTTTTGAAAAATCCCTAAGTCGCGCGGTCTCAATTTCAGCAAAAATCTGACATTCTGCAATTCACACAAAAATGCTGCCAAACTGTTGCAAACAATCAGCTGAAAGCTTTTTCGGTGGAAACAGATGGGTTTCTATCATCGGAAACAGAATTAGACCTCGACCTCTGAACAACTTTTTTTGAAAAATCCATAAGCCCCGCGGTCACAATTTCAGCAAAAATCTGACATTCTGCAATTCACTCAAAAATGCTGCCAAACTCTTGCAAACGATCCCCTGAAAGCTTTTTCGGTGGAAACAGATGGTTTTTTATCATCGGAAACAGAATTAGACCTCGACCTCTGAACAACTTTTATTGAAAAATCCCTAAGCCGCGCGGTCAAAATTTCAGCAAAAATCTGACATTCTGCAAATCACTCAAAAATGCTGCCAAACTGTTGCAAACGATCCCCTGAAAGCTTTTTCGGTGGAAACAGATGGGTTTTTATCATCGGAAACAGAATTAGACCTCGACCTCTAAACAGCTTTTTTTTGAAAAATCCCTAAGCCGCGCGGTCACAATTTCAGCAAAAACCTGGCATTCTGCATTCACTCAAAAATGCTGCCAAACTGTTGCAAACGATCCCCTGAAAGCTTTTTCGGTGAAAACAGATGGGTTTTTATCATCGGAAACAGAATTAGACCTCGACCTCTAAACAACTTTTTTTTGAAAAATCCCTAAGCCACGCGGTCACAATTTCAGCAAAAATCTGGCATTCTGCAATTCACTCAAAAATGCTGCCAAACTGTTGCAAACGATCCCCTGAAAGCTTTTTCGGTGGAAACAGATGGGTTTTTATCATCAGAAACAGAATTAGCCCTCGACCTCTAAACAACTTTTTTTTTTGAAAAATCCCTAAGCCGCGCGGTCACAATTTCAGCAAAAATCTGACATTCTGCAATTCACTCAAAAATGCTGCCAAACTGTTGCAAACGATCCCCTGAAAGCTTTTTCGGTGGAAACAGATGGGTTTTTATCATCAGAAACAGAATTAGACCTCGACCTCTAAACAACTTTTTTTTGAAAAATCCCTAAGCCGCGCGGTCACAATTTCAGCAAAAATCTGACATTCTGCAATTCATTCAAAAATGCTGCCAAACTGTTGCAAACGATCCCCTGAAAGCTTTTTCGGTGGAAACAGATGGGTTATTATCATCGGAAGCAGAATTAGCCCTCGACCTCTGAACAACCTTTTTTTGAAAAAACCCTAAGCCGCGCGGTCACAATTTCAGCAAAAATCTGACATTCTGCAATTCACTCAAAAATGCTGCCAAACTGTTGCAAACGATCCCCTGAAAGGTTTTTCGGTGGAAACAGATGGGTTTTTATCATCGAAAACAGAATTAGCCCTCGACCTCTGAACAACTTTTTTTTGAAAAATCCCTAAGCCGCGCGGTCACAATTTCAGCAAAAATCTGACATTCTGCAATTCACTCAAAAATGCTGCCAAACTGTCGCAAACGATCCCCTGAAAGCATTTTCGGTGGAAACAGATGGGTTTTTATCATCAGAAACAGAATTAGCCCTCGACCTCTGAACAACCTTTTTTTGAAAAATCCCTAAGTCGCGCGGTCTCAATTTCAGCAAAAATCTGACATTCTGCAATTCACACAAAAATGCTGCCAAACTGTTGCAAACAATCAGCTGAAAGCTTTTTCGGTGGAAACAGATGGGTTTCTATCATCGGAAGCAGAATTAGACCTCGACCTCTGAACAACTTTTTTTGAAAAATCCATAAGCCCCGCGGTCACAATTTCAGCAAAAATCTGACATTCTGCAATTCACTCAAAAATGCTGCCAAACTCTTGCAAACGATCCCCTGAAAGCTTTTTCGGTGGAAACAGATGGTTTTTTATCATCGGAAACAGAATTAGACCTCGACCTCTGAACAACTTTTTTTGAAAAATCCCTAAGCCGCGCGGTCACAATTTCAGCAAAAATCTGACATTCTGCAATTCACTCAAAAACGCTGCCAAACTCTTGCAAACGATCCCCTGAAAGCTTTTTCGGTGGAAACAGATGGGTTTTTATCATCAGAAACAGAATTAGCCCTCGACCTCTAAACAACTTTTTTTTTTGAAAAATCCCTAAGCCGCGCGGTCACAATTTCAGCAAAAATCTGACATTCTGCAATTCACACAAAAATGCTGCCAAACTGTTGCAAACAATCAGCTGAAAGCTTTTTCGGTGGAAACAGATGGGTTTCTATCATCGGAAGCAGAATTAGACCTCGACCTCTGAACAACTTTTTTTGAAAAATCCATAAGCCCCGCGGTCACAATTTCAGCAAAAATCTGACATTCTGCAATTCACTCAAAAATGCTGCCAAACTCTTGCAAACGATCCCCTGAAAGCTTTTTCGGTGGAAACAGATGGTTTTTTATCATCGGAAACAGAATTAGACCTCGACCTCTGAACAACTTTTTTTGAAAAATCCCTAAGCCGCGCGGTCACAATTTCAGCAAAAATCTGACATTCTGCAATTCACTCAAAAACGCTGCCAAACTCTTGCAAACGATCCCCTGAAAGCTTTTTCGGTGGAAACAGATGGGTTTTTATCATCAGAAACAGAATTAGCCCTCGACCTCTAAACAACTTTTTTTTTTGAAAAATCCCTAAGCCGCGCGGTCACAATTTCAGCAAAAATCTGACATTCTGCAATTCACTCAAAAATGCTGCCAAACTGTTGCAAACGATCCCCTGAAAGCTTTTTCGGTGGAAACAGATGGGTTTTTATCATCGGAAACAGAATTAGACCTTGACCTCTAAACAACTTTTTTTTGAAAAATCCCTAAGCCGCGCGGTCACAATTTCAGCAAAAATCTGACATTCTGCAATTCACTCAAAAATGCTGCCAAACTGTTGCAAACGATCCCCTGAAAGCTTTTTCGGTGGAAACAGATGGGTTTTTATCATCGGAAACAGAATTAGACCTCGACCTCTAAACAACTTTTTTTTGAAAAATCCCTAAGCCGCGCGGTCACAATTTCAGCAAAAATCTGGCATTCTGCAATTCACTCAAAAATGCTGCCAAACTGTTTCAAACGATCCCCTGAAAGCTTTTTCGGTGGAAACAGATGGGTTTTTATCATCGGAAACAGAATTAGACCTCGACCTCTAAACAACTTTTTTTTGAAAAATCCCTAAGCCGCGCGGTCACAATTTCAGCAAAAATCTGGCATTCTGCAATTCACTCAAAAATGCTGCCAAACTGTTGCAAACGATCCCCTGAAAGCTTTTTCGGTGGAAACAGATGGGTTTTTATCATCGGAAACAGAATTAGACCTCGACCTCTAAACAACTTTTTTTTGAAAAATCCCTAAGCCGCGCGGTCACAATTTCAGCAAAAATCTGACATTCTGCAATACACTCAAAAATGCTGCCAAACTGTTGCAAACGATCCCCTGAAAGCTTTTTCGGTGGAAACAGATGGGTTTTTATCATCAGAAACAGAATTAGCCCTCAGCCTCTGAACAACCTTTTTTTGAAAAATCCCTAAGTCGCGCGGTCTCAATTTCAGCAAAAATCTGACATTCTGCAATTCACACAAAAATGCTGCCAAACTCTTGCAAACGATCCCCTGAAAGCTTTTTCGGTGGAAACAGATGGTTTTTTATCATCGGAAACAGAATTAGACCTCGACCTCTGAACAACTTTTTTTGAAAAATCCCTAAGCCGCACGGTCACAATTTCAGCAAAAATCTGACATTCTGCAATTCACTCAAAAATGCTGCCAAACTGTTGCAAACAATCCCCTGAAAGCTTTTTCGGTGGAAACAGATGGGTTTTTATCATCGGAAACAGAATTAGACCTCGACCTCTAAACAGCTTTTTTTTGAAAAATCCCTAAGCCGCGCGGTCACAATTTCAGCAAAAATCTGGCATTCTGCAATTCACTCAAAAATGCTGCCAAACTGTTGCAAACGATACCCTGAAAGCTTTTTCGGTGGAAACAGATGGGTTTTTATCATCGGAAACAGAATTAGACCTCGACCTCTAAACAACTTTTTTTTGAAAAATCCCTAAGCCGCGCGGTCACAATTTCAGCAAAAATCTGGCATTCTGCAATTCACTCAAAAATGCTGCCAAACTGTTGCAAACGATCCCCTGAAAGCTTTTTCGGTGGAAACAGATGGGTTTTTATCATCGGAAACAGAATTAGACCTCGACCTCTAAACAAATTTTTTTTGAAAAATCCCTAAGCCGCGCGGTCACAATTTCAGCAAAAATCTGACATTCTGCAATTCACTCAAAAACGCTGCCAAACTGTTGCAAACGATCCCCTGAAAGCTTTTTTGGTGGAAACAGATGGGTTTTTATCATCGGAAACAGAATTAGACCTCGACCTCTAAACAACTTTTTTTTGAAAAATCCCTAAGCCGCGCGGTCACAATTTCAGCAAAAATCTGGCATTCTGCAATTCACTCAAAAATGCTGCCAAACTGTTGCAAACGATCCCCTGAAAGCTTTTTCGGTGGAAACAGATGGGTTTTTATCATCGGAAACAGAATTAGACCTCGACCTCTAAACAAATTTTTTTTGAAAAATCCCTAAGCCGCGCAGTCACAATTTCAGCAAAAATCTGACATTCTGCAATTCACTCAAAAATGCTGCCAAACTGTTGCAAACGATCCCCTGAAATCTTTTTCGGTGGAAACACATCGGTTTTTATCATCAGAAACAGAATTAGACCTCGACCTCTAAACAACTTTTTTTTGAAAAATCCCTAAGCCGCGCGGTCACAATTTCAGCAAAAATCTGGCATTCTGCAATTCACTCAAAAATGCTGCCAAACTGTTGCAAACGATCCCCTGAAAGCTTTTTCGGTGGAAACAGATGGGTTTTTATCATCGGAAACAGAATTAGACCTCGACCTCTAAACAACTTTTTTTTGAAAAATCCCTAAGCCGCGCGGTCACAATTTCAGCAAAAATCTGACATTCTGCAATTCACTCAAAAATGCTGCCAAACTGATGCAAACGATCCCCTGAAATCTTTTTCGGTGGAAACACATCGGTTTTTATCATCAGAAACAGAATTAGACCTCAACCTCTGAACAACTTTTTTTGAAAAATCCCTAAGCCGCGCGGTCACAATTTCAGCAAAAATCTGACATTCTGCAATTCACTCAAAAATGCTGCCAAACTGTTGCAAACGATCCCCTGAAAGCTTTTTCGGTGGAAACAGATGGGTTTTTATCATCAGAAACAGAATTAGACCTCAAGCTCTGAACAACTTTTTTTGAAAAATCCCTAAGCCGCGCGGTCACAATTTCAGCAAAAATCTGACATTCTGCAATTTACTCAAAAATGCTGCCAAACTGTTGCAAACGATCCCCTGAAATCTTTTTCGGTGGAAACACATCGGTTTTTATCATCAGAAACAGAATTAGACCTCGACCTCTAAACAACTTTTTTTTGAAAAATCCCTAAGCCGCGCGGTCACAATTTCAGCAAAAATCTGGCATTCTGCAATTCACTCAAAAATGCTGCCAAACTGTTGCAAACGATCCCCTGAACGCTTTTTCGGTGGAAACAGATGGGTTTTTATCATCAGAAACAGAATTAGACCTCAAGCTCTGAACAACTTTTTTTGAAAAATCCCTAAGCCGCGCGGTCACAATTTCAGCAAAAATCTGACATTCTGCAATTCACTCAAATATGCTGCCAAACTGTTGCAAACGATCCCATGATATCTTTTTCGGTGGAAACAGATGGGTTTTTATCATCAGAAACCGAATTAGCCCTCGACCTCTGAACAACTTTTTTTTGAAAAATCCCTAAGCCGCGCAGTCACAATTTCAGCAAAAATCTGACATTCTGCAATTCACTCAAAAATGCTGCCAAACTGTTGCAAACGATCCCCTGATATCTTTTTCGGTGGAAACAGATGGGTTTTTATCATCAGAAACCGAATTAGCCCTCGACCTCTGAACAACTTTTTTTTGAAAAATCCCTAAGCCGCGCAGTCACAATTTCAGCAAAAATCTGACATTCTGCAATTCACTCAAAAATGCTGCCAAACTGTTGCAAACGATCCCCTGAAATCTTTTTCGGTGGAAACACATCGGTTTTTATCATCAGAAACAGAATTAGACCTCGACCTCTGAACAACTTTTTTTGAAAAATCCCTAAGCCGCGCGGTCACAATTTCAGCAAAAATCTGACATTCTGCAATTCACTCAAAAATGCTGCCAAACTGTTGCAAACGATCCCCTGAAAGCTTTTTCGGTGGAAACAGATGGGTTTTTATCATCAGATACAGAATTAGCCCTCGACCTCTAAACAACTTTTTTTTTGAAAAATCCCTAAGCCGCGCGGTCACAATTTCAGCAAAAATCTGACATTCTGCAATTCACTCAAAAATGCTGCCAAACTGTTGCAAACGATCCCCTGAAAGCTTTTTCGGTGGAAACAGATGGGTTTTTATCATCGGAAACAGAATTAGACCTCGACCTCTAAACAACTTTTTTTTGAAAAATCCCTAAGCCGCGCGGTCACAATTTCAGCAAAAATCTGACATTCTGCAATTCACTCAAAAATGCTGCCAAACTGTTGCAAACGATCCCCTGAAAGCTTTTTCGGTGGAAACAGATGGGTTTTTATCATCGGAAACAGAATTAGACCTCGACCTCTAAACAACTTTTTTTTGAAAAATCCCTAAGCCGCGCGGTCACAATTTCAGCAAAAATCTGGCATTCTGCAATTCACTCAAAAATGCTGCCAAACTGTTGCAAACGATCCCCTGAAAGCTTTTTCGGTGGAAACAGATGGGTTATTATCATCGGAAGCAGAATTAGCCCTCGACCTCTGAACAACCTTTTTTTTGAAAAAACCCTAAGCCGCGCAGTCACAATTTCAGCAAAAATCTGACCTTCTGCAATTCACTCAAAAATGCTGCCAAACTGTTGCAAACGATCCCCTGAAAGGTTTTTCGGTGGAAACAGATGGGTTTTTATCATCAGAAACCGAATTAGCCCTCGACCTCTGAAAAACCTTTTTTTGAAAAATCCCTAAGCCGCGCGGTCACAATTTCAGCAAAAATCTGACATTCTGCAATTCACTCAAAAATGCTGCCAAACTGTTGCAAACGATCCCCTGAAAGCTTTTTCGGTGGAAACAGATGGGTTTTTATCATCAGAAACCGAATTAGCCCTCGACCTCTGAGCAACTTGTTTTTGAAAAATCCCTAAGCTGCGCGGTCACAATTTCAGCAAAAATCTGACATTCTGCAATTCACTCAAAAATGCTGCCAAACTGTTGCAAACGATCCCCTGAAATCTTTTTCGGTGGAAACACATCGGTTTTTATCATCAGAAACAGAATTAGACCTCGACCTCTAAACAACTTTTTTTTGAAAAATCCCTAAGCCGCGCGGTCACAATTTCAGCAAAAATCTGGCATTCTGCAATTCACTCAAAAATGCTGCCAAACTGTTGCAAACGATCCCCTGAAAGCTTTTTCGGTGGAAACAGATGGGTTTTTATCATCGGAAACAGAATTAGACCTCGACCTCTAAACAACTTTTTTTTGAAAAATCCCTAAGCCGCGCGGTCACAATTTCAGCAAAAATCTGACATTCTGCAATTCACTCAAAAATGCTGCCAAACTGATGCAAACGATCCCCTGAAAGCTTTTTCGGTGGAAACAGATGGGTGTTTATCAACAGAAACAGAATTAGACCTCAACCTCTGAACAACTTTTTTTGAAAAATCCCTAAGCCGCGCGGTCACAATTTCAGCAAAAATCTGACATTCTGCAATTCACTCAAAAATGCTGCCAAACTGTTGCAAACGATCCCCTGAAAGCTTTTTCGGTGGAAACAGATGGGTTTTTATCATCAGAAACAGAATTAGACCTCAAGCTCTGAACAACTTTTTTTGAAAAATCCCTAAGCCGCGCGGTCACAATTTCAGCAAAAATCTGACATTCTGCAATTCACTCAAATATGCTGCCAAACTGTTGCAAACGATCCCATGATATCTTTTTCGGTGGAAACAGATGGGTTTTTATCATCAGAAACCGAATTAGCCCTCGACCTCTGAACAACTTTTTTTTGAAAAATCCCTAAGCCGCGCAGTCACAATTTCAGCAAAAATCTGACATTCTGCAATTCACTCAAAAATGCTGCCAAACTGTTGCAAACGATCCCCTGAAATCTTTTTCGGTGGAAACACATCGGTTTTTATCATCAGAAACAGAATTAGACCTCGACCTCTGAACAACTTTTTTTGAAAAATCCCTAAGCCGCGCGGTCACAATTTCAGCAAAAATCTGACATTCTGCAATTCACTCAAAAATGCTGCCAAACTGTTGCAAACGATCCCCTGAAAGCTTTTTCGGTGGAAACAGATGGGTTTTTATCATCAGAAACAGAATTAGACCTCAAGCTCTGAACAACTTTTTTTGAAAAATCCCTAAGCCGCGCGGTCACAATTTCAGCAAAAATCTGACATTCTGCAATTCACTCAAAAATGATGCCAAACTGTTGCAAACGATCCCCTGAAATCTTTTTCGGTGGAAACAGATGGGTTTTTATCATCAGAAACCGAATTAGCCCTCGACCTCTGAACAACTTTTTTTTGAAAAATCCCTAAGCCGCGCAGTCACAATTTCAGCAAAAATCTGACATTCTGCAATTTACTCAAAAATGCTGCCAAACTGTTGCAAACGATCCCCTGAAATCTTTTTCGGTGGAAACACATCGGTTTTTATCATCAGAAACAGAATTAGACCTCGACCTCTAAACAACTTTTTTTTGAAAAATCCCTAAGCCGCGCGGTCACAATTTCAGCAAAAATCTGGCATTCTGCAATTCACTCAAAAATGCTGCCAAACTGTTGCAAACGATCCCCTGAACGCTTTTTCGGTGGAAACAGATGGGTGTTTATCATCAGAAACAGAATTAGACCTCAACCTCTGAACAACTTTTTTTGAAAAATCCCTAAGCCGCGCGGTCACAATTTCAGCAAAAATCTGACATTCTGCAATTCACTCAAAAATGCTGCCAAACTGTTGCAAACGATCCCCTGAAAGCTTTTTCGATGGAAACAGATGGGTTTTTATCATCAGAAACAGAATTAGACCTCAAGCTCTGAACAACTTTTTTTGAAAAATCCCTAAGCCGCGCGGTCACAATTTCAGCAAAAATCTGACATTCTGCAATTCACTCAAAAATGCTGCCAAACTGTTGCAAACGATCCCCTGATATCTTTTTCGGTGGAAACAGATGGGTTTTTATCATCAGAAACCGAATTAGCCCTCGACCTCTGAACAACTTTTTTTTGAAAAATCCCTAAGCCGCGCAGTCACAATTTCAGCAAAAATCTGACATTCTGCAATTCACTCAAAAATGCTGCCAAACTGTTGCAAACGATCCCCTGAAATCTTTTTCGGTGGAAACACATCGGTTTTTATCATCAGAAACAGAATTAGACCTCGACCTCTGAACAACTTTTTTTGAAAAATCCCTAAGCCGCGCGGTCACAATTTCAGCAAAAATCTGACATTCTGCAATTCACTCAAAAATGCTGCCAAACTGTTGCAAACGATCCCCTGAAAGCTTTTTCGGTGGAAACAGATGGGTTTTTATCATCAGAAACAGAATTAGCCCTCGACCTCTAAACAACTTTTTTTTTGAAAAATCCCTAAGCCGCGCGGTCACAATTTCAGCAAAAATCTGACATTCTGCAATTCACTCAAAAATGCTGCCAAACTGTTGCAAACGATCCCCTGAAAGCTTTTTCGGTGGAAACAGATGGGTTTTTATCATCGGAAACAGAATTAGACCTCGACCTCTAAACAACTTTTTTTTGAAAAATCCCTAAGCCGCGCGGTCACAATTTCAGCAAAAATCTGACATTCTGCAATTCACTCAAAAATGCTGCCAAACTGTTGCAAACGATCCCCTGAAAGCTTTTTCGGTGGAAACAGATGGGTTTTTATCATCGGAAACAGAATTAGACCTCGACCTCTAAACAACTTTTTTTTGAAAAATCCCTAAGCCGCGCGGTCACAATTTCAGCAAAAATCTGGCATTCTGCAATTCACTCAAAAATGCTGCCAAACTGTTGCAAACGATCCCCTGAAAGCTTTTTCGGTGGAAACAGATGGGTTATTATCATCGGAAGCAGAATTAGCCCTCGACCTCTGAACAACCTTTTTTTTGAAAAAACCCTAAGCCGCGCAGTCACAATTTCAGCAAAAATCTGACCTTCTGCAATTCACTCAAAAATGCTGCCAAACTGTTGCAAACGATCCCCTGAAAGGTTTTTCGGTGGAAACAGATGGGTTTTTATCATCGAAAACAGAATTAGCTCTCGACCTCTGAACAACTTTTTTTTGAAAAATCCCTAAGCCGCGCGGTCACAATTTCAGCAAAAATCTGACATTCTGCAATTCACTCAAAAATGCTGCCAAACTGTCGCAAACGATCCCCTGAAAGCATTTTCGGTGGAAACAGATGGGTTTTTATCATCAGAAACAGAATTAGCCCTCGACCTCTGAACAACCTTTTTTTGAAAAATCCCTAAGTCGCGCGGTCTCAATTTCAGCAAAAATCTGACATTCTGCAATTCACACAAAAATGCTGCCAAACTGTTGCAAACAATCAGCTGAAAGCTTTTTCGGTGGAAACAGATGGGTTTCTATCATCGGAAACAGAATTAGACCTCGACCTCTGAACAACTTTTTTTGAAAAATCCCTAAGCCGCGCGGTCACAATTTCAGCAAAAATCTGACATTCTGCAATTCACTCAAAAATGCTGCCAAACTGTTGCAAACGATCCCCTGATATCTTTTTCGGTGGAAACACATCGGTTTTTATCATCAGAAACAGAATTAGACCTCGACCTCTGAACAACTTTTTTTGAAAAATCCCTAAGCCGCGCGGTCACAATTTCAGCAAAAATCTGACATTCTGCAATTCACTCAAAAATGCTGCCAAACTGTTGCAAACGATCCCCTGAAAGCTTTTTCGGTGGAAACAGATGGGTTTTTATCATCAGAAACAGAATTAGCCCTCGACCTCTAAACAACTTTTTTTTTGAAAAATCCCTAAGCCGCGCGGTCACAATTTCAGCAAAAATCTGACATTCTGCAATTCACTCAAAAATGCTGCCAAACTGTCGCAAACGATCCCCTGAAAGCATTTTCGGTGGAAACAGATGGGTTTTTATCATCAGAAACAGAATTAGCCCTCGACCTCTGAACAACCTTTTTTTGAAAAATCCCTAAGTCGCGCGGTCTCAATTTCAGCAAAAATCTGACATTCTGCAATTCACACAAAAATGCTGCCAAACTGTTGCAAACAATCAGCTGAAAGCTTTTTCGGTGGAAACAGATGGGTTTCTATCATCGGAAACAGAATTAGACCTCGACCTCTGAACAACTTTTTTTGAAAAATCCCTAAGCCGCGCGGTCACAATTTCAGCAAAAATCTGACATTCTGCAATTCACTCAAAAATGCTGCCAAACTGTCGCAAACGATCCCCTGAAAGCTTTTTCGATGGAAACAGATGGGTTTTTATCATCAGAAACAGAATTAGACCTCAAGCTCTGAACAACTTTTTTTGAAAAATCCCTAAGCCGCGCGGTCACAATTTCAGCAAAAATCTGACATTCTGCAATTCACTCAAAAATGCTGCCAAACTGTTGCAAACGATCCCCTGATATCTTTTTCGGTGGAAACAGATGGGTTTTTATCATCAGAAACCGAATTAGCCCTCGACCTCTGAACAACTTTTTTTTGAAAAATCCCTAAGCCGCGCAGTCACAATTTCAGCAAAAATCTGACATTCTGCAATTCACTCAAAAATGCTGCCAAACTGTTGCAAACGATCCCCTGAAATCTTTTTCGGTGGAAACACATCGGTTTTTATCATCAGAAACAGAATTAGACCTCGACCTCTGAACAACTTTTTTTGAAAAATCCCTAAGCCGCGCGGTCACAATTTCAGCAAAAATCTGACATTCTGCAATTCACTCAAAAATGCTGCCAAACTGTTGCAAACGATCCCCTGAAAGCTTTTTCGGTGGAAACAGATGGGTTTTTATCATCAGAAACAGAATTAGCCCTCGACCTCTAAACAACTTTTTTTTGAAAAATCCCTAAGCCGCGCGGTCACAATTTCAGCAAAAATCTGACATTCTGCAATTCACTCAAAAATGCTGCCAAACTGTTGCAAACGATCCCCTGAAAGCTTTTTCGGTGGAAACAGTTGGGTTTTTATCATCGGAAACAGAATTAGACCTCGACCTCTAAACAACTTTTTTTTGAAAAATCCCTAAGCCGCGCGGTCACAATTTCAGCAAAAATCTGACATTCTGCAATTCACTCAAAAATGCTGCCAAACTGTTGCAAACGATCCCCTGAAATCTTTTTCGGTGGAAACACATCGGTTTTTATCATCAGAAACAGAATTAGACCTCGACCTCTGAACAACTTTTTTTGAAAAATCCCTAAGCCGCGCGGTCACAATTTCAGCAAAAATCTGACATTCTGCAATTCACTCAAAAATGCTGCCAAACTGTTGCAAACGATCCCCTGAAAGCTTTTTCGGTGGAAACAGATGGGTCTTTATCATCAGAAACAGAATTAGCCCTCGACCTCTAAACAACTTTTTTTTTGAAAAATCCCTAAGCCGCGCGGTCACAATTTCAGCAAAAATCTGACATTCTGCAATTCACTCAAAAATGCTGCCAAACTGTTGCAAACGATCCCCTGAAAGCTTTTTCGGTGGAAACAGATGGGTTTTTATCATCGGAAACAGAATTAGACCTCGACCTCTAAACAACTTTTTTTTGAAAAATCCCTAAGCCGCGCGGTCACAATTTCAGCAAAAATCTGACATTCTGCAATTCACTCAAAAATGCTGCCAAACTGTTGCAAACGATCCCCTGAAAGCTTTTTCGGTGGAAACAGATGGGTTTTTATCATCGGAAACAGAATTAGACCTCGACCTCTAAACAACTTTTTTTTGAAAAATCCCTAAGCCGCGCGGTCACAATTTCAGCAAAAATCTGGCATTCTGCAATTCACTCAAAAATGCTGCCAAACTGTTGCAAACGATCCCCTGAAAGCTTTTTCGGTGGAAACAGATGGGTTATTATCATCGGAAGCAGAATTAGCCCTCGACCTCTGAACAACCTTTTTTTTGAAAAAACCCTAAGCCGCGCAGTCACAATTTCAGCAAAAATCTGACCTTCTGCAATTCACTCAAAAATGCTGCCAAACTGTTGCAAACGATCCCCTGAAAGGTTTTTCGGTGGAAACAGATGGGTTTTTATCATCGAAAACAGAATTAGCTCTCGACCTCTGAACAACTTTTTTTTGAAAAATCCCTAAGCCGCGCGGTCACAATTTCAGCAAAAATCTGACATTCTGCAATTCACTCAAAAATGCTGCCAAACTGTTGCAAACGATCCCCTGAAATCTTTTTCGGTGGAAACACATCGGTTTTTATCATCAGAAACAGAATTAGACCTCGACCTCTGAACAACTTTTTTTGAAAAATCCCTAAGCCGCGCGGTCACAATTTCAGCAAAAATCTGACATTCTGCAATTCACTCAAAAATGCTGCCAAACTGTTGCAAACGATCCCCTGAAAGCTTTTTCGGTGGAAACAGATGGGTCTTTATCATCAGAAACAGAATTAGCCCTCGACCTCTAAACAACTTTTTTTTTGAAAAATCCCTAAGCCGCGCGGTCACAATTTCAGCAAAAATCTGACATTCTGCAATTCACTCAAAAATGCTGCCAAACTGTTGCAAACGATCCCCTGAAAGCTTTTTCGGTGGAAACAGATGGGTTTTTATCATCGGAAACAGAATTAGACCTCGACCTCTAAACAACTTTTTTTTGAAAAATCCCTAAGCCGCGCGGTCACAATTTCAGCAAAAATCTGACATTCTGCAATTCACTCAAAAATGCTGCCAAACTGTTGCAAACGATCCCCTGAAAGCTTTTTCGGTGGAAACAGATGGGTTTTTATCATCGGAAACAGAATTAGACCTCGACCTCTAAACAACTTTTTTTTGAAAAATCCCTAAGCCGCGCGGTCACAATTTCAGCAAAAATCTGGCATTCTGCAATTCACTCAAAAATGCTGCCAAACTGTTGCAAACGATCCCCTGAAAGCTTTTTCGGTGGAAACAGATGGGTTATTATCATCGGAAGCAGAATTAGCCCTCGACCTCTGAACAACCTTTTTTTTGAAAAAACCCTAAGCCGCGCAGTCACAATTTCAGCAAAAATCTGACCTTCTGCAATTCACTCAAAAATGCTGCCAAACTGTCGCAAACGATCCCCTGAAAGCATTTTCGGTGGAAACAGATGGGTTTTTATCATCAGAAACAGAATTAGCCCTCGACCTCTGAACAACCTTTTTTTGAAAAATCCCTAAGTCGCGCGGTCTCAATTTCAGCAAAAATCTGACATTCTGCAATTCACACAAAAATGCTGCCAAACTGTTGCAAACAATCAGCTGAAAGCTTTTTCGGTGGAAACAGATGGGTTTCTATCATCGGAAACAGAATTAGACCTCGACCTCTGAACAACTTTTTTTGAAAAATCCCTAAGCCGCGCGGTCACAATTTCAGCAAAAATCTGACATTCTGCAATTCACTCAAAAATGCTGCCAAACTGTTGCAAACGATCCCCTGAAAGCTTTTTCGATGGAAACAGATGGGTTTTTATCATCAGAAACAGAATTAGACCTCAAGCTCTGAACAACTTTTTTTGAAAAATCCCTAAGCCGCGCGGTCACAATTTCAGCAAAAATCTGACATTCTGCAATTCACTCAAAAATGCTGCCAAACTGTTGCAAACGATCCCCTGATATCTTTTTCGGTGGAAACAGATGGGTTTTTATCATCAGAAACCGAATTAGCCCTCGACCTCTGAACAACTTTTTTTTGAAAAATCCCTAAGCCGCGCAGTCACAATTTCAGCAAAAATCTGACATTCTGCAATTCACTCAAAAATGCTGCCAAACTGTTGCAAACGATCCCCTGAAAGCTTTTTCGGTGGAAACAGATGGGTTTTTATCATCAGAAACAGAATTAGCCCTCGACCTCTAAACAACTTTTTTTTTGAAAAATCCCTAAGCCGCGCGGTCACAATTTCAGCAAAAATCTGACATTCTGCAATTCACTCAAAAATGCTGCCAAACTGTCGCAAACGATCCCCTGAAAGCATTTTCGGTGGAAACAGATGGGTTTTTATCATCAGAAACAGAATTAGCCCTCGACCTCTGAACAACCTTTTTTTGAAAAATCCCTAAGTCGCGCGGTCTCAATTTCAGCAAAAATCTGACATTCTGCAATTCACACAAAAATGCTGCCAAACTGTTGCAAACAATCAGCTGAAAGCTTTTTCGGTGGAAACAGATGGGTTTCTATCATCGGAAACAGAATTAGACCTCGACCTCTGAACAACTTTTTTTGAAAAATCCCTAAGCCGCGCGGTCACAATTTCAGCAAAAATCTGACATTCTGCAATTCACTCAAAAATGCTGCCAAACTGTTGCAAACGATCCCCTGAAAGCTTTTTCGATGGAAACATATGGGTTTTTATCATCAGAAACAGAATTAGACCTCAAGCTCTGAACAACTTTTTTTGAAAAATCCCTAAGCCGCGCGGTCACAATTTCAGCAAAAATCTGACATTCTGCAATTCACTCAAAAATGCTGCCAAACTGTTGCAAACGATCCCCTGATATCTTTTTCGGTGGAAACAGATGGGTTTTTATCATCAGAAACCGAATTAGCCCTCGACCTCTGAACAACTTTTTTTTGAAAAATCCCTAAGCCGCGCAGTCACAATTTCAGCAAAAATCTGACATTCTGCAATTCACTCAAAAATGCTGCCAAACTGTTGCAAACGATCCCCTGAAATCTTTTTCGGTGGAAACAGATGGGTTTTTATCATCAGAAACAGAATTAGACCTCGACCTCTGAACAACTTTTTTTGAAAAATCCCTAAGCCGCGCGGTCACAATTTCAGCAAAAATCTGACATTCTGCAATTCACTCAAAAATGCTGCCAAACTGTTGCAAACGATCCCCTGAAAGCTTTTTCGGTGGAAACAGATGGTTTTTTATCATCGGAAACAGAATTAGACCTCGACCTCTGAACAACTTTTTTTGAAAAATCCCTAAGCCGCGCGGTCACAATTTCAGCAAAAATCTGACATTCTGCAAATCACTCAAAAATGCTGCCAAACTGTTGCAAACGATCCCCTGAAAGCTTTTTCGGTGGAAACAGATGGGTTTTTATCATCGGAAACAGAATTAGACCTCGACCTCTAAACAGCTTTTTTTTGAAAAATCCCTAAGCCGCGCGGTCACAATTTCAGCAAAAATCTGGCATTCTGCAATTCACTCAAAAATGCTGCCAAACTGTTGCAAAAGATCCCCTGAAAGCTTTTTCGGTGGAAACAGATGGGTTTTTATCATCGGAAACAGAATCAGACCTCGACCTCTAAACAACTTTTTTTTGAAAAATCCCTAAGCCGCGCGGTCACAATTTCAGCAAAAATCTGTCATTCTGCAATTCACTCAAAAATGCTGCCAAACTGTTGCAAACGATCCCCTGAAAGCTTTTTCGGTGGAAACAGATGGGTTTTTATCATCGGAAACAGAATTAGACCTCGACCTCTAAACAAATTTTTTGTGAAAAATCCCTAAGCCGCGCGGTCACAATTTCAGCAAAAATCTGACATTCTGCAATTCACACAAAAATGCTGCCAAACTGTTGCAAACGATCCCCTGATATCTTTTTCGGTGGAAACAGATAGGTTTTTATCATCAGAAACCGAATTAGCCCTCGACCTCTGAACAACTTTTTTTTGAAAAATCCCTAAGCCGCGCAGTCACAATTTCAGCAAAAATCTGACATTCTGCAATTCACTCAAAAATGCTGCCAAACTGTTGCAAACGATCCCCTGAAATCTTTTTCGGTGGAAACACATCGGTTTTTATCATCAGAAACAGAATTAGACCTCGACCTCTGAACAACTTTTTTTGAAAAATCCCTAAGCCGCGCGGTCACAATTTCAGCAAAAATCTGACATTCTGCAATTCACTCAAAAATGCTGCCAAACTGTTGCAAACGATCCCCTGAAAGCTTTTTCGGTGGAAACAGATGGGTTTTTATCATCAGAAACAGAATTAGCCCTCGACCTCTAAACAACTTTTCTTTTGAAAAATCCCTAAGCCGCGCGGTCACAATTTCAGCAAAAATCTGCCATTCTGCAATTCACTCAAAAATGCTGCCAAACTGTTGCAAACGATCCCCTGAAAGCTTTTTCGGTGGAAACAGATGGGTTTTTATCATCAGAAACAGAATTAGACCTCGACCTCTAAACAACTTTTTTTTGAAAAATCCCTAAGCCGCGCGGTCACAATTTCAGCAAAAATCTGGCATTCTGCAATTCACTCAAAAATGCTGCCAAACTGTTGCAAACGATCCCCTGAAAGCTTTTTCGGTGGAAACAGATGGGTTATTATCATCGGAAGCAGAATTAGCCCTCGACCTCTGAACAACCTTTTTTTGAAAAAACCCTAAGCCGCGCGGTCACAATTTCAGCAAAAATCTGTCATTCTGAAATTCACTAAAAAATGCTTCCAAACTGTTGCAAACGATCCCCTGAAAGGTTTTTCGGTGGAAACAGATGGGTTTTTATCATCGGAAACAGAATTAGCCCTCAAACTCTGAACAACTTTTTTCTGAAAAAACCTTAAGCCGCGCGGTCACAATTTCAGCAAAAATCTGACCTTCTGCAATTCACTCAAAAATGCTGCCAAACTGTTGCAAACGATCCCCTGAAAGGTTTTTCGGTGGAAACAGATGGGTTATTATCATCGGAAGCAGAATTAGCCCTCAACCTCTGAACAACCTTTTTTTGAAAAATCCCTAAGCCGCGCGGTCACAATTTCAGCAAAAATCTGTCATTCTGAAATTCACTAAAAAATGCTTCCAAACTGTTGCAAACGATCCCCTGAAAGGTTTTTCGGTGGAAACAGATGGGTTTTTATCATCGGAAACAGAATTAGCCCTCAAACTCTGAACAACTTTTTTCTGAAAAAACCTTAAGCCGCGCGGTCACAATTTCAGCTAAAATCTGACCTTCTGCAATTCACTCAAAAATGCTGCCAAACTGTTGCAAACGATCCCCTGAAAGGTTTTTCGTTGGAAACAGATGGGTTTTTATCATCGAAAACAGAATTAGCCCTCGACCTCTGAACAACTTTTTTTTGAAAAATCCCTAAGCCGCGCGGTCACAATTTCAGGAAAAATCTGACATTCTGCAATTCACTCAAAAATGCTGCCAAACTGTCGCAAACGATCCCCTGAAAGCATCTTCGGTGGAAACAGATGGGTTTTTATCATCAGAAACAGAATTAGCCCTCGACCTCTGAAGAACCTTTTTTTGAAAAATCCCTAAGTCGCGCGGTCTCAATTTCAGCAAAAATCTGACATTCTGCAATTCACACAAAAATGCTGCCAAACTGTTGCAAACAATCAGCTGAAAGCTTTTTCGGTGGAAACAGATGGGTTTCTATCATCGGAAACAGAATTAGACCTCGACCTCTGAACAACTTTTTTTGAAAAATCCATAAGCCCCGCGGTCACAATTTCAGCAAAAATCTGACATTCTGCAATTCACTCAAAAATGCTGCCAAACTCTTGCAAACGATCCCCTGAAAGCTTTTTTGGTGGAAACAGATGGTTTTTTATCATCGGAAACAGAATTAGACCTCGACCTCTAAACAACTTTTTTTTGAAAAATCCCTAAGCCGCGCGGTCACAATTTCAGCAAAAATCTGGCATTCTGCAATTCACTCAAAAATGCTGCCAAACTGTTGCAAACGATCCCCTGAAAGCTTTTTCGGTGGAAACAGATGGGTTTTTATCATCGGAAACAGAATTAGACCTCGACCTCTAAACAACTTTTTTTTGAAAAATCCCTAAGCCGCGCGGTCACAATTTCAGCAAAAATCTGACATTCTGCAATTCACTCAAAAATGCTGCCAAACTGTTGCAAACGATCCCCTGAAAGCTTTTTCGGTGGAAACAGATGGGTGTTTATCATCGGAAACAGAATTAGACCTCAACCTCTGAACAACTTTTTTTTAAAAATCCCTAAGCCGCGCGGTCACAATTTCAGCAAAAATCTGACATTCTGCAATTCACTCAAAAATGCTGCCAAACTGTTGCAAACGATCCCCTGAAAGCTTTTTCGGTGGAAACAGATGGGTTTTTATCATCAGAAACAGAATTAGACCTCAAGCTCTGAACAACTTTTTTTGAAAAATCCCTAAGCCGCGCGGTCACAATTTCAGCAAAAATCTGACATTCTGAAATTCACTTAAAAATGCTGCCAAACTGTTGCAAACGATCCCCTGAAATCTTTTTCGGTGGAAACAGATGGGTTTTTATCATCAGAAACCGAATTAGCCCTCGACCTCTGAACAACTTTTTTTTGAAAAATCCCTAAGCCGCGCAGTCACAATTTCAGCAAAAATCTGACATTCTGCAATTCACTCAAAAATGCTGCCAAACTGTTGCAAACGATCCCCTGAAATCTTTTTCGGTGGAAACACATCGGTTTTTATCATCAGAAACAGAATTAGACCTCGACCTCTGAACAACTTTTTTTGAAAAATCCCTAAGCCGCGCGTTCACAATTTCAGCAAAAATCTGACATTCTGCAATTCACTCAAAAATGCTGCCAAACTGTTGCAAACGATCCCCTGAAAGCTTTTTCGGTGGAAACAGATGGGTTTTTATCATCAGAAACCGAATTAGACCTCAACCTCTGAACAACTTTTTTTTGAAAAACCCCTAAGCCGCACGGTCACAATTTCAGCAAAAATCTGACATTCTGCAATTCACTCAAAAATACTGCCAAACTGTTGCAAACGAACCCCTGAAATCTTTTTAGGTGGAAATAGATGGGTTTTTATCAGCAGAAACAGAATTAGACCTCGACCTCTGAACAACTTTTTTTGAAAAATCCCTAAGCCGCACTATCACAATTTCAGCAAAAATCTGACATTCTGCAATTCGCTCAAAAATGCTTCCAAACTGTTGCAAACGATCCCCTGAAAGCTTTTTCGGTGGAAACAGATGGGTTTTTATCATCAGAAACAGAATTAGACCTCAAACTCTGAACAACTTTTTTTGAAAAATCCCTAAGCCGCGTGGTCACAATTTCAGCAAAAATCTGACGTTCTGCAATTCAGTCAAAAATGCTGCCAAACTGTTGGAAACAATCCCCTGAAAGCTTTTTCGGTGGAAACAGATGGGTTTTTATCATCAGAAACAGAATTAGCCCTCGACCTCTGAACAACCTTTTTTTGAAAAATCCCTAAGCCGCGCGGTCACAATTTCAGCAAAAATCTGACATTCTGCAATTCACTCAGAAATGCTGCCAAACTGTTGCAAACAATCCCCTGAAAGCTTTTTCGGTGGAAACAGATGGGTTTTTATCATCGGAAACAAAATTAGACCTCTACCTCTGAACAACTTTTTTTTGAAAAATCCCTAAGCCGCGCGGTCACAATTTCAGCAAAAATCTGACATTCTGCAATTTACTCAAAAATGCTGCCAAACTGTTGCAAACGATCCCCTGAAAGCTTTTTCGGTGGAAACAGATGGGTTTTTATCATCAGAAACAGAATTAGACCTCAACCTCTGAACAACTTTTTTTTGAAAAATCCCTAAGCCGCGCAGTCACAATTTCAGCAAAAATCTGACATTCTGCAATTCACTCAAAAATACTGCCAAACTGTTGCAAACGATCCCCTGAAAGCTTTTTCGGTGGAAATAGATGGGTTATTATCATCGGAAAAACAATTAGACCTCGACCTCTGAACAACTTTTTTTTGAAAAATCCCTAAGCCGCGCGGTCACAATTTCAGCAAAAATCTGACATTCTGCAAATCAATCAAAAATGCTGCCAAACTGTTGCAAACGATCCCCTGAAAGCTTTTTCGGTGGAAACAGATGGGTTTTTATCATCAGAAACAGAATTAGACCTCAAGCTCTGAACAACTTTTTTTGAAAAATCCCTAAGCCGCGCGGTCACAATTTCAGCAAAAATCTGACATTCTGCAATTCACTCAAAAGTGCTGCCAAACTGTTGCAAACGATCCCCTGAAAGCTTTTTCGGTGGAAACAGATGGGTTTTTATCATCAGAAACAGAATTAGCCCTCGACCTCTGAACAACCTTTTTTTGAAAAATCCCTAAGCCGCGCGGTCACAATTTCAGCAAAAATCTGACATTCTGCAATACACTCAAAAATGCTGCCAAACTGTTGCAAACGATCCCCTGAAAGCTTTTTCGGTGGAAACAGATGGGTTTTTATCATCAGAAACAGAATTAGCCCTCAGCCTCTGAACAACCTTTTTTTGAAAAATCCCTAAGCCGCGCGGTCACAATTTCAGCAAAAATCTGACATTCTGCAATTCACTCAAAAATACTGCCAAACTGTTGCAAATGAACCCCTGAAATCTTTTTAGGTGGAAATAGATGGGTTTTTATCATCGGAAACACAATTAGACCTCGAACTCTGAACAACTTTTTTTTGAAAAATCCCTAAGCCGCGCGGTCACAATTTCAGCAAAAATCTGACATTCTGCAATTCACTCATAAATGCTGCCAAACTGTTGCAAACGATCCCCTGAAAGCTTTTTCGGTGGAAACAGATGGTTTTTTATCATCGGAAACAGAATTAGACCTCGACCTCTGAAGAACTTTTTTTGATATCAGTAAAAATCTGACATTCTGCAATTCACTCAAAAATGCTGCCAACCTGTTGCAAACGATCCCCTGAAATCTTTTTCGGTGGAAACAGATGGGTTTTTATCATAAGAAACAGAATTAGACCTCGACCTCTGAACATCTTTTTTTTGAAAAATCCCTAAGCCGCGCGGTCACAATTTCAGCAAAAATCTGACATTCTGCAATTCACTCAAAAATGCTGCCAAACTGTTGCAAACGATCCCCTGAAAGCTTTTTCGGTGGAAACAGATGGGTTTTTATCATCAGAAACAGAATTAGACCTCGACCTCTGAACAACCTTTTTTTGAAAAATCCCTAAGCCGCGCGGTCACAATTTCAGCAAAAATCTGACATTCTGCAATACACTCAAAAATGCTGCCAAACTGTTGCAAACGATCCCCTGAAAGATTTTTCGGTGGAAACAGATGGGTTTTTATCATCAGAAACAGAATTAGCCCTCAGCCTCTGAACAACCTTTTTTTGAAAAATCCCTAAGCCGCGTGGTCACAATTTCAGCAAAAATCTGACATTCTGCAATTCACTCAAAAATACTGCCAAACTGTTGCAAATGAACCCCTGAAATCTTTTTAGGTGGAAATAGATGGGTTATTATCATCGGAAACACAATTAGACCTCGAACTCTGAACAACTTTTTTTTGAAAAATCCCTAAGCCGCGCGGTCACAATTTCAGCAAAAATCTGACATTCTGCAATTCACTCATAAATGCTGCCAAACTGTTGCAAACGATCCCCTGAAAGCTTTTTCGGTGGAAACAGATGGTTTTTTATCATCGGAAACAGAATTAGACCTCGACCTCTGAACAACCGTTTTTGAAAAATCCCTAAGCCGCGCGGTCACAATTTCAGCAAAAATCTGACATTCTGCAATTCACTCAAAAATGCTGCCAAATTGTTGCAAACGATCCCCTGAAAGCTTTTTCGGTGGAAACAGATGGGTTTTTATCATCAGAAACAGAATTAGTCCTCGACCTCTGAACAACTTTTTTTGAAAAATCCCTAAGCCGCGCGGTCACAATTTCAGCAAAAATCTGACATTCTGCAATTCACTCAAAAATGCTGCCAAACTGTTGCAAACAATCCCCTGAAAGCTTTTTCGGTGGAAACAGATGGGTTTTTATCATCGGAAACAGAATTAGACCTCAAGCTCTGAACAACTTTTTTTTGAAAAAACCCTAAGCCGCGCGGTCACAATTTCAGCAAAAATCTGACATTCTGCAATTCACTCAAAAATGCTGCCAACCTGTTGCAAACGATCCCCTGAAATCTTTTTCGCTGGAAACAGATGGGTTTTTATCATAAGAAACAGAATTAGACCTCGACCTCTGAACATCTTTTTTTTGAAAAATCCCTAAGCCGCGCGGTCACAATTTCAGCAAAAATCTGACATTCTGCAATTCACTCAAAAATGCTGCCAAACTGTTGCAAACGATCCCCTGAAAGCTTTTTCGGTGGAAACAGATGGGTTTTTATCATCAGAAACAGAATTAGACCTCGACCTCTGAACAACCTTTTTTTGAAAAATCCCTAAGCCGCGCGGTCACAATTTCAGCAAAAATCTGACATTCTGCAATACACTCAAAAATGCTGCCAAACTGTTGCAAACGATCCCCTGAAAGATTTTTCGGTGGAAACAGATGGGTTTTTATCATCAGAAACAGAATTAGCCCTCAGCCTCTGAACAACCTTTTTTTGAAAAATCCCTAAGCCGCGTGGTCACAATTTCAGCAAAAATCTGACATTCTGCAATTCACTCAAAAATACTGCCAAACTGTTGCAAATGAACCCCTGAAATCTTTTTAGGTGGAAATAGATGGGTTATTATCATCGGAAACACAATTAGACCTCGAACTCTGAACAACTTTTTTTTGAAAAATCCCTAAGCCGCGCGGTCACAATTTCAGCAAAAATCTGACATTCTGCAATTCACTCATAAATGCTGCCAAACTGTTGCAAACGATCCCCTGAAAGCTTTTTCGGTGGAAACAGATGGTTTTTTATCATCGGAAACAGAATTAGACCTCGACCTCTGAACAACCGTTTTTGAAAAATCCCTAAGCCGCGCGGTCACAATTTCAGCAAAAATCTGACATTCTGCAATTCACTCAAAAATGCTGCCAAACTGTTGCAAACGATCCCCTGAAAGCTTTTTCGGTGGAAACAGATGGGTTTTTATCATCAGAAACAGAATTAGTCCTCGACCTCTGAACAACTTTTTTTGAAAAATCCCTAAGCCGCGCGGTCACAATTTCAGCAAAAATCTGACATTCTGCAATTCACTCAAAAATGCTGCCAAACTGTTGCAAACAATCCCCTGAAAGCTTTTTCGGTGGAAACAGATGGGTTTTTATCATCGGAAACAGAATTAGACCTCAAGCTCTGAACAACTTTTTTTTGAAAAAACCCTAAGCCGCGCGGTCACAATTTCAGCAAAAATCTGACATTCTGCAATTCACTCAAAAATGCTGCCAAACTGTTGCAAACGATCCCCTGAAAACTTTTTCGGTGGAAACAGATGGGTTTTTATCATCAGAAACCGAATTAGCCCTCGACCTCTGAAGAACTTTTTTTTGAAAAATCCCTAAGCCGCGCAGTCACAATTTCAGGAAAAATCTGACATTCTGCAATTCACTCAAAAATGCTGCCAAACTGTTGCAAACGATCCCCTGAAAGCTTTTTCGGTGGAAACAGATGGGTTTTTATCATCAGAAACAGAATTAGACCTCAACCTCTGAACAACTTTTTTTGAAAAATCCCTAAGCCGCGCTATCACAATTTCAGCAAAAATCTGACATTCTGCAATTCACTCAAAAATGCTTCCAAACTGTTGCAAACGATCCCCTGAAAGCTTTTTCGGTGGAAACAGATGGGTTTTTATCATCAGAAACAGAATTAGACCTCAACCTCTGAACAACTTTTTTTGAAAAATCCCTAAGCCGCGCGGTCACAATTTCAGCAAAAATCTGACATTCTGCAATTCAGTAAAAAATGCTGCCAAACTGTTGCAAACAATCCCCTGAAAGCTTTTTCGGTGGAAACAGATGGCTTTTTATCATCAGAAACAGAATTAGCCCTCGACCTCTGAACAACCTTTTTTTTGAAAAATCCCTAAGCCGCGCGGTCACAATTTCAGCAAAAATCTGGCATTCTGCAATTCACTCAAAAATGCTGCCAAACTGTTGCAAACGATCCCCTGAAATCTTTTTCGGTGGAAACAGATGGGTTTTTATCATAAGAAACAGAATTAGACCTCGACCTCTGAACATCTTTTTTTTGAAAAATCCCTAAGCCGCGCGGTCACAATTTCAGCAAAAATCTGACATTCTGCAATTCACTCAAAAATGCTGCCAAACTGTTGCAAACGATCCCCTGAAAGCTTTTTCGGTGGAAACAGATGGGTTTTTATCATCAGAAACAGAATTAGACCTCGACCTCTGAACAACCTTTTTTTGAAAAATCCCTAAGCCGCGCGGTCACAATTTCAGCAAAAATCTGACATTCTGCAATACACTCAAAAATGCTGCCAAACTGTTGCAAACGATCCCCTGAAAGCTTTTTCGGTGGAAACAGATGGGTTTTTATCATCAGAAACAGAATTAGCCCTCAGCCTCTGAACAACCTTTTTTTGAAAAATCCCTAAGCCGCGCGGTCACAATTTCAGCAAAAATCTGACATTCTGCAATTCACTCAAAAATACTGCCAAACTGTTGCAAATGAACCCCTGAAATCTTTTTAGGTGGAAATAGATGGGTTATTATCATCGGAAACACAATTAGACCTCGAACTCTGAACAACTTTTTTTTGAAAAATCCCTAAGCCGCGCGGTCACAATTTCAGCAAAAATCTGACATTCTGCAATTCACTCATAAATGCTGCCAAACTGTTGCAAACGATCCCCTGAAAGCTTTTTCGGTGGAAACAGATGGGTTTTTATCATCAGAAACAGAATTAGACCTCAACCTCTGAACAACTTTTTTTGAAAAATCCCTAAGCCGCGCGGTCACAATTTCAGCAAAAATCTGACATTCTGCAATTCACTCAAAAATGCTTCCAAACTGTTGCAAACGATCCCCTGAAAGCTTTTTCGGTGGAAACAGATGGGTTTTTATCATCAGAAACAGAATTAGACCTCAACCTCTGAACAACTTTTTTTGAAAAATCCCTAAGCCGCGCTATCACAATTTCAGCAAAAATCTGACATTCTGCAATTCACTCAAAAATGCTTCCAAACTGTTGCAAACGATCCCCTGAAAGCTTTTTCGGTGGAAACAGATGGGTTTTTATCATCAGAAACAGAATTAGACCTCAACCTCTGAACAACTTTTTTTGAAAAATCCCTAAGCCGCGCGGTCACAATTTCAGCAAAAATCTGACATTCTGCAATTCAGTCAAAAATGCTGCCAAACTGTTGCAAACAATCCCCTGAAAGCTTTTTCGGTGGAAACAGATGGCTTTTTATCATCAGAAACAGAATTAGCCCTCGACCTCTGAACAACCTTTTTTTTGAAAAATCCCTAAGCCGCGCGGTCACAATTTCAGCAAAAATCTGGCATTCTGCAATTCACTCAAAAATGCTGCCAAACTGTTGCAAACGATCCCCTGAAATCTTTTTCGGTGGAAACAGATGGGTTTTTATCATAAGAAACAGAATTAGACCTCGACCTCTGAACATCTTTTTTTTGAAAAATCCCTAAGCCGCGCGGTCACAATTTCAGCAAAAATCTGACATTCTGCAATTCACTCAAAAATGCTGCCAAACTGTTGCAAACGATCCCCTGAAAGCTTTTTCGGTGGAAACAGATGGGTTTTTATCATCAGAAACAGAATTAGACCTCGACCTCTGAACAACCTTTTTTTGAAAAATCCCTAAGCCGCGCGGTCACAATTTCAGCAAAAATCTGACATTCTGCAATACACTCAAAAATGCTGCCAAACTGTTGCAAACGATCCCCTGAAAGCTTTTTCGGTGGAAACAGATGGGTTTTTATCATCAGAAACAGAATTAGCCCTCAGCCTCTGAACAACCTTTTTTTGAAAAATCCCTAAGCCGCGCGGTCACAATTTCAGCAAAAATCTGACATTCTGCAATTCACTCAAAAATACTGCCAAACTGTTGCAAATGAATCCCTGAAATCTTTTTAGGTGGAAATAGATGGGTTATTATCATCGGAAACACAATTAGACCTCGAACTCTGAACAACTTTTTTTTGAAAAATCCCTAAGCCGCGCGGTCACAATTTCAGCAAAAATCTGACATTCTGCAATTCACTCATAAATGCTGCCAAACTGTTGCAAACGATCCCCTGAAAGCTTTTTCGGTGGAAACAGATGGTTTTTTATCATCGGAAACAGAATTAGACCTCGACCTCTGAACAACCGTTTTTGAAAAATCCCTAAGCCGCGCGGTCACAATTTCAGCAAAAATCTGACATTCTGCAATTCACTCAAAAATGCTGCCAAACTGTTGCAAACGATCCCCTGAAAGCTTTTTCGGTGGAAACAGATGGGTTTTTATCATCAGAAACAGAATTAGTCCTCGACCTCTGAACAACTTTTTTTGAAAAATCCCTAAGCCGCGCGGTCACAATTTCAGCAAAAATCTGACATTCTGCAATTCACTCAAAAATGCTGCCAAACTGTTGCAAACAATCCCCTGAAAGCTTTTTCGGTGGAAACAGATGGGTTTTTATCATCGGAAACAGAATTAGACCACAAGCTCTGAACAACTTTTTTTTGAAAAAACCCTAAGCCGCGCGGTCACAATTTCAGCAAAAATCTGACATTCTGCAATTCACTCAAAAATGCTGCCAAACTGTTGCAAACGATCCCCTGAAAACTTTTTCGGTGGAAACAGATGGGTTTTTATCATCAGAAACCGAATTAGCCCTCGACCTCTGAACAACTTTTTTTTGAAAAATCCCTAAGCCGCGCAGTCACAATTTCAGCAAAAATCTGACATTCTGCAATTCACTCAAAAATGCTGCCAAACTGTTGCAAACGATCCCCTGAAAGCTTTTTCGGTGGAAACAGATGGGTTTTTATCATCAGAAACAGAATTAGACCTCAACCTCTGAACAACTTTTTTTGAAAAATCCCTAAGCCGCGCTATCACAATTTCAGCAAAAATCTGACATTCTGCAATTCACTCAAAAATGCTTCCAAACTGTTGCAAACGATCCCCTGAAAGCTTTTTCGGTGGAAACAGATGGGTTTTTATCATCAGAAACAGAATTAGACCTCAACCTCTGAACAACTTTTTTTGAAAAATCCCTAAGCCGCGCTATCACAATTTCAGCAAAAATCTGACATTCTGCAATTCACTCAAAAATGCTTCCAAACTGTTGCAAACGATCCCCTGAAAGCTTTTTCGGTGGAAACAGATGGGTTTTTATCATCAGAAACAGAATTAGACCTCAACCTCTGAACAACTTTTTTTGAAAAATCCCTAAGCCGCACGGTCACAATTTCAGCAAAAATCTGACATTCTGCAATTCAGTCAAAAATGCTGCCAAACTGTTGCAAACAATCCCCTGAAAGCTTTTTCGGTGGAAACAGATGGCTTTTTATCATCAGAAACAGAATTAGCCCTCGACCTCTGAACAACCTTTTTTTGAAAAATCCCTAAGCCGCGCGGTCACAATTTCAGCAAAAATCTGGCATTCTGCAATTCACTCAAAAATGCTGCCAAACTGTTGCAAACGATCCCCTGAAAGCTTTTTTGGTGGAAACAGATGGGTTTTTATCATCGGAAAGAGAATTAGACCTCAACCTCTGAACAACTTTTTTTGAAAAATCCCTAAGCCGCGCGGTCACAATTTCAGCAAAAATCTGACATTCTGCAATTCACTCAAAAATGCTGCCAAACTGTTGCAAACGATCCCCTGAAAGCTTTTTCGGTGGAAACAGATGGGTTTTTATCATCAGAAACAGAATTAGACCTCAAGCTCTGAACAACTTTTTTTGAAAAATCCCTAAGCCGCGCGGTCACAATTTCAGCAAAAATCTGACATTCTGCAATTCACTCAAAAATGCTTCCAAACTGTTGCAAACGATCCCCTGAAAGCTTTTTCGGTGGAAACAGATGGGTTTTTATCATCAGAAACAGAATTAGACCTCAACCTCTGAACAACTTTTTTTTGAAAAACCCCTAAGCCGCACGGTCACAATTTCAGCAAAAATCTGACATTCTGCAATTCACTCAAAAATACTGCCAAACTGTTGCAAACGAACCCCTGAAAGCTTTTTCGGTGGAAACAGATGGGTTTTTATCATCAGAAACAGAATTAGCCCTCGACCTCTGAACAACCTTTTTTTGAAAAACCCCTAAGCCGCGCGGTCACAATTTCAGCAAAAATCTGACATTCTGCAATTCACTCAAAAATGCTGCCAAACTGTTGCAAACGATCCCCTGAAAGCTTTTTCGGTGGAAACAGATGGGTGTTTATCATCAGAAACAGAATTAGACCTCAACCTCTGAACAACTTTTTTGAAAAACCCCTAAGCCGCGCGGTCACAATTTCAGCAAAAATCTGACATTCTGCAATTCACTCAAAAATGCTGCCAAACTGTTGCAAACGATCCCCTGAAAGCTTTTTCGATGGAAACAGATGGGTTTTTATCATCAGAAACAGAAATAGACCTCGACCTCTGAACAACTTTTTTTAAAAAAAATCCCTAAGCCGCGCGGTCACAATTTCAGCAAAAATCTGACATTCTGCAATTCACTCAAAAATGCTGCCAAACTGTTGCAAACGATCCCCTGATATCTTTTTCGGTGGAAACAGATGGGTTTTTATCATCAGAAACCGAATTAGCCCTCGACCTCTGAACAACTTTTTTTTGAAAAATCCCTAAGCCGCGCAGTCACAATTTCAGCAAAAATCTGACATTCTGCAATTCACTCAAAAATGCTGCCAAACTGTTGCAAACGATCCCCTGAAAGCTTTTTCGGTGGAAACAGATGGGTTTTTATCATCAGAAACAGAATTAGACCTCAACCTCTGAACAACTTTTTTTGAAAAACCCCTAAGCCGCACGGTCACAATTTCAGCAAAAATCTGACATTCTGCAATTCACTCAAAAATACTGCCAAACTGTTGCAAACGAACCCCTGAAATCTTTTTAGGTGGAAATAGATGGGTTTTTATCATCAGAAACAGAATTAGACCTCGACCTCTGAACAACTTTTTTTGAAAAAACCCTAAGCCGCGCTATCACAATTTCAGCAAAAATCTGACATTCTGCAATTCACTCAAAAATGCTGCCAAACTGTTGCAAACGATCCCCTGAAAGCTTTTTCGGTGGAAACAGATGGGTGTTTATCATCAGAAACAGAATTAGACCTCAACCTCTGAACAACTTTTTTTGAAAAATCCCTAAGCCGCGCGGTCACAATTTCAGCAAAAATCTGACATTCTGCAATTCACTCAAAAATGCTGCCAAACTGTTGCAAACGATCCCCTGAAACCTTTTCGGTGGAAACAGATGGGTTTTTATCATCAGAAACAGAATTAGACCTCAAGCTCTGAACAACCTTTTTTTGAAAAACCCCTAAGCCGCGCGGTCACAATTTCAGCAAAAATCTGACATTCTGCAATTCACTCAAAAATGCTTCCAAACTGTTGCAAACGATCCCCTGAAAGCTTTTTCGGTGGAAACAGATGGGTTTTTATCATCAGAAACAGAATTAGACCTCAACCTCTGAACAACTTTTTTTGAAAAATCCCTAAGCCGCGCTATCACAATTTCAGCAAAAATCTGACATTCTGCAATTCACTCAAAAATGCTTCCAAACTGTTGCAAACGATCCCCTGAAAGCTTTTTCGGTGGAAACAGATGGGTTTTTATCATCAGAAACAGAATTAGACCTCAACCTCTGAACAACTTTTTTTGAAAAATCCCTAAGCCGCACGGTCACAATTTCAGCAAAAATCTGACATTCTGCAATTCAGTCAAAAATGCTGCCAAACTGTTGCAAACAATCCCCTGAAAGCTTTTTCGGTGGAAACAGATGGCTTTTTATCATCAGAAACAGAATTAGCCCTCGACCTCTGAACAACCTTTTTTTGAAAAATCCCTAAGCCGCGCGGTCACAATTTCAGCAAAAATCTGGCATTCTGCAATTCACTCAAAAATGCTGCCAAACTGTTGCAAACGATCCCCTGAAAGCTTTTTTGGTGGAAACAGATGGGTTTTTATCATCGGAAAGAGAATTAGACCTCAACCTCTGAACAACTTTTTTTGAAAAATCCCTAAGCCGCGCGGTCACAATTTCAGCAAAAATCTGACATTCTGCAATTCACTCAAAAATGCTGCCAAACTGTTGCAAACGATCCCCTGAAAGCTTTTTCGGTGGAAACAGATGGGTTTTTATCATCAGAAACAGAATTAGACCTCAAGCTCTGAACAACTTTTTTTGAAAAATCCCTAAGCCGCGCGGTCACAATTTCAGCAAAAATCTGACATTCTGCAATTCACTCAAAAATGCTTCCAAACTGTTGCAAACGATCCCCTGAAAGCTTTTTCGGTGGAAACAGATGGGTTTTTATCATCAGAAACAGAATTAGACCTCAACCTCTGAACAACTTTTTTTGAAAAACCCCTAAGCCGCACGGTCACAATTTCAGCAAAAATCTGACATTCTGCAATTCACTCAAAAATACTGCCAAACTGTTGCAAACGAACCCCTGAAAGCTTTTTCGGTGGAAACAGATGGGTTTTTATCATCAGAAACAGAATTAGCCCTCGACCTCTGAACAACCTTTTTTTGAAAAACCCCTAAGCCGCGCGGTCACAATTTCAGCAAAAATCTGACATTCTGCAATTCACTCAAAAATGCTGCCAAACTGTTGCAAACGATCCCCTGAAAGCTTTTTCGGTGGAAACAGATGGGTGTTTATCATCAGAAACAGAATTAGACCTCAACCTCTGAACAACTTTTTTTGAAAAACCCCTAAGCCGCGCGGTCACAATTTCAGCAAAAATCTGACATTCTGCAATTCACTCAAAAATGCTGCCAAACTGTTGCAAACGATCCCCTGAAAGCTTTTTCGATGGAAACAGATGGGTTTTTATCATCAGAAACAGAAATAGACCTCGACCTCTGAACAACTTTTTTTAAAAAAAATCCCTAAGCCGCGCGGTCACAATTTCAGCAAAAATCTGACATTCTGCAATTCACTCAAAAATGCTGCCAAACTGTTGCAAACGATCCCCTGATATCTTTTTCGGTGGAAACAGATGGGTTTTTATCATCAGAAACCGAATTAGCCCTCGACCTCTGAACAACTTTTTTTGAAAAATCCCTAAGCCGCGCAGTCACAATTTCAGCAAAAATCTGACATTCTGCAATTCACTCAAAAATGCTGCCAAACTGTTGCAAACGATCCCCTGAAAGCTTTTTCGGTGGAAACAGATGGGTTTTTATCATCAGAAACAGAATTAGACCTCAACCTCTGAACAACTTTTTTTTGAAAAACCCCTAAGCCGCACGGTCACAATTTCAGCAAAAATCTGACATTCTGCAATTCACTCAAAAATACTGCCAAACTGTTGCAAACGAACCCCTGAAATCTTTTCAGGTGGAAATAGATGGGTTTTTATCATCAGAAACAGAATTAGACCTCGACCTCTGAACAACTTTTTTGAAAAAACCCTAAGCCGCGCTATCACAATTTCAGCAAAAATCTGACATTCTGCAATTCACTCAAAAATGCTGCCAAACTGTTGCAAACGATCCCCTGAAAGCTTTTTCGGTGGAAACAGATGGGTGTTTATCATCAGAAACAGAATTAGACCTCAACCTCTGAACAACTTTTTTTGAAAAATCCCTAAGCCGCGCGGTCACAATTTCAGCAAAAATCTGACATTCTGCAATTCACTCAAAAATGCTGCCAAACTGTTGCAAACGATCCCCTGAAACCTTTTTCGGTGGAAACAGATGGGTTTTTATCATCAGAAACAGAATTAGACCTCAAGCTCTGAACAACCTTTTTTTGAAAAACCCCTAAGCCGCGCGGTCACAATTTCAGCAAAAATCTGACATTCTGCAATTCACTCAAAAATGCTGCCAAACTGTTGCAAACGATCCCCTGAAAGCTTTTTCGGTGGAAACAGATGGGTGTTTATCATCAGAAACAGAATTAGACCTCAACCTCTGAACAACTTTTTTTGAAAAATCCCTAAGCCGCGCGGTCACAATTTCAGCAAAAATCTGACATTCTGCAATTCACTCAAAAATGCTGCCAAACTGTTGCAAACGATCCCCTGAAACCTTTTTCGGTGGAAACAGATGGGTTTTTATCATCAGAAACAGAATTAGACCTCAAGCTCTGAACAACTTTTTTTGAAAAATCCCTGAGCCGCGCGGTCACAATTTCAGCAAAAATCTGACATTCTGCAATTCACTCAAAAATGCTGCCAAACTGTTGCAAACGATCCCCTGATATCTTTTTCGGTGGAAACAGATGGGTTTTTATCATCAGAAACCGAATTAGCCCTCGACCTCTGAACAACTTTTTTTTGAAAAATCCCTAAGCCGCGCAGTCACAATTTCAGCAAAAATCTGACATTCTGCAATTCACTCAAAAATGCTGCCAAACTGTTGCAAACGATCCCCTGAAAGCTTTTTCGGTGGAAACAGATGGGTTTTTATCATCAGAAACAGAATTAGACCTCAACCTCTGAACAACTTTTTTTTGAAAAACCCCTAAGCCGCACGGTCACAATTTCAGCAAAAATCTGACATTCTGCAATTCACTCAAAAATACTGCCAAACTGTTGCAAACGAACCCCTGAAATCTTTTTAGGTGGAAATAGATGGGTTTTTATCATCAGAAACAGAATTAGACCTCGACCTCTGAACAACTTTTTTTGAAAAAACCCTAAGCCGCGCTATCACAATTTCAGCAAAAATCTGACATTCTGCAATTCAGTCAAAAATGCTGCCAAACTGTTGCAAACAATCCCCTGAAAGCTTTTTCGGTGGAAACAGATGGGTTTTTATCATCAGAAACAGAATTAGCCCTCGACCTCTGAACAACTTTTTTTTGAAAAATCCCTAAGCCGCGCGGTCACAATTTCAGCAAAAATCTGACATTCTGCAATTCACTCAAAAATGCTGCCAAACTGTTGCAAACGATCCCCTGAAAGCTTTTTCGGTGGAAACAGATGGGTGTTTATCATCAGAAACAGAATTAGACCTCAACCTCTGAACAACTTTTTTTGAAAAATCCCTAAGCCGCGCGGTCACAATTTCAGCAAAAATCTGACATTCTGCAATTCACTCAAAAATGCTGCCAAACTGTTGCAAACGATCCCCTGAAACCTTTTTCGGTGGAAACAGATGGGTTTTTATCATCAGAAACAGAATTAGACCTCAAGCTCTGAACAACTTTTTTTGAAAAATCCCTAAGCCGCGCGGTCACAATTTCAGCAAAAATCTGACATTCTGCAATTCACTCAAAAATGCTGCCAAACTGTTGCAAACGATCCCCTGATATCTTTTTCGGTGGAAACAGATGGGTTTTTATCATCAGAAACCGAATTAGCCCTCGACCTCTGAACAACTTTTTTTTGAAAAATCCCTAAGCCGCGCAGTCACAATTTCAGCAAAAATCTGACATTCTGCAATTCACTCAAAAATGCTGCCAAACTGTTGCAAACGATCCCCTGAAAGCTTTTTCGGTGGAAACAGATGGGTTTTTATCATCAGAAACAGAATTAGACCTCAACCTCTGAACAACTTTTTTTTGAAAAACCCCTAAGCCGCGCGGTCACAATTTCAGCAAAAATCTGACATTCTGCAATTCACTCAAAAATACTGCCAAACTGTTGCAAACGAACCCCTGAAATCTTTTTAGGTGGAAATAGATGGGTTTTTATCATCAGAAACAGAATTAGCCCTCGACCTCTGAACAACCTTTTTTTGAAAAACCCCTAAGCCGCGCGGTCACAATTTCAGCAAAAATCTGACATTCTGCAATTCACTCAGAAATGCTGCCAAACTGTTGCAAACAATCCCCTGAAAGCTTTTTCGGTGGAAACAGATGGGTTTTTATCATCAGAAACAGAATTAGACCTCAAGCTCTGAACAACTTTTTTCTGAGAATTCCCTAAGCCGCGCAGTCACAATTTCAGCAAAAATCTGACATTCTGCAATTCACTCAAAAATGCTTCCAAACTGTTGCAAACGATCCCCTGAAAGCTTTTTCGGTGGAAACAGATGGGTTTTTATCATCAGAAACAGAATTAGACCTCAACCTCTGAACAACTTTTTTTTGAAAAACCCCTAAGCCGCACGGTCACAATTTCAGCAAAAATCTGACATTCTGCAATTCACTCAAAAATACTGCCAAACTGTTGCAAACGAACCCCTGAAAGCTTTTTCGGTGGAAACAGATGGGTTTTTATCATCAGAAACAGAATTAGCCCTCGACCTCTGAACAACCTTTTTTTGAAAAACCCCTAAGCCGCGCGGTCACAATTTCAGCAAAAATCTGACATTCTGCAATTCACTCAAAAATGCTGCCAAACTGTTGCAAACGATCCCCTGAAAGCTTTTTCGGTGGAAACAGATGGGTGTTTATCATCAGAAACAGAATTAGACCTCAACCTCTGAACAACTTTTTTTGAAAAATCCCTAAGCCGCACGGTCACAATTTCAGCAAAAATCTGACATTCTGCAATTCACTCAAAAATGCTGCCAAACTGTTGCAAACGATCCCCTGAAACCTTTTTCGGTGGAAACAGATGGGTTTTTATCATCAGAAACAGAATTAGACCTCAAGCTCTGAACAACTTTTTTTGAAAAATCCCTAAGCCGCGCGGTCACAATTTCAGCAAAAATCTGACATTCTGCAATTCACTCAAAAATGCTGCCAAACTGTTGCAAACGATCCCCTGATATCTTTTTCGGTGGAAACAGATGGGTTTTTATCATCAGAAACCGAATTAGCCCTCGACCTCTGAACAACTTTTTTTTGAAAAATCCCTAAGCCGCGCAGTCACAATTTCAGCAAAAATCTGACATTCTGCAATTCACTCAAAAATGCTGCCAAACTGTTGCAAACGATCCCCTGAAAGCTTTTTCGGTGGAAACAGATGGGTTTTTATCATCAGAAACAGAATTAGACCTCAACCTCTGAACAACTTTTTTTTGAAAAACCCCTAAGCCGCACGGTCACAATTTCAGCAAAAATCTGACATTCTGCAATTCACTCAAAAATACTGCCAAACTGTTGCAAACGAACCCCTGAAATCTTTTTAGGTGGAAATAGATGGGTTTTTATCATCAGAAACAGAATTAGACCTCGACCTCTGAACAACTTTTTTTGAAAAATCCCTAAGCCGCGCTATCACAATTTCAGCAAAAATCTGACATTCTGCAATTCAGTCAAAAATGCTGCCAAACTGTTGCAAACAATCCCCTGAAAGCTTTTTCGGTGGAAACAGATGGGTTTTTATCATCAGAAACAGAATTAGCCCTCGACCTCTGAACAACTTTTTTTTGAAAAATCCCTAAGCCGCGCGGTCACAATTTCAGCAAAAATCTGACATTCTGCAATTCACTCAAAAATGCTGCCAAACTGATGCAAACGATCCCCTGAAAGCTTTTTCGGTGGAAACAGATGGGTGTTTATCATCAGAAACAGAATTAGACCTCAACCTCTGAACAACTTTTTTTGAAAAATCCCTAAGCCGCGCGGTCACAATTTCAGCAAAAATCTGACATTCTGCAATTCACTCAAAAATGCTGCCAAACTGTTGCAAACGATCCCCTGAAACCTTTTTCGGTGGAAACAGATGGGTTTTTATCATCAGAAACAGAATTAGACCTCAAGCTCTGAACAACTTTTTTTGAAAAATCCCTAAGCCGCGCGGTCACAATTTCAGCAAAAATCTGACATTCTGCAATTCACTCAGAAATGCTGCCAAACTGTTGCAAACAATCCCCTGAAAGCTTTTTCGGTGGAAACAGATGGGTTTTTATCATCAGAAACAAAATTAGACCTCGACCTCTGAACAACTTTTTTTTGAAAAATCCCTAAGCCGAGCGGTCACAATTTCAGCAAAAATCTGACATTCTGCAATTTACTCAAAAATGCTGCCAAACTGTTGCAAACGATCCCCTGAAAGCTTTTTCGGTGGAAACAGATGGGTTTTTATCATCAGAAACAGAATTAGACCTCAACCTCTGAACAACTTTTTTTGAAAAATCCCTAAGCCGCGCGGTCACAATTTCAGCAAAAATCTGACATTCTGCAATTCACTCAAAAATGCTGCCAAACTGTTGCAAACGATCCCCTGAAAGCTTTTTCGGTGGAAACAGATGGGTTTTTATCATCAGAAACAGAATTAGCCCTCGACCTCTAAACAACTTTTTTTTTGAAAAATCCCTAAGCCGCGCGGTCACAATTTCAGCAAAAATCTGACATTCTGCAATTCACTCAAAAATGCTGCCAAACTGTTGCAAACGATCCCCTGAAAGCTTTTTCGGTGGAAACAGATGGGTTTTTATCATCGGAAACAGAATTAGCCCTCAAACTCTGAACAACTTTTTACTGAAAAAACCTTAAGCCGCGCGGTCACAATTTCAGCAAAAATCTGGCATTCTGCAATTCACTCAAAAATGCTGCCAAACTGTTGCAAACGATCCCCTGAAAGGTTTTTCGGTGGAAACAGATGGGTTTTTATCATCGAAAACAGAATTAGCCCTCGACCTCTGAACAACTTTTTTTTGAAAAATCCCTAAGCCGCGCGGTCACAATTTCAGCAAAAATCTGACATTCTGCAATTCACTCAAAAATGCTGCCAAACTGTCGCAAACGATCCCCTGAAAGCATTTTCGTTGGAAACAGATGGGTTTTTATCATCAGAAACAGAATTAGCCCTCGACCTCTGAACAACCTTTTTTTGAAAAATCCCTAAGTCGCGCGGTCTCAATTTCAGCAAAAATCTGACATTCTGCAATTCACACAAAAATGCTGCCAAAGTCTTGCAAACGATCCCCTGAAAGCTTTTTCGGTGGAAACAGATGGGTTTTTATCATCGGAAACAGAATTAGACCTCGACCTCTGAACAACTTTTTTTGAAAAATCCATAAGCCCCGCGGTCACAATTTCAGCAAAAATCTGACATTCTGCAAATCACTCAAAAATGCTCCCAAACTGTTGCAAACGATCTCCTGAAAGCTTTTTCGGTGGAAACAGATGGGTTTTTATCATCGGAAACAGAATTAGACCTCGACCTCTAAACAGCTTTTTTTTGAAAAATCCCTAAGCCGCGCGGTCACAATTTCAGCAAAAATCTGGCATTCTGCAATTCACTCAAAAATGCTGCCAAACTGTTGCAAACGATCCCCTGAAAGCTTTTTCGGTGGAAACAGATGGGTTTTTATCATCGGAAACAGAATTAGACCTCGACCTCTGAACAACTTTTTTTTGAAAAATCCCTAAGCCGCGCGGTCACAATTTCAGCAAAAATCTGACATTCTGCAATTCAATCAAAAACGCTGCCAAACTGTTGCAAACGATCCCCTGAAAGCTTTTTCGGTGGAAACAGATGGGTTTTTATCATCAGAAACAGAATTAGCCCTCGACCTCTGAACAACTTTTTTTGAAAAATCCCTAAGCCGCGCGGTCACAATTTCAGCAAAAATCTGACATTCTGCAATTCACTCAAAAATGCTGCCAAACTGTTGCAAACGATCCCCTGATATCTTTTTCGGTGGAAACAGATGGGTTTTTATCATCAGAAACCGAATTAGCCCTCGACCTCTGAACAACTTTTTTTTGAAAAATCCCTAAGCCGCGCAGTCACAATTTCAGCAAAAATCTGACATTCTGCAATTCACTCAAAAATGCTGCCAAACTGTTGCAAACGATCCCCTTAAAGCTTTTTCGGTGGAAACAGATGGGTTTTTATCATCAGAAACAGAATTAGACCTCGACCTCTGAACAACTTTTTTTGAAAAATCCCTAAGCCGCGCTATCACAATTTCAGCAAAAATCTGACATTCTGCAATTCACTCAAAAATGCTTCCAAACTGTTGCAAACGATCCCCTGAAAGCTTTTTCGGTGGAAACAGATGGGTTTTTATCATCAGAAACAGAATTAGACCTCAACCTCTGAACAACTTTTTTTGAAAAATCCCTAAGCCGCGCGGTCACAATTTCAGCAAAAATCTGACATTCTGCAATTCAGTCAAAAATGCTGCCAAACTGTTGCAAACAATCCCCTGAAAGCTTTTTCGGTGGAAACAGATGGGTTTTTATCATCAGAAACAGAATTAGCCCTCGACCTCTGAACAACCTTTTTTTGAAAAATCCCTAAGCCGCGCGGTCACAATTTCAGCAAAAATCTGACATTCTGCAATTCACTCAGAAATGCTGCCAAACTGTTGCAAACAATCCCCTGAAAGCTTTTTCGGTGGAAACAGATGGGTTTTTATAATCAGAAACAAAATTAGACCTCGACCTCTGAACAACTTTTTTTTGAAAAATCCCTAAGCCGCGCGGTCACAATTTCAGAAAAAATCTGACATTCTGCAATTTACTCAAACATGCTGCCAAACTGTTGCAAACGATCCCCTGAAAGCTTTTTCGGTGGAAACAGATGGGTTTTTATCATCAGAAACAGAATTAGACCTCAACCTCTGAACAACTTTTTTTGAAAAATCCCTAAGCCGCGCGGTCACAATTTCAGCAAAAATCTGACATTCTGCAATTCACTCAAAAATGCTGCCAAACTGTTGCAAACGATCCCCTGAAAGCTTTTTCGGTGGAAACAGATGGGTTTTTATCATCAGAAACAGAATTAGACCTCGACCTCTAAACAACTTTTTTTTGAAAAATCCCTAAGCCGCGCGGTCACAATTTCAGCAAAAATCTGACATTCTGCAATTCACTCAAAAATGCTGCCAAACTGTTGCAAACGATCCCCTGAAAGCTTTTTCGGTGGAAACAGATGGGTTTTTATCATCGGAAACAGAATTAGACCTCGACCTCTAAACAACTTTTTTTTGAAAAATCCCTAAGCCGCGCGGTCACAATTTCAGCAAAAATCTGGCATTCTGCAATTCACTCAAAAATGCTGCCAAACTGTTGCAAACGATCCCCTGAAAGCTTTTTCGGTGGAAACAGATGGGTTATTATCATCGGAAGCAGAATTAGCCCTCGACCGCTGAACAACCTTTTTTTGAAAAAACCCTAAGCCGCGCGGTCACAATTTCAGCAAAAATCTGACCTTCTGCAATTCACTCAAAAACGCTGCCAAACTGTTGCAAACGATCCCCTGAAAGGTTTTTCGGTGGAAACAGATGGGTTTTTATCATCGAAAACAGAATTAGCCCTCGACCTCTGAACAACTTTTTTTTGAAAAATCCCTAAGCCACGCGGTCACAATTTCAGCAAAAATCTGACATTCTGCAATTCACTCAAAAATGCTGCCAAACTGTCGCAAACGATCCCCTGAAAGCATTTTCGTTGGAAACAGATGGGTTTTTATCATCAGAAACAGAATTAGCCCTCGACCTCTGAACAACCTTTTTTTGAAAAATCCCTAAGTCGCGCGGTCTCATTTTCAGCAAAAATCTGACATTCTGCAATTCACACAAAAATGCTGCCAAACTGTTGCAAACGATCCCCTGAAAGCTTTTTCGGTGGAAACAGATGGGTTTTTATCATCGGAAACAGAATTAGACCTCGACCTCTGAACAACTTTTTTTGAAAAATCCATAAGCCCCGCGGTCACAATTTCAGCAAAAATCTGACATTCTGCAATTCACTCAAAAATGCTGCCAAACTCTTGCAAACGATCCCCTGAAAGCTTTTTCGGTGGAAACAGATGGTTTTTTATCATCGGAAACAGAATTAGACCTCGACCTCTAAACAACTTTTTTTTGAAAAATCCCTAAGCCGCGCGGTCACAATTTCAGCAAAAATCTGGCATTCTGCAATTCACTCAAAAATGCTGCCAAACTGTTGCAAACGATCCCCTGAAAGCTTTTTCGGTGGAAACAGATGGGTTTTTATCATCGGAAACAGAATTAGCCCTCGACCTCTTAACAACTTTTTTTTGAAAAATCCCTAAGCCGCGCGGTCACAATTTCAGCAAAAATCTGGCATTCTGCAATTCACTCAAAAATGCTGCCAAACTGTTGCAAACGATCCCCTGAAAGCTTTTTCGGTGGAAACAGATGGGTTTTTATCATCAGAAACAGAATTAGACCTCGACCTCTGAACAACTTTTTTTTGAAAAATCCCTAAGCCGCGCGGTCACAATTTCAGCAAAAATCTGACATTCTGCAATTCAATCAAAAACGCTGCCAAACTGTTGCAAACGATCCCCTGAAAGCTTTTTCGGTGGAAACAGATGGGTTTTTATCATCAGAAACAGAATTAGCTCTCGACCTCTGAGCAACTTTTTTTTGAAAAATCCCTAAGCCGCACGGTCACAATTTCAGCAAAAATCTGACATTCTGAAATTCAATCAAAAATGCTGCCAAACTGTTGCAAACGATCCCCTGAAAGCATTTTCGGTGGAAACAAATGGGTTTTTATCTTCAGAAACAGAATTAGACCTCGACCTCTGAACAACTTTTTTTGAAAAATCCCTAAGCCGCACGTTCACAATTTCAGCAAAAATCTGACATTCTGCAATTCACTCAAAAATGCTGCCAAACTGTTGCAAACGATCCCCTGAAATCTTTTTCGGTGGAAACAGATGGGTTTTTATCATCAGAAACAGAATTAGCCCTCGACCTCTGAACAACCTTTTTTTGAAAAATCCCTAAGCCGCGCGGTCACAATTTCAGCAAAAATCTGACATTCTGCAATTCACACAAAAATGCTGCCAAACTGTTGCAAACAATCAGCGGAAAGCTTTTTCGGTGGAAACAGATGGGTTTTTATCATCGGAAACCGAATTAGCCCTCGACCTCTGAACAACTTTTTTTGAAAAATCCCTAAGCCGCGCGGTCACAATTTCAGCAAAAATCTGACATTCTGCAATTCACTCAAAAATGCTGCCAAACTGTTGCAAACGAACCCCTGAAATCTTTTTCGGTGGAAACAGATGGGTTTTTATCATCGGAAACAGAATTAGACCTCAAGCTCTGACCAACTTTTTTTTGAAAAATCCCTAAGCCGCGCGGTCACAATTTCAGCAAAAATCTGACATTCTGCAATTCACTCAAAAATGCTGCCAAACTGTTGCATACGATCCCCTGAAATCTTTTTCGGTGGAAACAGATGGATCTTTATCATCAGAAACCGAATTAGCCCTCGACCTCTGAATAACCTTTTTTTGAAAAATCCCTAAGCCGCGCGGTCACAATTTCAGCAAAAATCTGACATTCTGCAATTCACTCAAAAATGCTGCCAAACTGTTGCAAACGATCCCCTGAAATCTTTTTCGGTGGAAACAGATGGGTTTTTATCATCAGAAACCGAATTAGCCCTCGACCTCTGAAAAAACTTTTTTTGAAAAATCCCTAAGCCGCGCGGTCACAATTTCAGCAAAAATCTGACATTCTGCAATTCACTCAAAAATGCTGCCAAACTGTTGCAAACGATCCCCTGAAAGCTTTTTCGGTGGAAACAGATGGGTTTTTATCATCAGAAACCGAATCAGCCCTCGACCTCTGAGCAACTTTTTTTTGAAAAATCCCTAAGCCGCGCGGTCACAATTTCAGCAAAAATCTGACATTCTGCAATTCACTCAAAAATGCTGCCAAACTGTTGCAAACGAACCCCTGAAATCTTTTTCGGTGGAAACAGATGGGTTTTTATCATCGGAAACAGAATTAGACCTCAAGCTCTGAACAACTTTTTTTTGAAAAATCCCTAAGCCGCGCGGTCACAATTTCAGCAAAAATCTGACATTCTGCAATTCACTCAAAAATGCTGCCAAACTGTTGCAAACGATCCCCTGAAATCTTTTTCGGTGGAAACAGATGGGTTTTTATCATCAGAAACAGAATTAGACCTCGACCTCTGAACAACTTTTTTTTGAAAAATCCCTAAGCCGCGCGGTCACAATTTCAGCAAAAATCTGACATTCTGCAATTCACTCAAAAATGCTGCCAAACTGTTGCAAACGAACCCCTGAAATCTTTTTAGGTGGAAATTGATGGGTTTTTATCATCGGAAACAGAATTAGACCTCGACCTCTGAACAACTTTTTTTTGAAAAATCCCTAAGCCGCGCGTTCACAATTTCAGCAAAAATCTGACATTCTGCAATTCACTCAAAAATGCTGCCAAACTGTTGCAAACGAACCCCTGAAATCTTTTTCGGTGGAAACAGATGGGTTTTTATCATCGGAAACAGAATTAGACCTCGACCTCTGAACAACTTTTTTTTGCAAAATCCCTAAGCCGCGCGGTCACAATTTCAGCAAAAATCTGACATTCTGCAATTCACTCAAAAATGCTGCCAAACTGTTGCAAACCATCCCCTGAAATCTTTTTCGGTGGAAACAGATGGGTTTTTATCATCAGAAACCGAATTAGCCCTCGACCTCTGAAAAACCTTTTTTTGAAAAATCCCTAAGCCGCGCGGTCACAATTTCAGCAAAAATCTGACATTCTGCAATTCACTCAAAAATGCTGCCAAACTGTTGCAAACGATCCCCTGAAAGCTTTTTCGGTGGAAACAGATGGGTTTTTATCATCAGAAACCGAATTAGCCCTCGACCTCTGAGCAACTTTTTTTTGAAAAATCCCTAAGCTGCGAGGTCACAATTTCAGCAAAAATCTGACATTCTGCAATTCACTCAAAAATGCTGCCAAACTGTTGCAAACGAACCCCTGAAATCTTTTTCGGTGGAAACAGATGGGTTTTTATCATCGGAAACAGAATTAGACCTCAAGCTCTGAACAACTTTTTTTTGAAAAATCCCTAAGCTGCGCGGTCACAATTTCAGCAAAAGTCTGACATTCTGCAATTCACTCAAAAATGCTGCCAAACTGTTGCAAACCATCCCCTGAAATCTTTTTCGGTGGAAACAGAGGGGTTTTTATCATCAGAAACAGAATTAGACCTCGACCGCTGAAAAACCTTTTTTTGAAAAATCCCTAAGCCGCGCGGTCAAAATTTCAGCAAAAATCTGACATTCTGCAATTCACTCAAAAATGCTGCCAAACTGTTGCAAACGATCCCCTGAAAGCTTTTTCGGTGGAAACAGATGGTTTTTTATCATCGGAAACAGAATTAGCCCTCGACCTCTGAAGAACCTTTTTTTGAAAAATCCCTAAGTCGCGCGGTCTCAATTTCAGCAAAAATCTGACATTCTGCAATTCACACAAAAATGCTGCCAAACTGTTGCAAACAATCAGCTGAAAGCTTTTTCGGTGGAAACAGATGGGTTTCTATCATCGGAAACAGAATTAGACCTCGACCTCTGAACAACTTTTTTTGAAAAATCCCTAAGCCGCGCGGTCACAATTTCAGCAAAAATCTGACATTCTGCAATTCACTCAAAAATGCTGCCAAACTGTTGCAAACGAACCCCTGAAATCTTTTTCGGTGGAAACAGATGGGTTTTTATCATCGGAAACAGAATTAGACCTCAAGCTCTGAACAACTTTTTTTTGAAAAATCCCTAAGCTGCGCGGTCACAATTTCAGCAAAAGTCTGACATTCTGCAATTCACTCAAAAATGCTGCCAAACTGTTGCAAACCATCCCCTGAAATCTTTTTCGGTGGAAACAGAGGGGTTTTTATCATCAGAAACAGAATTAGACCTCGACCGCTGAAAAACCTTTTTTTGAAAAATCCCTAAGCCGCGCGGTCAAAATTTCAGCAAAAATCTGACATTCTGCAATTCACTCAAAAATGCTGCCAAACTGTTGCAAACGATCCCCTGAAAGCTTTTTCGGTGGAAACAGATGGTTTTTTATCATCGGAAACAGAATTAGCCCTCGACCTCTGAAGAACCTTTTTTTGAAAAATCCCTAAGTCGCGCGGTCTCAATTTCAGCACAAATCTGACATTCTGCAATTCACACAAAAATGCTGCCAAACTGTTGCAAACAATCAGCTGAAAGCTTTTTCGGTGGAAACAGATGGGTTTCTATCATCGGAAACAGAATTAGACCTCGACCTCTGAACAACTTTTTTTGAAAAATCCCTAAGCCGCGCGGTCACAATTTCAGCAAAAATCTGACATTCTGCAAATCACTCAAAAATGCTGCCAAACTGTTGCAAACGATCCCCTGAAAGCTTTTTCGGTGGAAACAGATGGGTTTTTATCATCGGAAACAGAATTAGACCTCGACCTCTAAACAGCTTTTTTTTGAAAAATCCCTAAGCCGCGCGGTCACAATTTCAGCAAAAATCTGGCATTCTGCAATTCACTCAAAAATGCTGCCAAACTGTTGCAAACGATCCCCTGAAAGCTTTTTCGGTGGAAACAGATGGGTTTTTATCATCGGAAACAGAATTAGCCCTCGACCTCTAAACAACTTTTTTTTGAAAAATCCCTAAGCCGCACGGTCACAATTTCAGCAAAAATCTGGCATTCTGCAATTCTCTCAAAAATGCTGCCAAACTGTTGCAAACGATCCCCTGAAAGCTTTTTCGGTGGAAACAGATGGGTTTTTATCATCAGAAACAGAATTAGACCTCGACCTCTAAACAACTTTTTTTGAAAAATCCCTAAGCCGCGCGGTCACAATTTCAGCAAAAATCTGACATTCTGCAATTCACTCAAAAATGCTGCCAAACTGTTGCAAACGATCCCCTGAAATCTTTTTCGGTGGAAACAGATGGGTTTTTATCATCAGAAACCGAATTAGCCCTCGACCTCTGAACAACTTTTTTTTTGAAAAATCCCTAAGCCGCGCAGTCACAATTTCAGCAAAAATCTGACATTCTGCAATTCACTCAAAAATGCTGCCAAACTGTTGCAAACGATCCCCTGAAATCTTTTTCGGTGGAAACACATCGGTTTTTATCATCAGAAACAGAATTAGACCTCGACCTCTGAACAACTTTTTTTTGAAAAATCCCTAAGCCGCGCGTTCACAATTTCAGCAAAAATCTGACATTCTGCAATTCACTCAAAAATGCTGCCAAACTGTTGCAAACGATCCCCTGAAAGCTTTTTCGGTGGAAACAGATGGGTTTTTATCATCAGAAACCGAATTAGACCTCAACCTCTGAACAACTTTTTTTTGAAAAACCCCTAAGCCGCACGGTCACAATTTCAGCAAAAATCTGACATTCTGCAATTCGCTCAAAAATGCTTCCAAACTGTTGCAAACGATCCCCTGAAAGCTTTTTCGGTGGAAACAGATGGGTTTTTATCATCAGAAACAGAATTAGCCCTCGACCTCTGAACAACTTTTTTTTGAAAAATCCCTAAGCCGCGCGGTCACAATTTCAGCAAAAATCTGACATTCTGCAATTCACTCATAAATGCTGCCAAACTGTTGCAAACGATCCCCTGAAAGCTTTTTCGGTGGAAACAGATGGTTTTTTATCATCGGAAACAGAATTAGACCTCGACCTCTGAAGAACTTTTTTTGATATCAGTAAAAATCTGACATTCTGCAATTCACTCAAAAATGCTGCCAACCTGTTGCAAACGATCCCCTGAAATCTTTTTCGGTGGAAACAGATGGGTTTTTATCATAAGAAACAGACTTAGACCTCGACCTCAAAACATCTTTTTTTGAAAAATCCCTAAGCCGCGCGGTCACAATTTCAGCAAAAATCTGACATTCTGCAATTCACTCAAAAATGCTGCCAAACTGTTGCAAACGATCCCCTGAAAGCTTTTTCGGTGGAAACAGATGGGTTTTTATCATCAGAAACAGAATAAGACCTCGACCTCTGAACAACCTTTTTTTGAAAAATCCCTAAGCCGCGCGGTCACAATTTCAGCAAAAATCTGACATTCTGCAATACACTCAAAAATGCTGCCAAACTGTTGCAAACGATCCCCTGAAAGCTTTTTCGGTGGAAACAGATGGGTTTTTATCATCAGAAACAGAATTTGCCCTCAGCCTCTGAACAACCTTTTTTTGAAAAATCCCTAAGCCGCGCAGTCACAATTTCAGCAAAAATCTGACATTCTGCAATTCACTCAAAAATACTGCCAAACTGTTGCAAATGAACCCCTGAAATCTTTTTAGGTGGAAATAGATGGGTTTTTATCATCGGAAACACAATTAGACCTCGAACTCTGAACAACTTTTTTTTGAAAAATCCCTAAGCCGCGCGGTCACAATTTCAGCAAAAATCTGACATTCTGCAATTCACTCATAAATGCTGCCAAACTGTTGCAAACGATCCCCTGAAAGCTTTTTTGGTGGAAACAGATGGTTTTTTATCATCGGAAACAGAATTAGACCTCGACCTCTGAACAACCGTTTTTGAAAAATCCCTAAGCCGCGCGGTCACAATTTCAGCAAAAATCTGACATTCTGCAAATCAATCAAAAATGCTGCCAAACTGTTGCAAACAATCCCCTGAAAGCTTTTTCGGTGGAAACAGATGGGTTTTTATCATCAGAAACAGAATTAGACCTCAAGCTCTGAACAACTTTTTTTGAAAAATCCCTAAGCCGCGCGGTCACAATTTCAGCAAAAATCTGACATTCTGCAATTCACTCAAAAATGCTGCCAAACTGTTGCAAACGATCCCCTGAAAGCTTTTTCGGTGGAAACAGATGGGTTTTTATCATCAGAAACAGAATTAGACCTCGACCTCTGAACAACTTTTTTTGAAAAATCCCTAAGCCGCGCGGTCACAATTTCAGAAAAAATCTGACATTCTGCAATTCACTCAAAAATACTGCCAAACTGTTGCAAACGAACCCCTGAAATCTTTTTAGGTGGAAATATATGGTTTTTTATCATCGGAAACACAATTAGACCTCGAACTCTGAACAACTTTTTTTTGAAAAATCCCTAAGCCGCGCGGTCACAATTTCAGCAAAAATCTGACATTCTGCAATTCACTCATAAATGCTGCCAAACTGTTGCAAACGATCCCCTGAAAGCTTTTTCGGTGGAAACAGATGGTTTTTTATCATCGGAAACAGAATTAGACCTCGACCTCTGAAGAACTTTTTTTGATATCAGTAAAAATCTGACATTCTGCAATTCACTCAAAAATGCTGCCAACCTGTTGCAAACGATCCCCTGAAATCTTTTTCGGTGGAAACAGATGGGTTTTTATCATAAGAAACAGAATTAGACCTCGACCTCTGAACATCTTTTTTTGAAAAATCCCTAAGCCGCGCGGTCACAATTTCAGCAAAAATCTGACATTCTGCAATTCACTCAAAAATGCTGCCAAACTGTTGCAAACGATCCCCTGAAAGCTTTTTCGGTGGAAACAGATGGGTTTTTATCATCAGAAACAGAATTAGACCTCGACCTCTGAACAACCTTTTTTTGAAAAATCCCTAAGCCGCGCGGTCACAATTTCAGCAAAAATCTGACATTCTGCAATACACTCAAAAATGCTGCCAAACTGTTGCAAACGATCCCCTGAAAGCTTTTTCGGTGGAAACAGATGGGTTTTTATCATCAGAAACCGAATTAGCCCTCGACCTCTGAACAACTTTTTTTGAAAAATCCCTAAGCCGCGCGGTCACAATTTCAGCAAAAATCTGACATTCTGCAATTCACTCAAAAATACTGCCAAACTGTTGCAAATGAACCCCTGAAATCTTTTTCGGTGGAAACAGATGGGTTTTTATCATCGGAAACAGAATTAGACCTCAAGCTCTGACCAACTTTTTTTTGAAAAATCCCTAAGCCGCGCGGTCACAATTTCAGCAAAAATCTGACATTCTGCAATTCACTCAAAAATGCTGCCAAACTGTTGCATACGATCCCCTGAAATCTTTTTCGGTGGAAACAGATGGATCTTTATCATCAGAAACCGAATTAGCCCTCGACCTCTGAATAACCTTTTTTTGAAAAATCCCTAAGCCGCGCGGTGACAATTTCAGCAAAAATCTGACATTCTGCAATTCACTCAAAAATGCTGCCAAACTGTTGCAAACGATCCCCTGAAATCTTTTTCGGTGGAAACAGATGGGTTTTTATCATCAGAAACCGAATTAGCCCTCGACCTCTGAAAAACCTTTTTTTGAAAAATCCCTAAGCCGCGCGGTCACAATTTCAGCAAAAATCTGACATTCTGCAATTCACTCAAAAATGCTGCCAAACTGTTGCAAACGATCCCCTGAAAGCTTTTTCGGTGGAAACAGATGGGTTTTTATCATCAGAAACCGAATTAGCCCTCGACCTCTGAGCAACTTTTTTTTGAAAAATCCCTAAGCTGCGCGGTCACAATTTCAGCAAAAATCTGACATTCTGCAATTCACTCAAAAATGCTGCCAAACTGTTGCAAACGATCCCCTGAAAGCTTTTTCGGTGGAAACAGATGGGTTTTTATCATCGGAAACAGAATTAGACCTCAAGCTCTGAACAACTTTTTTTTGAAAAATCCCTAAGCCGCGCGGTCACAATTTCAGCAAAAATCTGACATTCTGCAATTCACTCAAAAATGCTGCCAAACTGTTGCAAACGATCCCCTGAAAGCTTTTTCGGTGGAAACAGATGGGTTTTTATCATCAGAAACAGAATTAGACCTCGACCGCTGAAAAACCTTTTTTTGAAAAATCCCTAAGCCGCGCGGTCACAATTTCAGCAAAAATCTGACATTCTGCAATTCACTCAAAAATGCTGCCAAACTGTTGCAAACGATCCCCTGAAAGCTTTTTCGGTGGAAACAGATGGGTTTTTATCATCCGAAACCGAATTAGCCCTCGACCTCTGAGCAACTTGTTTTTGAAAAATCCCTAAGCCGCGCGGTCACAATTTCAGGAAAAATCTGACATTCTGCAATTCACTCAAAAATGCTGCCAAACTGTCGCAAACGATCCCCTGAAAGCTTTTTCGGTGGAAACAGATGGTTTTTTATCATCGGAAACAGAATTAGCCCTCGACCTCTGAACAACTTTTTTTGAAAAATCCCTAAGTCGCGCGGTCTCAATTTCAGCAAAAATCTGACATTCTGCAATTCACACAAAAATGCTGCCAAACTGTTGCAAACAATCAGCTGAAAACTTTTTCGGTGGAAACAGATGGGTTTCTATCATCGGAAACAGAATTAGACCTCGACCTCTGAACAACTTTTTTTGAAAAATCCCTAAGCCGCGCGGTCACAATTTCAGCAAAAATCTGACATTCTGCAAATCACTCAAAAATGCTGCCAAACTGTTGCAAACGATCCCCTGAAAGCTTTTTCGGTGGAAACAGATGGGTTTTTATCATCGGAAACAGAATTAGACCTCGACCTCTAAACAGCTTTTTTTTGAAAAATCCCTAAGCCGCGCGGTCACAATTTCAGCAAAAACCTGGCATTCTGCAATTCACACAAAAATGCTGCCAAACTGTTGCAAACAATCAGCGGAAAGCTTTTTGGTGGAAACAGATGGGTTTTTATCATCAGAAACAGAATTAGACCTCGACCGCTGAAAAACCTTTTTTTGAAAAATCCCTAAGCCGCGCGGTCACAATTTCAGCAAAAATCTGACATTCTGCAATTCACTCAAAAATGCTGCCAAACTGTTGGAAACAATCCCCTGAAAGATTTTTCGGTGGAAACAGATGGGTTTTTATCATCAGAAACAGAATTAGCCCTCGACCTCTGAACAACTTTTTTTTGAAAAATCCCTAAGCCGCGCGGTCACAATTTCAGCAAAAATCTGACATTCTGCAATTCACTCATAAATGCTGCCAAACTGTTGCAAACGATCCCCTGAAAGCTTTTTTGGTGGAAACAGATGGTTTTTTATCATCGGAAACAGAATTAGACCTCGACCTCTGAAGAACTTTTTTTGATATCAGTAAAAATCTGACATTCTGCAATTCACTCAAAAATGCTGCCAACCTGTTGCAAACGATCCCCTGAAATCTTTTTCGGTGGAAACAGATGGGTTTTTATCATAAGAAACAGAATTAGACCTCGACCTCTGAACATCTTTTTTTGAAAAATCCCTAAGCCGCGCGGTCACAATTTCAGCAAAAATCTGACATTCTGCAATTCACTCAAAAATGCTGCCAAACTGTTGCAAACGATCCCCTGAAAGCTTTTTCGGTGGAAACAGATGGGTTTTTATCATCAGAAACAGAATAAGACCTCGACCTCTGAACAACCTTTTTTTGAAAAATCCCTAAGCCGCGCGGTCACAATTTCAGCAAAAATCTGACATTCTGCAATACACTCAAAAATGCTGCCAAACTGTTGCAAACGATCCCCTGAAAGCTTTTTCGGTGGAAACAGATGGGTTTTTATCATCAGAAACAGAATTAGCCCTCAGCCTCTGAACAACCTTTTTTTGAAAAATCCCTAAGCCGCGCAGTCACAATTTCAGCAAAAATCTGACATTCTGCAATTCACTCAAAAATACTGCCAAACTGTTGCAAATGAACCCCTGAAATCTTTTTAGGTGGAAATAGATGGGTTTTTATCATCGGAAACACAATTAGACCTCGAACTCTGAACAACTTTTTTTTGAAAAATCCCTAAGCCGCGCGGTCACAATTTCAGCAAAAATCTGACATTCTGCAATTCACTCATAAATGCTGCCAAACTGTTGCAAACGATCCCCTGAAAGCTTTTTTGGTGGAAACAGATGGTTTTTTATCATCGGAAACAGAATTAGACCTCGACCTCTGAACAACCGTTTTTGAAAAATCCCTAAGCCGCGCGGTCACAATTTCAGCAAAAATCTGACATTCTGCAAACCAATCAAAAATGCTGCCAAACTGTTGCAAACAATCCCCTGAAAGCTTTTTCGGTGGAAACAGATGGGTTTTTATCATCAGAAACAGAATTAGACCTCAAGCTCTGAACAACTTTTTTTGAAAAATCCCTAAGCCGCGCGGTCACAATTTCAGCAAAAATCTGACATTCTGCAATTCACTCAAAAATGCTGCCAAACTGTTGCAAACGATCCCCTGAAAGCTTTTTCGGTGGAAACAGATGGGTTTTTATCATCAGAAACAGAATTAGACCTCGACCTCTGAACAACTTTTTTTGAAAAATCCCTAAGCCGCGCGGTCACAATTTCAGAAAAAATCTGACATTCTGCAATTCACTCAAAAATACTGCCAAACTGTTGCAAACGAACCCCTGAAATCTTTTTAGGTGGAAATATATGGTTTTTTATCATCGGAAACACAATTAGACCTCGAACTCTGAACAACTTTTTTTTGAAAAATCCCTAAGCCGCGCGGTCACAATTTCAGCAAAAATCTGACATTCTGCAATTCACTCATAAATGCTGCCAAACTGTTGCAAACGATCCCCTGAAAGCTTTTTCGGTGGAAACAGATGGTTTTTTATCATCGGAAACAGAATTAGACCTCGACCTCTGAAGAACTTTTTTTGATATCAGTAAAAATCTGACATTCTGCAATTCACTCAAAAATGCTGCCAACCTGTTGCAAACGATCCCCTGAAATCTTTTTCGGTGGAAACAGATGGGTTTTTATCATAAGAAACAGAATTAGACCTCGACCTCTGAACATCTTTTTTTGAAAAATCCCTAAGCCGCGCGGTCACAATTTCAGCAAAAATCTGACATTCTGCAATTCACTCAAAAATGCTGCCAAACTGTTGCAAACGATCCCCTGAAAGCTTTTTCGGTGGAAACAGATGGGTTTTTATCATCAGAAACAGAATTAGACCTCGACCTCTGAACAACCTTTTTTTGAAAAATCCCTAAGCCGCGCGGTCACAATTTCAGCAAAAATCTGACATTCTGCAATACACTCAAAAATGCTGCCAAACTGTTGCAAACGATCCCCTGAAAGCTTTTTCGGTGGAAACAGATGGGTTTTTATCATCAGAAACCGAATTAGCCCTCGACCTCTGAACAACTTTTTTTGAAAAATCCCTAAGCCGCGCGGTCACAATTTCAGCAAAAATCTGACATTCTGCAATTCACTCAAAAATACTGCCAAACTGTTGCAAATGAACCCCTGAAATCTTTTTCGGTGGAAACAGATGGGTTTTTATCATCGGAAACAGAATTAGACCTCAAGCTCTGACCAACTTTTTTTTGAAAAATCCCTAAGCCGCGCGGTCACAATTTCAGCAAAAATCTGACATTCTGCAATTCACTCAAAAATGCTGCCAAACTGTTGCATACGATCCCCTGAAATCTTTTTCGGTGGAAACAGATGGATCTTTATCATCAGAAACCGAATTAGCCCTCGACCTCTGAATAACCTTTTTTTGAAAAATCCCTAAGCCGCGCGGTGACAATTTCAGCAAAAATCTGACATTCTGCAATTCACTCAAAAATGCTGCCAAACTGTTGCAAACGATCCCCTGAAATCTTTTTCGGTGGAAACAGATGGGTTTTTATCATCAGAAACCGAATTAGCCCTCGACCTCTGAAAAACCTTTTTTTGAAAAATCCCTAAGCCGCGCGGTCACAATTTCAGCAAAAATCTGACATTCTGCAATTCACTCAAAAATGCTGCCAAACTGTTGCAAACGATCCCCTGAAAGCTTTTTCGGTGGAAACAGATGGGTTTTTATCATCAGAAACCGAATTAGCCCTCGACCTCTGAGCAACTTGTTTTTGAAAAATCCCTAAGCTGCGCGGTCACAATTTCAGCAAAAATCTGACATTCTGCAATTCACTCAAAAATGCTGCCAAACTGTTGCAAACGAACCCCTGAAATCTTTTTCGGTGGAAACAGATGGGTTTTTATCATCGGAAACAGAATTAGACCTCAAGCTCTGAACAACTTTTTTTTGAAAAATCCCTAAGCCGCGCGGTCACAATTTCAGCAAAAATCTGACATTCTGCAATTCACTCAAAAATGCTGCCAAACTGTTGCAAACGATCCCCTGAAATCTTTTTCGGTGGAAACAGATGGGTTTTTATCATCAGAAACAGAATTAGACCTCGACCGCTGAAAAACCTTTTTTTGAAAAATCCCTAAGCCGCGCGGTCACAATTTCAGCAAAAATCTGATATTCTGCAATTCACTCAAAAATGCTGCCAAACTGTTGCAAACGATCCCCTGAAAGCTTTTTCGGTGGAAACAGATGGGTTTTTATCATCCGAAACCGAATTAGCCCTCGACCTCTGAACAACTTTTTTTTGAAAAATCCCTAAGCCGCGCGGTCACAATTTCAGCAAAAATCTGACATTCTGCAATTCACTCAAAAATGCTGCCAAACTGTTGCAAACGATCCCCTGAAAGCTTTTTCGGTGGAAACAGATGGGTTTTTATCATCAGAAACAGAATTAGACCTCGACCTCTGAACAACCTTTTTTTGAAAAATCCCTAAGCCGCGCGGTCACAATTTCAGCAAAAATCTGACATTCTGCAATACACTCAAAAATGCTGCCAAACTGTTGCAAACGATCCCCTGAAAGATTTTTCGGTGGAAACAGATGGGTTTTTATCATCAGAAACAGAATTAGCCCTCAGCCTCTGAACAACCTTTTTTTGAAAAATCCCTAAGCCGCGTGGTCACAATTTCAGCAAAAATCTGACATTCTGCAATTCACTCAAAAATACTGCCAAACTGTTGCAAATGAACCCCTGAAATCTTTTTAGGTGGAAATAGATGGGTTATTATCATCGGAAACACAATTAGACCTCGAACTCTGAACAACTTTTTTTTGAAAAATCCCTAAGCCGCGCGGTCACAATTTCAGCAAAAATCTGACATTCTGCAATTCACTCATAAATGCTGCCAAACTGTTGCAAACGATCCCCTGAAAGCTTTTTCGGTGGAAACAGATGGTTTTTTATCATCGGAAACAGAATTAGACCTCGACCTCTGAACAACCGTTTTTGAAAAATCCCTAAGCCGCGCGGTCACAATTTCAGCAAAAATCTGACATTCTGCAATTCACTCAAAAATGCTGCCAAACTGTTGCAAACGATCCCCTGAAAGCTTTTTCGGTGGAAACAGATGGGTTTTTATCATCAGAAACAGAATAAGTCCTCGACCTCTGAACAACTTTTTTTGAAAAATCCCTAAGCCGCGCGGTCACAATTTCAGCAAAAATCTGACATTCTGCAATTCACTCAAAAATGCTGCCAAACTGTTGCAAACAATCCCCTGAAAGCTTTTTCGGTGGAAACAGATGGGTTTTTATCATCGGAAACAGAATTAGACCTCAAGCTCTGAACAACTTTTTTTTGAAAAAACCCTAAGCCGCGCGGTCACAATTTCAGCAAAAATCTGACATTCTGCAATTCACTCAAAAATGCTGCCAACCTGTTGCAAACGATCCCCTGAAATCTTTTTCGGTGGAAACAGATGGGTTTTTATCATAAGAAACAGAATTAGACCTCGACCTCTGAACATCTTTTTTTTGAAAAATCCCTAAGCCGCGCGGTCACAATTTCAGCAAAAATCTGACATTCTGCAATTCACTCAAAAATGCTGCCAAACTGTTGCAAACGATCCCCTGAAAGCTTTTTCGGTGGAAACAGATGGGTTTTTATCATCAGAAACAGAATTAGACCTCGACCTCTGAACAACCTTTTTTTGAAAAATCCCTAAGCCGCGCGGTCACAATTTCAGCAAAAATCTGACATTCTGCAATACACTCAAAAATGCTGCCAAACTGTTGCAAACGATCCCCTGAAAGATTTTTCGGTGGAAACAGATGGGTTTTTATCATCAGAAACAGAATTAGCCCTCAGCCTCTGAACAACCTTTTTTTGAAAAATCCCTAAGCCGCGTGGTCACAATTTCAGCAAAAATCTGACATTCTGCAATTCACTCAAAAATACTGCCAAACTGTTGCAAATGAACCCCTGAAATCTTTTTAGGTGGAAATAGATGGGTTATTATCATCGGAAACACAATTAGACCTCGAACTCTGAACAACTTTTTTTTGAAAAATCCCTAAGCCGCGCGGTCACAATTTCAGCAAAAATCTGACATTCTGCAATTCACTCATAAATGCTGCCAAACTGTTGCAAACGATCCCCTGAAAGCTTTTTCGGTGGAAACAGATGGTTTTTTATCATCGGAAACAGAATTAGACCTCGACCTCTGAACAACCGTTTTTGAAAAATCCCTAAGCCGCGCGGTCACAATTTCAGCAAAAATCTGACATTCTGCAATTCACTCAAAAATGCTGCCAAACTGTTGCAAACGATCCCCTGAAAGCTTTTTCGGTGGAAACAGATGGGTTTTTATCATCAGAAACAGAATTAGTCCTCGACCTCTGAACAACTTTTTTTGAAAAATCCCTAAGCCGCGCGGTCACAATTTCAGCAAAAATCTGACATTCTGCAATTCACTCAAAAATGCTGCCAAACTGTTGCAAACAATCCCCTGAAAGCTTTTTCGGTGGAAACAGATGGGTTTTTATCATCGGAAACAGAATTAGACCTCAAGCTCTGAACAACTTTTTTTTGAAAAAACCCTAAGCCGCGCGGTCACAATTTCAGCAAAAATCTGACATTCTGCAATTCACTCAAAAATGCTGCCAAACTGTTGCAAACGATCCCCTGAAAACTTTTTCGGTGGAAACAGATGGGTTTTTATCATCAGAAACCGAATTAGCCCTCGACCTCTGAACAACTTTTTTTTGAAAAATCCCTAAGCCGCGCAGTCACAATTTCAGCAAAAATCTGACATTCTGCAATTCACTCAAAAATGCTGCCAAACTGTTGCAAACGATCCCCTGAAATCTTTTTCGGTGGAAACACATCGGTTTTTATCACCAGAAACAGAATTAGACCTCGACCTCTGAACAACTTTTTTTGAAAAACCCCTAAGCCGCGCGTTCACAATTTCAGCAAAAATCTGACATTCTGCAATTCACTCAAAAATGCTGCCAAACTGTTGCAAACGATCCCCTGAAAGCTTTTTCGGTGGAAACAGATGGGTTTTTATCATCAGAAACAGAATTAGACCTCAACCTCTGAACAACTTTTTTTGAAAAATCCCTAAGCCGCGCTATCACAATTTCAGCAAAAATCTGACATTCTGCAATTCACTCAAAAATGCTTCCAAACTGTTGCAAACGATCCCCTGAAAGCTTTTTCGGTGGAAACAGATGGGTTTTTATCATCAGAAACAGAATTAGACCTCAACCTCTGAACAACTTTTTTTGAAAAATCCCTAAGCCGCGCTATCACAATTTCAGCAAAAATCTGACATTCTGCAATTCACTCAAAAATGCTTCCAAACTGTTGCAAACGATCCCCTGAAAGCTTTTTCGGTGGAAACAGATGGGTTTTTATCATCAGAAACAGAATTAGACCTCAACCTCTGAACAACTTTTTTTGAAAAATCCCTAAGCCGCGCGGTCACAATTTCAGCAAAAATCTGACATTCTGCAATTCAGTCAAAAATGCTGCCAAACTGTTGCAAACAATCCCCTGAAAGCTTTTTCGGTGGAAACAGGTGGCTTTTTATCATCAGAAACAGAATTAGCCCTCGACCTCTGAACAACCTTTTTTTTGAAAAATCCCTAAGCCGCGCGGTCACAATTTCAGCAAAAATCTGGCATTCTGCAATTCACTCAAAAATGCTGCCAAACTGTTGCAAACGATCCCCTGAAATCTTTTTCGGTGGAAACAGATGGGTTTTTATCATAAGAAACAGAATTAGACCTCGACCTCTGAACATCTTTTTTTTGAAAAATCCCTAAGCCGCGCGGTCACAATTTCAGCAAAAATCTGACATTCTGCAATTCACTCAAAAATGCTGCCAAACTGTTGCAAACGATCCCCTGAAAGCTTTTTCGGTGGAAACAGATGGGTTTTTATCATCAGAAACAGAATTAGACCTCGACCTCTGAACAACCTTTTTTTGAAAAATCCCTAAGCCGCGCGGTCACAATTTCAGCAAAAATCTGACATTCTGCAATACACTCAAAAATGCTGCCAAACTGTTGCAAACGATCCCCTGAAAGCTTTTTCGGTGGAAACAGATGGGTTTTTATCATCAGAAACAGAATTAGCCCTCAGCCTCTGAACAACCTTTTTATGAAAAATCCCTAAGCCGCGCGGTCACAATTTCAGCAAAAATCTGACATTCTGCAATTCACTCAAAAATACTGCCAAACTGTTGCAAATGAACCCCTGAAATCTTTTTAGGTGGAAATAGATGGGTTATTATCATCGGAAACACAATTAGACCTCGAACTCTGAACAACTTTTTTTTGAAAAATCCCTAAGCCGCGCGGTCACAATTTCAGCAAAAATCTGACATTCTGCAATTCACTCATAAATGCTGCCAAACTGTTGCAAACGATCCCCTGAAAGCTTTTTCGGTGGAAACAGATGGGTTTTTATCATCAGAAACAGAATTAGACCTCAACCTCTGAACAACTTTTTTTGAAAAATCCCTAAGCCGCGCGGTCACAATTTCAGCAAAAATCTGACATTCTGCAATTCACTCAAAAATGCTTCCAAACTGTTGCAAACGATCCCCTGAAAGCTTTTTCGGTGGAAACAGATGGGTTTTTATCATCAGAAACAGAATTAGACCTCAACCTCTGAACAACTTTTTTTGAAAAATCCCTAAGCCGCGCGGTCACAATTTCAGCAAAAATCTGACATTCTGCAATTCAGTCAAAAATGCTGCCAAACTGTTGCAAACAATCCCCTGAAAGCTTTTTCGGTGGAAACAGATGGCTTTTTATCATCAGAAACAGAATTAGCCCTCGACCTCTGAACAACCTTTTTTTTGAAAAATCCCTAAGCCGCGCGGTCACAATTTCAGCAAAAATCTGGCATTCTGCAATTCACTCAAAAATGCTGCCAAACTGTTGCAAACGATCCCCTGAAATCTTTTTCGGTGGAAACAGATGGGTTTTTATCATAAGAAACAGAATTAGACCTCGACCTCTGAACATCTTTTTTTTGAAAAATCCCTAAGCCGCGCGGTCACAATTTCAGCAAAAATCTGACATTCTGCAATTCACTCAAAAATGCTGCCAAACTGTTGCAAACGATCCCCTGAAAGCTTTTTCGGTGGAAACAGATGGGTTTTTATCATCAGAAACAGAATTAGACCTCGACCTCTGAACAACCTTTTTTTGAAAAATCCCTAAGCCGCGCGGTCACAATTTCAGCAAAAATCTGACATTCTGCAATACACTCAAAAATGCTGCCAAACTGTTGCAAACGATCCCCTGAAAGCTTTTTCGGTGGAAACAGATGGGTTTTTATCATCAGAAACAGAATTAGCCCTCAGCCTCTGAACAACCTTTTTTTGAAAAATCCCTAAGCCGCGCGGTCACAATTTCAGCAAAAATCTGACATTCTGCAATTCACTCAAAAATACTGCCAAACTGTTGCAAATGAACCCCTGAAATCTTTTTAGGTGGAAATAGATGGGTTATTATCATCGGAAACACAATTAGACCTCGAACTCTGAACAACTTTTTTTTGAAAAATCCCTAAGCCGCGCGGTCACAATTTCAGCAAAAATCTGACATTCTGCAATTCACTCATAAATGCTGCCAAACTGTTGCAAACGATCCCCTGAAAGCTTTTTCGGTGGAAACAGATGGTTTTTTATCATCGGAAACAGAATTAGACCTCGACCTCTGAACAACCGTTTTTGAAAAATCCCTAAGCCGCGCGGTCACAATTTCAGCAAAAATCTGACATTCTGCAATTCACTCAAAAATGCTGCCAAACTGTTGCAAACAATCAGCGGAAAGCTTTTTCGGTGGAAACAGATGGGTTTTTATCATCAGAAACAGAATTAGTCCTCGACCTCTGAACAACTTTTTTTGAAAAATCCCTAAGCCGCGCGGTCACAATTTCAGCAAAAATCTGACATTCTGCAATTCACTCAAAAATGCTGCCAAACTGTTGCAAACAATCCCCTGAAAGCTTTTTCGGTGGAAACAGATGGGTTTTTATCATCGGAAACAGAATTAGACCACAAGCTCTGAACAACTTTTTTTTGAAAAAACCCTAAGCCGCGCGGTCACAATTTCAGCAAAAATCTGACATTCTGCAATTCACTCAAAAATGCTGCCAAACTGTTGCAAACGATCCCCTGAAAACTTTTTCGGTGGAAACAGATGGGTTTTTATCATCAGAAACCGAATTAGCCCTCGACCTCTGAACAACTTTTTTTTGAAAAATCCCTAAGCCGCGCAGTCACAATTTCAGCAAAAATCTGACATTCTGCAATTCACTCAAAAATGCTGCCAAACTGTTGCAAACGATCCCCTGAAAGCTTTTTCGGTGGAAACAGATGGGTTTTTATCATCAGAAACAGAATTAGACCTCAACCTCTGAACAACTTTTTTTGAAAAATCCCTAAGCCGCGCTATCACAATTTCAGCAAAAATCTGACATTCTGCAATTCACTCAAAAATGCTTCCAAACTGTTGCAAACGATCCCCTGAAAGCTTTTTCGGTGGAAACAGATGGGTTTTTATCATCAGAAAAAGAATTAGACCTCAACCTCTGAACAACTTTTTTTGAAAAATCCCTAAGCCGCGCTATCACAATTTCAGCAAAAATCTGACATTCTGCAATTCACTCAAAAATGCTTCCAAACTGTTGCAAACGATCCCCTGAAAGCTTTTTCGGTGGAAACAGATGGGTTTTTATCATCAGAAACAGAATTAGACCTCAACCTCTGAACAACTTTTTTTGAAAAATCCCTAAGCCGCACGGTCACAATTTCAGCAAAAATCTGACATTCTGCAATTCAGTCAAAAATGCTGCCAAACTGTTGCAAACAATCCCCTGAAAGCTTTTTCGGTGGAAACAGATGGCTTTTTATCATCAGAAACAGAATTAGCCCTCGACCTCTGAACAACCTTTTTTTGAAAAATCCCTAAGCCGCGCGGTCACAATTTCAGCAAAAATCTGGCATTCTGCAATTCACTCAAAAATGCTGCCAAACTGTTGCAAACGATCCCCTGAAAGCTTTTTTGGGGGAAACAGATGGGTTTTTATCATCGGAAAGAGAATTAGACCTCAACCTCTGAACAACTTTTTTTGAAAAATCCCTAAGCCGCGCGATCACAATTTCAGCAAAAATCTGACATTCTGCAATTCACTCAAAAATGCTGCCAAACTGTTGCAAACGATCCCCTGAAAGCTTTTTCGGTGGAAACAGATGGGTTTTTATCATCAGAAACAGAATTAGACCTCAAGCTCTGAACAACTTTTTTTGAAAAATCCCTAAGCCGCGCGGTCACAATTTCAGCAAAAATCTGACATTCTGCAATTCACTCAAAAATGCTTCCAAACTGTTGCAAACGATCCCCTGAAAGCTTTTTCGGTGGAAACAGATGGGTTTTTATCATCAGAAACAGAATTAGACCTCAACCTCTGAACAACCTTTTTTTGAAAAACCCCTAAGCCGCACGGTCACAATTTCAGCAAAAATCTGACATTCTGCAATTCACTCAAAAATACTGCCAAACTGTTGCAAACGAACCCCTGAAAGCTTTTTCGGTGGAAACAGATGGGTTTTTATCATCAGAAACAGAATTAGCCCTCGACCTCTGAACAACCTTTTTTTGAAAAACCCCTAAGCCGCGCGGTCACAATTTCAGCAAAAATCTGACATTCTGCAATTCACTCAAAAATGCTGCCAAACTGTTGCAAACGATCCCCTGAAAGCTTTTTCGGTGGAAACAGATGGGTGTTTATCATCAGAAACAGAATTAGACCTCAACCTCTGAACAACTTTTTTTGAAAAACCCCTAAGCCGCGCGGTCACAATTTCAGCAAAAATCTGACATTCTGCAATTCACTCAAAAATGCTGCCAAACTGTTGCAAACGATCCCCTGAAAGCTTTTTCGATGGAAACAGATGGGTTTTTATCATCAGAAACAGAAATAGACCTCGACCTCTGAACAACTTTTTTTAAAAAAAATCCCTAAGCCGCGCGGTCACAATTTCAGCAAAAATCTGACATTCTGCAATTCACTCAAAAATGCTGCCAAACTGTTGCAAACGATCCCCTGATATCTTTTTCGGTGGAAACAGATGGGTTTTTATCATCAGAAACCGAATTAGCCCTCGACCTCTGAACAACTTTTTTTTGAAAAATCCCTAAGCCGCGCAGTCACAATTTCAGCAAAAATCTGACATTCTGCAATTCACTCAAAAATGCTGCCAAACTGTTGCAAACGATCCCCTGAAAGCTTTTTCGGTGGAAACAGATGGGTTTTTATCATCAGAAACAGAATTAGACCTCAACCTCTGAACAACTTTTTTTTGAAAAACCCCTAAGCCGCACGGTCACAATTTCAGCAAAAATCTGACATTCTGCAATTCACTCAAAAATACTGCCAAACTGTTGCAAACGAACCCCTGAAATCTTTTTAGGTGGAAATAGATGGGTTTTTATCATCAGAAACAGAATTAGACCTCGACCTCTGAACAACTTTTTTTGAAAAAACCCTAAGCCGCGCTATCACAATTTCAGCAAAAATCTGACATTCTGCAATTCACTCAAAAATGCTGCCAAACTGTTGCAAACGATCCCCTGAAAGCTTTTTCGGTGGAAACAGATGGGTGTTTATCATCAGAAACAGAATTAGACCTCAACCTCTGAACAACTTTTTTTGAAAAATCCCTAAGCCGCGCGGTCACAATTTCAGCAAAAATCTGACATTCTGCAATTCACTCAAAAATGCTGCCAAACTGTTGCAAACGATCCCCTGAAACCTTTTTCGGTGGAAACAGATGGGTTTTTATCATCAGAAACAGAATTAGACCTCAAGCTCTGAACAACCTTTTTTTGAAAAACCCCTAAGCCGCGCGGTCACAATTTCAGCAAAAATCTGACATTCTGCAATTCACTCAAAAATGCTGCCAAACTGTTGCAAACGATCCCCTGAAAGCTTTTTCGGTGGAAACAGATGGGTGTTTATCATCAGAAACAGAATTAGACCTCAACCTCTGAACAACTTTTTTTGAAAAATCCCTAAGCCGCGCGGTCACAATTTCAGCAAAAATCTGACATTCTGCAATTCACTCAAAAATGCTGCCAAACTGTTGCAAACGATCCCCTGAAACCTTTTTCGGTGGAAACAGATGGGTTTTTATCATCAGAAACAGAATTAGACCTCAAGCTCTGAACAACTTTTTTTGAAAAATCCCTGAGCCGCGCGGTCACAATTTCAGCAAAAATCTGACATTCTGCAATTCACTCAAAAATGCTGCCAAACTGTTGCAAACGATCCCCTGATATCTTTTTCGGTGGAAACAGATGGGTTTTTATCATCAGAAACCGAATTAGCCCTCGACCTCTGAACAACTTTTTTTTGAAAAATCCCTAAGCCGCGCAGTCACAATTTCAGCAAAAATCTGACATTCTGCAATTCACTCAAAAATGCTGCCAAACTGTTGCAAACGATCCCCTGAAAGCTTTTTCGGTGGAAACAGATGGGTTTTTATCATCAGAAACAGAATTAGACCTCAACCTCTGAACAACTTTTTTTTGAAAAACCCCTAAGCCGCACGGTCACAATTTCAGCAAAAATCTGACATTCTGCAATTCACTCAAAAATGCTGCCAAACTGTTGCAAACGATCCCCTGAAACCTTTTTCGGTGGAAACAGATGGGTTTTTATCATCAGAAACAGAATTAGACCTCAAGCTCTGAACAACTTTTTTTGAAAAATCCCTAAGCCGCGCGGTCACAATTTCAGCAAAAATCTGACATTCTGCAATTCACTCAAAAATGCTGCCAAACTGTTGCAAACGATCCCCTGATATCTTTTTCGGTGGAAACAGATGGGTTTTTATCATCAGAAACCGAATTAGCCCTCGACCTCTGAACAACTTTTTTTTGAAAAATCCCTAAGCCGCGCAGTCACAATTTCAGCAAAAATCTGACATTCTGCAATTCACTCAAAAATGCTGCCAAACTGTTGCAAACGATCCCCTGAAAGCTTTTTCGGTGGAAACAGATGGGTTTTTATCATCAGAAACAGAATTAGACCTCAACCTCTGAACAACTTTTTTTTGAAAAACCCCTAAGCCGCGCGGTCACAATTTCAGCAAAAATCTGACATTCTGCAATTCACTCAAAAATACTGCCAAACTGTTGCAAACGAACCCCTGAAATCTTTTTAGGTGGAAATAGATGGGTTTTTATCATCAGAAACAGAATTAGCCCTCGACCTCTGAACAACCTTTTTTTGAAAAACCCCTAAGCCGCGCGGTCACAATTTCAGCAAAAATCTGACATTCTGCAATTCACTCAGAAATGCTGCCAAACTGTTGCAAACAATCCCCTGAAAGCTTTTTCGGTGGAAACAGATGGGTTTTTATCATCAGAAACAGAATTAGACCTCAAGCTCTGAACAACTTTTTTTGAAAAATCCCTAAGCCGCGCGGTCACAATTTCAGCAAAAATCTGACATTCTGCAATTCACTCAAAAATGCTGCCAAACTGTTGCAAACGATCCCCTGATATCTTTTTCGGTGGAAACAGATGGGTTTTTATCACCAGAAACCGAATTAGCCCTCGACCTCTGAACAACTTTTTTCTGAAAATTCCCTAAGCCGCGCAGTCACAATTTCAGCAAAAATCTGACATTCTGCAATTCACTCAAAAATGCTTCCAAACTGTTGCAAACGATCCCCTGAAAGCTTTTTCGGTGGAAACAGATGGGTTTTTATCATCAGAAACAGAATTAGACCTCAACCTCTGAACAACTTTTTTTTGAAAAACCCCTAAGCCGCACGGTCACAATTTCAGCAAAAATCTGACATTCTGCAATTCACTCAAAAATACTGCCAAACTGTTGCAAACGAACCCCTGAAAGCTTTTTCGGTGGAAACAGATGGGTTTTTATCATCAGAAACAGAATTAGCCCTCGACCTCTGAACAACCTTTTTTTGAAAAACCCCTAAGCCGCGCGGTCACAATTTCAGCAAAAATCTGACATTCTGCAATGCACTCAAAAATGCTGCCAAACTGTTGCAAACGATCCCCTGAAAGCTTTTTCGGTGGAAACAGATGGGTGTTTATCATCAGAAACAGAATTAGACCTCAACCTCTGAACAACTTTTTTTGAAAAATCCCTAAGCCGCACGGTCACAATTTCAGCAAAAATCTGACATTCTGCAATTCACTCAAAAATGCTGCCAAACTGTTGCAAACGATCCCCTGAAACCTTTTTCGGTGGAAACAGATGGGTTTTTATCATCAGAAACAGAATTAGACCTCAAGCTCTGAACAACTTTTTTTGAAAAATCCCTAAGCCGCGCGGTCACAATTTCAGCAAAAATCTGACATTCTGCAATTCACTCAAAAATGCTGCCAAACTGTTGCAAACGATCCCCTGATATCTTTTTCGGTGGAAACAGATGGGTTTTTATCATCAGAAACCGAATTAGCCCTCGACCTCTGAACAACTTTTTTTTGAAAAATCCCTAAGCCGCGCAGTCACAATTTCAGCAAAAATCTGACATTCTGCAATTCACTCAAAAATGCTGCCAAACTGTTGCAAACGATCCCCTGAAAGCTTTTTCGGTGGAAACAGATGGGTTTTTATCATCAGAAACAGAATTAGACCTCAACCTCTGAACAACTTTTTTTTGAAAAACCCCTAAGCCGCACGGTCACAATTTCAGCAAAAATCTGACATTCTGCAATTCACTCAAAAATACTGCCAAACTGTTGCAAACGAACCCCTGAAATCTTTTTAGGTGGAAATAGATGGGTTTTTATCATCAGAAACAGAATTAGACCTCGACCTCTGAACAACTTTTTTTGAAAAATCCCTAAGCCGCGCTATCACAATTTCAGCAAAAATCTGACATTCTGCAATTCAGTCAAAAATGCTGCCAAACTGTTGCAAACAATCCCCTGAAAGCTTTTTCGGTGGAAACAGATGGGTTTTTATCATCAGAAACAGAATTAGCCCTCGACCTCTGAACAACTTTTTTTTGAAAAATCCCTAAGCCGCGCGGTCACAATTTCAGCAAAAATCTGACATTCTGCAATTCACTCAAAAATGCTGCCAAACTGTTGCAAACGATCCCCTGAAAGCTTTTTCGGTGGAAACAGATGGGTGTTTATCATCAGAAACAGAATTAGACCTCAACCTCTGAACAACTTTTTTTGAAAAATCCCTAAGCCGCGCGGTCACAATTTCAGCAAAAATCTGACATTCTGCAATTCACTCAAAAATGCTGCCAAACTGTTGCAAACGATCCCCTGAAACCTTTTTCGGTGGAAACAGATGGGTTTTTATCATCAGAAACAGAATTAGACCTCAAGCTCTGAACAACTTTTTTTGAAAAATCCCTAAGCCGCGCGGTCACAATTTCAGCAAAAATCTGACATTCTGCAATTCACTCAGAAATGCTGCCAAACTGTTGCAAACAATCCCCTGAAAGCTTTTTCGGTGGAAACAGATGGGTTTTTATCATCAGAAACAAAATTAGACCTCGACCTCTGAACAACTTTTTTTTGAAAAATCCCTAAGCCGAGCGGTCACAATTTCAGCAAAAATCTGACATTCTGCAATTTACTCAAAAATGCTGCCAAACTGTTGCAAACGATCCCCTGAAAGCTTTTTCGGTGGAAACAGATGGGTTTTTATCATCAGAAACAGAATTAGACCTCAACCTCTGAACAACTTTTTTTGAAAAATCCCTAAGCCGCGCGGTCACAATTTCAGCAAAAATCTGACATTCTGCAATTCACTCAAAAATGCTGCCAAACTGTTGCAAACGATCCCCTGAAAGCTTTTTCGGTGGAAACAGATGGGTTTTTATCATCAGAAACAGAATTAGCCCTCGACCTCTAAACAACTTTTTTTTTTAAAAATCCCTAAGCCGCGCGGTCACAATTTCAGCAAAAATCTGACATTCTGCAATTCACTCAAAAATGCTGCCAAACTGTTGCAAACGATCCCCTGAAAGCTTTTTCGGTGGAAACAGATGGGTTTTTATCATCGGAAACAGAATTAGCCCTCAAACTCTGAACAACTTTTTACTGAAAAAACCTTAAGCCGCGCGGTCACAATTTCAGCAAAAATCTGGCATTCTGCAATTCACTCAAAAATGCTGCCAAACTGTTGCAAACGATCCCCTGAAAGGTTTTTCGGTGGAAACAGATGGGTTTTTATCATCGAAAACAGAATTAGCCCTCGACCTCTGAACAACTTTTTTTTGAAAAATCCCTAAGCCGCGCGGTCACAATTTCAGCAAAAATCTGACATTCTGCAATTCACTCAAAAATGCTGCCAAACTGTCGCAAACGATCCCCTGAAAGCATTTTCGTTGGAAACAGATGGGTTTTTATCATCAGAAACAGAATTAGCCCTCGACCTCTGAACAACCTTTTTTTGAAAAATCCCTAAGTCGCGCGGTCTCAATTTCAGCAAAAATCTGACATTCTGCAATTCACACAAAAATGCTGCCAAAGTCTTGCAAACGATCCCCTGAAAGCTTTTTCGGTGGAAACAGATGGGTTTTTATCATCGGAAACAGAATTAGACCTCGACCTCTGAACAACTTTTTTTGAAAAATCCATAAGCCCCGCGGTCACAATTTCAGCAAAAATCTGACATTCTGCAAATCACTCAAAAATGCTCCCAAACTGTTGCAAACGATCTCCTGAAAGCTTTTTCGGTGGAAACAGATGGGTTTTTATCATCGGAAACAGAATTAGACCTCGACCTCTAAACAGCTTTTTTTTGAAAAATCCCTAAGCCGCGCGGTCACAATTTCAGCAAAAATCTGGCATTCTGCAATTCACTCAAAAATGCTGCCAAACTGTTGCAAACGATCCCCTGAAAGCTTTTTCGGTGGAAACAGATGGGTTTTTATCATCGGAAACAGAATTAGACCTCGACCTCTGAACAACTTTTTTTTGAAAAATCCCTAAGCCGCGCGGTCACAATTTCAGCAAAAATCTGACATTCTGCAATTCAATCAAAAACGCTGCCAAACTGTTGCAAACGATCCCCTGAAAGCTTTTTCGGTGGAAACAGATGGGTTTTTATCATCAGAAACAGAATTAGCCCTCGACCTCTGAACAACTTTTTTTGAAAAATCCCTAAGCCGCGCGGTCACAATTTCAGCAAAAATCTGACATTCTGCAATTCAGTCAAAAATGCTGCCAAACTGTTGCAAACAATCCCCTGAAAGCTTTTTCGGTGGAAACAGATGGGTTTTTATCATCAGAAACAGAATTAGCCCTCGACCTCTGAACAACCTTTTTTTGAAAAATCCCTAAGCCGCGCGGTCACAATTTCAGCAAAAATCTGACATTCTGCAATTCACTCAGAAATGCTGCCAAACTGTTGCAAACAATCCCCTGAAAGCTTTTTCGGTGGAAACAGATGGGTTTTTATAATCAGAAACAAAATTAGACCTCGACCTCTGAACAACTTTTTTTTGAAAAATCCCTAAGCCGCGCGGTCACAATTTCAGAAAAAATCTGACATTCTGCAATTTACTCAAACATGCTGCCAAACTGTTGCAAACGATCCCCTGAAAGCTTTTTCGGTGGAAACAGATGGGTTTTTATCATCAGAAACAGAATTAGACCTCAACCTCTGAACAACTTTTTTTGAAAAATCCCTAAGCCGCGCGGTCACAATTTCAGCAAAAATCTGACATTCTGCAATTCACTCAAAAATGCTGCCAAACTGTTGCAAACGATCCCCTGAAAGCTTTTTCGGTGGAAACAGATGGGTTTTTATCATCAGAAACAGAATTAGACCTCGACCTCTAAACAACTTTTTTTTGAAAAATCCCTAAGCCGCGCGGTCACAATTTCAGCAAAAATCTGACATTCTGCAATTCACTCAAAAATGCTGCCAAACTGTTGCAAACGATCCCCTGAAAGCTTTTTCGGTGGAAACAGATGGGTTTTTATCATCGGAAACAGAATTAGACCTCGACCTCTAAACAACTTTTTTTTGAAAAATCCCTAAGCCGCGCGGTCACAATTTCAGCAAAAATCTGGCATTCTGCAATTCACTCAAAAATGCTGCCAAACTGTTGCAAACGATCCCCTGAAAGCTTTTTCGGTGGAAACAGATGGGTTATTATCATCGGAAGCAGAATTAGCCCTCGACCGCTGAACAACCTTTTTTTGAAAAAACCCTAAGCCGCGCGGTCACAATTTCAGCAAAAATCTGACCTTCTGCAATTCACTCAAAAACGCTGCCAAACTGTTGCAAACGATCCCCTGAAAGGTTTTTCGGTGGAAACAGATGGGTTTTTATCATCGAAAACAGAATTAGCCCTCGACCTCTGAACAACTTTTTTTTGAAAAATCCCTAAGCCGCGCGGTCACAATTTCAGCAAAAATCTGGCATTCTGCAATTCACTCAAAAATGCTGCCAAACTGTTGCAAACGATCCCCTGAAAGCTTTTTCGGTGGAAACAGATGGGTTATTATCATCGGAAGCAGAATTAGCCCTCGACCGCTGAACAACCTTTTTTTGAAAAACCCCTAAGCCGCGCGGTCACAATTTCAGCAAAAATCTGACATTCTGCAATTCACTCAAAAATGCTGCCAAACTGTTGCAAACGATCCCCTGAAAGCTTTTTCGGTGGAAACAGATGGGTGTTTATCATCAGAAACAGAATTAGACCTCAACCTCTGAACAACTTTTTTTGAAAAATCCCTAAGCCGCACGGTCACAATTTCAGCAAAAATCTGACATTCTGCAATTCACTCAAAAATGCTGCCAAACTGTTGCAAACGATCCCCTGAAACCTTTTTCGGTGGAAACAGATGGGTTTTTATCATCAGAAACAGAATTAGACCTCAAGCTCTGAACAACTTTTTTTGAAAAATCCCTAAGCCGCGCGGTCACAATTTCAGCAAAAATCTGACATTCTGCAATTCACTCAAAAATGCTGCCAAACTGTTGCAAACGATCCCCTGATATCTTTTTCGGTGGAAACAGATGGGTTTTTATCATCAGAAACCGAATTAGCCCTCGACCTCTGAACAACTTTTTTTTGAAAAATCCCTAAGCCGCGCAGTCACAATTTCAGCAAAAATCTGACATTCTGCAATTCACTCAAAAATGCTGCCAAACTGTTGCAAACGATCCCCTGAAAGCTTTTTCGGTGGAAACAGATGGGTTTTTATCATCAGAAACAGAATTAGACCTCAACCTCTGAACAACTTTTTTTTGAAAAACCCCTAAGCCGCACGGTCACAATTTCAGCAAAAATCTGACATTCTGCAATTCACTCAAAAATACTGCCAAACTGTTGCAAACGAACCCCTGAAATCTTTTTAGGTGGAAATAGATGGGTTTTTATCATCAGAAACAGAATTAGACCTCGACCTCTGAACAACTTTTTTTGAAAAATCCCTAAGCCGCGCTATCACAATTTCAGCAAAAATCTGACATTCTGCAATTCAGTCAAAAATGCTGCCAAACTGTTGCAAACAATCCCCTGAAAGCTTTTTCGGTGGAAACAGATGGGTTTTTATCATCAGAAACAGAATTAGCCCTCGACCTCTGAACAACTTTTTTTTGAAAAATCCCTAAGCCGCGCGGTCACAATTTCAGCAAAAATCTGACATTCTGCAATTCACTCAAAAATGCTGCCAAACTGTTGCAAACGATCCCCTGAAAGCTTTTTCGGTGGAAACAGATGGGTGTTTATCATCAGAAACAGAATTAGACCTCAACCTCTGAACAACTTTTTTTGAAAAATCCCTAAGCCGCGCGGTCACAATTTCAGCAAAAATCTGACATTCTGCAATTCACTCAAAAATGCTGCCAAACTGTTGCAAACGATCCCCTGAAACCTTTTTCGGTGGAAACAGATGGGTTTTTATCATCAGAAACAGAATTAGACCTCAAGCTCTGAACAACTTTTTTTGAAAAATCCCTAAGCCGCGCGGTCACAATTTCAGCAAAAATCTGACATTCTGCAATTCACTCAGAAATGCTGCCAAACTGTTGCAAACAATCCCCTGAAAGCTTTTTCGGTGGAAACAGATGGGTTTTTATCATCAGAAACAAAATTAGACCTCGACCTCTGAACAACTTTTTTTTGAAAAATCCCTAAGCCGAGCGGTCACAATTTCAGCAAAAATCTGACATTCTGCAATTTACTCAAAAATGCTGCCAAACTGTTGCAAACGATCCCCTGAAAGCTTTTTCGGTGGAAACAGATGGGTTTTTATCATCAGAAACAGAATTAGACCTCAACCTCTGAACAACTTTTTTTGAAAAATCCCTAAGCCGCGCGGTCACAATTTCAGCAAAAATCTGACATTCTGCAATTCACTCAAAAATGCTGCCAAACTGTTGCAAACGATCCCCTGAAAGCTTTTTCGGTGGAAACAGATGGGTTTTTATCATCAGAAACAGAATTAGCCCTCGACCTCTAAACAACTTTTTTTTTTAAAAATCCCTAAGCCGCGCGGTCACAATTTCAGCAAAAATCTGACATTCTGCAATTCACTCAAAAATGCTGCCAAACTGTTGCAAACGATCCCCTGAAAGCTTTTTCGGTGGAAACAGATGGGTTTTTATCATCGGAAACAGAATTAGCCCTCAAACTCTGAACAACTTTTTACTGAAAAAACCTTAAGCCGCGCGGTCACAATTTCAGCAAAAATCTGGCATTCTGCAATTCACTCAAAAATGCTGCCAAACTGTTGCAAACGATCCCCTGAAAGGTTTTTCGGTGGAAACAGATGGGTTTTTATCATCGAAAACAGAATTAGCCCTCGACCTCTGAACAACTTTTTTTTGAAAAATCCCTAAGCCGCGCGGTCACAATTTCAGCAAAAATCTGACATTCTGCAATTCACTCAAAAATGCTGCCAAACTGTCGCAAACGATCCCCTGAAAGCATTTTCGTTGGAAACAGATGGGTTTTTATCATCAGAAACAGAATTAGCCCTCGACCTCTGAACAACCTTTTTTTGAAAAATCCCTAAGTCGCGCGGTCTCAATTTCAGCAAAAATCTGACATTCTGCAATTCACACAAAAATGCTGCCAAAGTCTTGCAAACGATCCCCTGAAAGCTTTTTCGGTGGAAACAGATGGGTTTTTATCATCGGAAACAGAATTAGACCTCGACCTCTGAACAACTTTTTTTGAAAAATCCATAAGCCCCGCGGTCACAATTTCAGCAAAAATCTGACATTCTGCAAATCACTCAAAAATGCTCCCAAACTGTTGCAAACGATCTCCTGAAAGCTTTTTCGGTGGAAACAGATGGGTTTTTATCATCGGAAACAGAATTAGACCTCGACCTCTAAACAGCTTTTTTTTGAAAAATCCCTAAGCCGCGCGGTCACAATTTCAGCAAAAATCTGGCATTCTGCAATTCACTCAAAAATGCTGCCAAACTGTTGCAAACGATCCCCTGAAAGCTTTTTCGGTGGAAACAGATGGGTTTTTATCATCGGAAACAGAATTAGACCTCGACCTCTGAACAACTTTTTTTTGAAAAATCCCTAAGCCGCGCGGTCACAATTTCAGCAAAAATCTGACATTCTGCAATTCAATCAAAAACGCTGCCAAACTGTTGCAAACGATCCCCTGAAAGCTTTTTCGGTGGAAACAGATGGGTTTTTATCATCAGAAACAGAATTAGCCCTCGACCTCTGAACAACTTTTTTTGAAAAATCCCTAAGCCGCGCGGTCACAATTTCAGCAAAAATCTGACATTCTGCAATTCACTCAAAAATGCTGCCAAACTGTTGCAAACGATCCCCTGATATCTTTTTCGGTGGAAACAGATGGGTTTTTATCATCAGAAACCGAATTAGCCCTCGACCTCTGAACAACTTTTTTTTGAAAAATCCCTAAGCCGCGCGGTCACAATTTCAGCAAAAATCTGACATTCTGCAATTCACTCAAAAATGCTGCCAAACTGTTGCAAACGATCCCCTTAAAGCTTTTTCGGTGGAAACAGATGGGTTTTTATCATCAGAAACAGAATTAGACCTCGACCTCTGAACAACTTTTTTTGAAAAATCCCTAAGCCGCGCTATCACAATTTCAGCAAAAATCTGACATTCTGCAATTCACTCAAAAATGCTTCCAAACTGTTGCAAACGATCCCCTGAAAGCTTTTTCGGTGGAAACAGATGGGTTTTTATCATCAGAAACAGAATTAGACCTCAACCTCTGAACAACTTTTTTTGAAAAATCCCTAAGCCGCGCGGTCACAATTTCAGCAAAAATCTGACATTCTGCAATTCAGTCAAAAATGCTGCCAAACTGTTGCAAACAATCCCCTGAAAGCTTTTTCGGTGGAAACAGATGGGTTTTTATCATCAGAAACAGAATTAGCCCTCGACCTCTGAACAACCTTTTTTTGAAAAATCCCTAAGCCGCGCGGTCACAATTTCAGCAAAAATCTGACATTCTGCAATTCACTCAGAAATGCTGCCAAACTGTTGCAAACAATCCCCTGAAAGCTTTTTCGGTGGAAACAGATGGGTTTTTATAATCAGAAACAAAATTAGACCTCGACCTCTGAACAACTTTTTTTTGAAAAATCCCTAAGCCGCGCGGTCACAATTTCAGAAAAAATCTGACATTCTGCAATTTACTCAAACATGCTGCCAAACTGTTGCAAACGATCCCCTGAAAGCTTTTTCGGTGGAAACAGATGGGTTTTTATCATCAGAAACAGAATTAGACCTCAACCTCTGAACAACTTTTTTTGAAAAATCCCTAAGCCGCGCGGTCACAATTTCAGCAAAAATCTGACATTCTGCAATTCACTCAAAAATGCTGCCAAACTGTTGCAAACGATCCCCTGAAAGCTTTTTCGGTGGAAACAGATGGGTTTTTATCATCAGAAACAGAATTAGACCTCGACCTCTAAACAACTTTTTTTTGAAAAATCCCTAAGCCGCGCGGTCACAATTTCAGCAAAAATCTGACATTCTGCAATTCACTCAAAAATGCTGCCAAACTGTTGCAAACGATCCCCTGAAAGCTTTTTCGGTGGAAACAGATGGGTTTTTATCATCGGAAACAGAATTAGACCTCGACCTCTAAACAACTTTTTTTTGAAAAATCCCTAAGCCGCGCGGTCACAATTTCAGCAAAAATCTGGCATTCTGCAATTCACTCAAAAATGCTGCCAAACTGTTGCAAACGATCCCCTGAAAGCTTTTTCGGTGGAAACAGATGGGTTATTATCATCGGAAGCAGAATTAGCCCTCGACCGCTGAACAACCTTTTTTTGAAAAAACCCTAAGCCGCGCGGTCACAATTTCAGCAAAAATCTGACCTTCTGCAATTCACTCAAAAACGCTGCCAAACTGTTGCAAACGATCCCCTGAAAGGTTTTTCGGTGGAAACAGATGGGTTTTTATCATCGAAAACAGAATTAGCCCTCGACCTCTGAACAACTTTTTTTTGAAAAATCCCTAAGCCACGCGGTCACAATTTCAGCAAAAATCTGACATTCTGCAATTCACTCAAAAATGCTGCCAAACTGTCGCAAACGATCCCCTGAAAGCATTTTCGTTGGAAACAGATGGGTTTTTATCATCAGAAACAGAATTAGCCCTCGACCTCTGAACAACCTTTTTTTGAAAAATCCCTAAGTCGCGCGGTCTCAATTTCAGCAAAAATCTGACATTCTGCAATTCACACAAAAATGCTGCCAAACTGTTGCAAACGATCCCCTGAAAGCTTTTTCGGTGGAAACAGATGGGTTTTTATCATCGGAAACAGAATTAGACCTCGACCTCTGAACAACTTTTTTTGAAAAATCCATAAGCCCCGCGGTCACAATTTCAGCAAAAATCTGACATTCTGCAATTCACTCAAAAATGCTGCCAAACTCTTGCAAACGATCCCCTGAAAGCTTTTTCGGTGGAAACAGATGGTTTTTTATCATCGGAAACAGAATTAGACCTCGACCTCTAAACAACTTTTTTTTGAAAAATCCCTAAGCCGCGCGGTCACAATTTCAGCAAAAATCTGGCATTCTGCAATTCACTCAAAAATGCTGCCAAACTGTTGCAAACGATCCCCTGAAAGCTTTTTCGGTGGAAACAGATGGGTTTTTATCATCGGAAACAGAATTAGCCCTCGACCTCTTAACAACTTTTTTTTGAAAAATCCCTAAGCCGCGCGGTCACAATTTCAGCAAAAATCTGGCATTCTGCAATTCACTCAAAAATGCTGCCAAACTGTTGCAAACGATCCCCTGAAAGCTTTTTCGGTGGAAACAGATGGGTTTTTATCATCAGAAACAGAATTAGACCTCGACCTCTGAACAACTTTTTTTTGAAAAATCCCTAAGCCGCGCGGTCACAATTTCAGCAAAAATCTGACATTCTGCAATTCAATCAAAAACGCTGCCAAACTGTTGCAAACGATCCCCTGAAAGCTTTTTCGGTGGAAACAGATGGGTTTTTATCATCAGAAACAGAATTAGCTCTCGACCTCTGAGCAACTTTTTTTTGAAAAATCCCTAAGCCGCACGGTCACAATTTCAGCAAAAATCTGACATTCTGAAATTCAATCAAAAATGCTGCCAAACTGTTGCAAACGATCCCCTGAAAGCATTTTCGGTGGAAACAAATGGGTTTTTATCTTCAGAAACAGAATTAGACCTCGACCTCTGAACAACTTTTTTTGAAAAATCCCTAAGCCGCACGTTCACAATTTCAGCAAAAATCTGACATTCTGCAATTCACTCAAAAATGCTGCTAAACTGTTGCAAACGATCCCCTGAAATCTTTTTCGGTGGAAACAGATGGGTTTTTATCATCAGAAACAGAATTAGCCCTCGACCTCTGAACAACCTTTTTTTGAAAAATCCCTAAGCCGCGCGGTCACAATTTCAGCAAAAATCTGACATTCTGCAATTCACACAAAAATGCTGCCAAACTGTTGCAAACAATCAGCGGAAAGCTTTTTCGGTGGAAACAGATGGGTTTTTATCATCGGAAACCGAATTAGCCCTCGACCTCTGAACAACTTTTTTTGAAAAATCCCTAAGCCGCGCGGTCACAATTTCAGCAAAAATCTGACATTCTGCAATTCACTCAAAAATGCTGCCAAACTGTTGCAAACGAACCCCTGAAATCTTTTTCGGTGGAAACAGATGGGTTTTTATCATCGGAAACAGAATTAGACCTCAAGCTCTGACCAACTTTTTTTTGAAAAATCCCTAAGCCGCGCGGTCACAATTTCAGCAAAAATCTGACATTCTGCAATTCACTCAAAAATGCTGCCAAACTGTTGCATACGATCCCCTGAAATCTTTTTCGGTGGAAACAGATGGATCTTTATCATCAGAAACCGAATTAGCCCTCGACCTCTGAATAACCTTTTTTTGAAAAATCCCTAAGCCGCGCGGTCACAATTTCAGCAAAAATCTGACATTCTGCAATTCACTCAAAAATGCTGCCAAACTGTTGCAAACGATCCCCTGAAATCTTTTTCGGTGGAAACAGATGGGTTTTTATCATCAGAAACCGAATTAGCCCTCGACCTCTGAAAAAACTTTTTTTGAAAAATCCCTAAGCCGCGCGGTCACAATTTCAGCAAAAATCTGACATTCTGCAATTCACTCAAAAATGCTGCCAAACTGTTGCAAACGATCCCCTGAAAGCTTTTTCGGTGGAAACAGATGGGTTTTTATCATCAGAAACCGAATTAGCCCTCGACCTCTGAGCAACTTTTTTTTGAAAAATCCCTAAGCCGCGCGGTCACAATTTCAGCAAAAATCTGACATTCTGCAATTCACTCAAAAATGCTGCCAAACTGTTGCAAACGAACCCCTGAAATCTTTTTCGGTGGAAACAGATGGGTTTTTATCATCGGAAACAGAATTAGACCTCAAGCTCTGAACAACTTTTTTTTGAAAAATCCCTAAGCCGCGCGGTCACAATTTCAGCAAAAATCTGACATTCTGCAATTCACTCAAAAATGCTGCCAAACTGTTGCAAACGATCCCCTGAAATCTTTTTCGGTGGAAACAGATGGGTTTTTATCATCAGAAACAGAATTAGACCTCGACCTCTGAACAACTTTTTTTTGAAAAATCCCTAAGCCGCGCGGTCACAATTTCAGCAAAAATCTGACATTCTGCAATTCACTCAAAAATGCTGCCAAACTGTTGCAAACGAACCCCTGAAATCTTTTTAGGTGGAAATTGATGGGTTTTTATCATCGGAAACAGAATTAGACCTCGACCTCTGAACAACTTTTTTTTGAAAAATCCCTAAGCCGCGCGTTCACAATTTCAGCAAAAATCTGACATTCTGCAATTCACTCAAAAATGCTGCCAAACTGTTGCAAACGAACCCCTGAAATCTTTTTCGGTGGAAACAGATGGGTTTTTATCATCGGAAACAGAATTAGACCTCGACCTCTGAACAACTTTTTTTTGCAAAATCCCTAAGCCGCGCGGTCACAATTTCAGCAAAAATCTGACATTCTGCAATTCACTCAAAAATGCTGCCAAACTGTTGCAAACCATCCCCTGAAATCTTTTTCGGTGGAAACAGATGGGTTTTTATCATCAGAAACCGAATTAGCCCTCGACCTCTGAAAAACCTTTTTTTGAAAAATCCCTAAGCCGCGCGGTCACAATTTCAGCAAAAATCTGACATTCTGCAATTCACTCAAAAATGCTGCCAAACTGTTGCAAACGATCCCCTGAAAGCTTTTTCGGTGGAAACAGATGGGTTTTTATCATCAGAAACCGAATTAGCCCTCGACCTCTGAGCAACTTTTTTTTGAAAAATCCCTAAGCTGCGAGGTCACAATTTCAGCAAAAATCTGACATTCTGCAATTCACTCAAAAATGCTGCCAAACTGTTGCAAACGAACCCCTGAAATCTTTTTCGGTGGAAACAGATGGGTTTTTATCATCGGAAACAGAATTAGACCTCAAGCTCTGAACAACTTTTTTTTGAAAAATCCCTAAGCTGCGCGGTCACAATTTCAGCAAAAATCTGACATTCTGCAATTCACTCAAAAATGCTGCCAAACTGTTGCAAACCATCCCCTGAAATCTTTTTCGGTGGAAACAGAGGGGTTTTTATCATCAGAAACAGAATTAGACCTCGACCGCTGAAAAACCTTTTTTTGAAAAATCCCTAAGCCGCGCGGTCAAAATTTCAGCAAAAATCTGACATTCTGCAATTCACTCAAAAATGCTGCCAAACTGTTGCAAACGATCCCCTGAAAGCTTTTTCGGTGGAAACAGATGGGTTTTTATCATCCGAAACCGAATTAGCCCTCGACCTCTGAGCAACTTTTTTTTGAAAAATCCCTAAGCCGCGCGGTCACAATTTCAGGAAAAATCTGACATTCTGCAATTCACTCAAAAATGCTGCCAAACTGTCGCAAACGATCCCCTGAAAGCTTTTTCGGTGGAAACAGATGGTTTTTTATCATCGGAAACAGAATTAGCCCTCGACCTCTGAAGAACCTTTTTTTGAAAAATCCCTAAGTCGCGCGGTCTCAATTTCAGCAAAAATCTGACATTCTGCAATTCACACAAAAATGCTGCCAAACTGTTGCAAACAATCAGCTGAAAGCTTTTTCGGTGGAAACAGATGGGTTTCTATCATCGGAAACAGAATTAGACCTCGACCTCTGAACAACTTTTTTTGAAAAATCCCTAAGCCGCGCGGTCACAATTTCAGCAAAAATCTGACATTCTGCAAATCACTCAAAAATGCTGCCAAACTGTTGCAAACGATCCCCTGAAAGCTTTTTCGGTGGAAACAGATGGGTTTTTATCATCGGAAACAGAATTAGACCTCGACCTCTAAACAGCTTTTTTTTGAAAAATCCCTAAGCCGCGCGGTCACAATTTCAGCAAAAACCTGGCATTCTGCAATTCACTCAAAAATGCTGCCAAACTGTTGCAAACGATCCCCTGAAAGCTTTTTCGGTGGAAACAGATGGGTTTTTATCATCGGAAACAGAATTAGACCTCGACCTCTAAACAACTTTTTTTTGAAAAATCCCTAAGCCGCGCGGTCACAATTTCAGCAAAAATCTGGCATTCTGCAATTCACTCAAAAATGCTGCCAAACTGTTGCAAACGATCCCCTGAAAGCTTTTTCGGTGGAAACAGATGGGTTTTTATCATCGGAAACAGAATTAGCCCTCGACCTCTAAACAACTTTTTTTTGAAAAATCCCTAAGCCGCACGGTCACAATTTCAGCAAAAATCTGGCATTCTGCAATTCTCTCAAAAATGCTGCCAAACTGTTGCAAACGATCCCCTGAAAGCTTTTTCGGTGGAAACAGATGGGTTTTTATCATCAGAAACAGAATTAGACCTCGACCTCTAAACAACTTTTTTTGAAAAATCCCTAAGCCGCGCGGTCACAATTTCAGCAAAAATCTGACATTCTGCAATTCACTCAAAAATGCTGCCAAACTGTTGCAAACGATCCCCTGAAATCTTTTTCGGTGGAAACAGATGGGTTTTTATCATCAGAAACCGAATTAGCCCTCGACCTCTGAACAACTTTTTTTTTGAAAAATCCCTAAGCCGCGCAGTCACAATTTCAGCAAAAATCTGACATTCTGCAATTCACTCAAAAATGCTGCCAAACTGTTGCAAACGATCCCCTGAAATCTTTTTCGGTGGAAACACATCGGTTTTTATCATCAGAAACAGAATTAGACCTCGACCTCTGAACAACTTTTTTTTGAAAAATCCCTAAGCCGAGCGTTCACAATTTCAGCAAAAATCTGACATTCTGCAATTCACTCAAAAATGCTGCCAAACTGTTGCAAACGATCCCCTGAAAGCTTTTTCGGTGGAAACAGATGGGTTTTTATCATCAGAAACCGAATTAGACCTCAACCTCTGAACAACTTTTTTTTGAAAAACCCCTAAGCCGCACGGTCACAATTTCAGCAAAAATCTGACATTCTGCAATTCGCTCAAAAATGCTTCCAAACTGTTGCAAACGATCCCCTGAAAGCTTTTTCGGTGGAAACAGATGGGTTTTTATCATCAGAAACAGAATTAGACCTCAACCTCTGAACAACTTTTTTTGAAAAATCCCTAAGCCGCGTGGTCACAATTTCAGCAAAAATCTGACATTCTGCAATTCAGTCAAAAATGCTGCCAAACTGTTGGAAACAATCCCCTGAAAGCTTTTTCGGTGGAAACAGATGGGTTTTTATCATCAGAAACAGAATTAGCCCTCGACCTCTGAACAACTTTTTTTTGAAAAATCCCTAAGCCGCGCGGTCACAATTTCAGCAAAAATCTGACATTCTGCAATTCACTCATAAATGCTGCCAAACTGTTGCAAACGATCCCCTGAAAGCTTTTTCGGTGGAAACAGATGGTTTTTTATCATCGGAAACAGAATTAGACCTCGACCTCTGAAGAACTTTTTTTGATATCAGTAAAAATCTGACATTCTGCAATTCACTCAAAAATGCTGCCAACCTGTTGCAAACGATCCCCTGAAATCTTTTTCGGTGGAAACAGATGGGTTTTTATCATAAGAAACAGAATTAGACCTCGACCTCAAAACATCTTTTTTTGAAAAATCCCTAAGCCGCGCGGTCACAATTTCAGCAAAAATCTGACATTCTGCAATTCACTCAAAAATGCTGCCAAACTGTTGCAAACGATCCCCTGAAAGCTTTTTCGGTGGAAACAGATGGGTTTTTATCATCAGAAACAGAATAAGACCTCGACCTCTGAACAACCTTTTTTTGAAAAATCCCTAAGCCGCGCGGTCACAATTTCAGCAAAAATCTGACATTCTGCAATACACTCAAAAATGCTGCCAAACTGTTGCAAACGATCCCCTGAAAGCTTTTTCGGTGGAAACAGATGGGTTTTTATCATCAGAAACAGAATTTGCCCTCAGCCTCTGAACAACCTTTTTTTGAAAAATCCCTAAGCCGCGCAGTCACAATTTCAGCAAAAATCTGACATTCTGCAATTCACTCAAAAATACTGCCAAACTGTTGCAAATGAACCCCTGAAATCTTTTTAGGTGGAAATAGATGGGTTTTTATCATCGGAAACACAATTAGACCTCGAACTCTGAACAACTTTTTTTTGAAAAATCCCTAAGCCGCGCGGTCACAATTTCAGCAAAAATCTGACATTCTGCAATTCACTCATAAATGCTGCCAAACTGTTGCAAACGATCCCCTGAAAGCTTTTTTGGTGGAAACAGATGGTTTTTTATCATCGGAAACAGAATTAGACCTCGACCTCTGAACAACCGTTTTTGAAAAATCCCTAAGCCGCGCGGTCACAATTTCAGCAAAAATCTGACATTCTGCAAATCAATCAAAAATGCTGCCAAACTGTTGCAAACAATCCCCTGAAAGCTTTTTCGGTGGAAACAGATGGGTTTTTATCATCAGAAACAGAATTAGACCTCAAGCTCTGAACAACTTTTTTTGAAAAATCCCTAAGCCGCGCGGTCACAATTTCAGCAAAAATCTGACATTCTGCAATTCACTCAAAAATGCTGCCAAACTGTTGCAAACGATCCCCTGAAAGCTTTTTCGGTGGAAACAGATGGGTTTTTATCATCAGAAACAGAATTAGACCTCGACCTCTGAACAACTTTTTTTGAAAAATCCCTAAGCCGCGCGGTCACAATTTCAGAAAAAATCTGACATTCTGCAATTCACTCAAAAATACTGCCAAACTGTTGCAAACGAACCCCTGAAATCTTTTTAGGTGGAAATATATGGTTTTTTATCATCGGAAACACAATTAGACCTCGAACTCTGAACAACTTTTTTTTGAAAAATCCCTAAGCCGCGCGGTCACAATTTCAGCAAAAATCTGACATTCTGCAATTCACTCATAAATGCTGCCAAACTGTTGCAAACGATCCCCTGAAAGCTTTTTCGGTGGAAACAGATGGTTTTTTATCATCGGAAACAGAATTAGACCTCGACCTCTGAAGAACTTTTTTTGATATCAGTAAAAATCTGACATTCTGCAATTCACTCAAAAATGCTGCCAACCTGTTGCAAACGATCCCCTGAAATCTTTTTCGGTGGAAACAGATGGGTTTTTATCATAAGAAACAGAATTAGACCTCGACCTCTGAACATCTTTTTTTGAAAAATCCCTAAGCCGCGCGGTCACAATTTCAGCAAAAATCTGACATTCTGCAATTCACTCAAAAATGCTGCCAAACTGTTGCAAACGATCCCCTGAAAGCTTTTTCGGTGGAAACAGATGGGTTTTTATCATCAGAAACAGAATTAGACCTCGACCTCTGAACAACCTTTTTTTGAAAAATCCCTAAGCCGCGCGGTCACAATTTCAGCAAAAATCTGACATTCTGCAATACACTCAAAAATGCTGCCAAACTGTTGCAAACGATCCCCTGAAAGCTTTTTCGGTGGAAACAGATGGGTTTTTATCATCAGAAACCGAATTAGCCCTCGACCTCTGAACAACTTTTTTTGAAAAATCCCTAAGCCGCGCGGTCACAATTTCAGCAAAAATCTGACATTCTGCAATTCACTCAAAAATACTGCCAAACTGTTGCAAATGAACCCCTGAAATCTTTTTCGGTGGAAACAGATGGGTTTTTATCATCGGAAACAGAATTAGACCTCAAGCTCTGACCAACTTTTTTTTGAAAAATCCCTAAGCCGCGCGGTCACAATTTCAGCAAAAATCTGACATTCTGCAATTCACTCAAAAATGCTGCCAAACTGTTGCATACGATCCCCTGAAATCTTTTTCGGTGGAAACAGATGGATCTTTATCATCAGAAACCGAATTAGCCCTCGACCTCTGAATAACCTTTTTTTGAAAAATCCCTAAGCCGCGCGGTGACAATTTCAGCAAAAATCTGACATTCTGCAATTCACTCAAAAATGCTGCCAAACTGTTGCAAACGATCCCCTGAAATCTTTTTCGGTGGAAACAGATGGGTTTTTATCATCAGAAACCGAATTAGCCCTCGACCTCTGAAAAACCTTTTTTTGAAAAATCCCTAAGCCGCGCGGTCACAATTTCAGCAAAAATCTGACATTCTGCAATTCACTCAAAAATGCTGCCAAACTGTTGCAAACGATCCCCTGAAAGCTTTTTCGGTGGAAACAGATGGGTTTTTATCATCAGAAACCGAATTAGCCCTCGACCTCTGAGCAACTTTTTTTTGAAAAATCCCTAAGCTGCGCGGTCACAATTTCAGCAAAAATCTGACATTCTGCAATTCACTCAAAAATGCTGCCAAACTGTTGCAAACGATCCCCTGAAAGCTTTTTCGGTGGAAACAGATGGGTTTTTATCATCGGAAACAGAATTAGACCTCAAGCTCTGAACAACTTTTTTTTGAAAAATCCCTAAGCCGCGCGGTCACAATTTCAGCAAAAATCTGACATTCTGCAATTCACTCAAAAATGCTGCCAAACTGTTGCAAACGATCCCCTGAAATCTTTTTCGGTGGAAACAGATGGGTTTTTATCATCAGAAACAGAATTAGACCTCGACCGCTGAAAAACCTTTTTTTGAAAAATCCCTAAGCCGCGCGGTCACAATTTCAGCAAAAATCTGACATTCTGCAATTCACTCAAAAATGCTGCCAAACTGTTGCAAACGATCCCCTGAAAGCTTTTTCGGTGGAAACAGATGGGTTTTTATCATCCGAAACCGAATTAGCCCTCGACCTCTGAGCAACTTGTTTTTGAAAAATCCCTAAGCCGCGCGGTCACAATTTCAGGAAAAATCTGACATTCTGCAATTCACTCAAAAATGCTGCCAAACTGTCGCAAACGATCCCCTGAAAGCTTTTTCGGTGGAAACAGATGGTTTTTTATCATCGGAAACAGAATTAGCCCTCGACCTCTGAAGAACCTTTTTTTGAAAAATCCCTAAGTCGCGCGGTCTCAATTTCAGCAAAAATCTGACATTCTGCAATTCACACAAAAATGCTGCCAAACTGTTGCAAACAATCAGCTGAAAACTTTTTCGGTGGAAACAGATGGGTTTCTATCATCGGAAACAGAATTAGACCTCGACCTCTGAACAACTTTTTTTGAAAAATCCCTAAGCCGCGCGGTCACAATTTCAGCAAAAATCTGACATTCTGCAAATCACTCAAAAATGCTGCCAAACTGTTGCAAACGATCCCCTGAAAGCTTTTTCGGTGGAAACAGATGGGTTTTTATCATCGGAAACAGAATTAGACCTCGACCTCTAAACAGCTTTTTTTTGAAAAATCCCTAAGCCGCGCGGTCACAATTTCAGCAAAAACCTGGCATTCTGCAATTCACACAAAAATGCTGCCAAACTGTTGCAAACAATCAGCGGAAAGCTTTTTGGTGGAAACAGATGGGTTTTTATCATCAGAAACAGAATTAGACCTCGACCGCTGAAAAACCTTTTTTTGAAAAATCCCTAAGCCGCGCGGTCACAATTTCAGCAAAAATCTGACATTCTGCAATTCACTCAAAAATGCTGCCAAACTGTTGGAAACAATCCCCTGAAAGATTTTTCGGTGGAAACAGATGGGTTTTTATCATCAGAAACAGAATTAGCCCTCGACCTCTGAACAACTTTTTTTTGAAAAATCCCTAAGCCGCGCGGTCACAATTTCAGCAAAAATCTGACATTCTGCAATTCACTCATAAATGCTGCCAAACTGTTGCAAACGATCCCCTGAAAGCTTTTTTGGTGGAAACAGATGGTTTTTTATCATCGGAAACAGAATTAGACCTCGACCTCTGAAGAACTTTTTTTGATATCAGTAAAAATCTGACATTCTGCAATTCACTCAAAAATGCTGCCAACCTGTTGCAAACGATCCCCTGAAATCTTTTTCGGTGGAAACAGATGGGTTTTTATCATAAGAAACAGAATTAGACCTCGACCTCTGAACATCTTTTTTTGAAAAATCCCTAAGCCGCGCGGTCACAATTTCAGCAAAAATCTGACATTCTGCAATTCACTCAAAAATGCTGCCAAACTGTTGCAAACGATCCCCTGAAAGCTTTTTCGGTGGAAACAGATGGGTTTTTATCATCAGAAACAGAATAAGACCTCGACCTCTGAACAACCTTTTTTTGAAAAATCCCTAAGCCGCGCGGTCACAATTTCAGCAAAAATCTGACATTCTGCAATACACTCAAAAATGCTGCCAAACTGTTGCAAACGATCCCCTGAAAGCTTTTTCGGTGGAAACAGATGGGTTTTTATCATCAGAAACAGAATTAGCCCTCAGCCTCTGAACAACCTTTTTTTGAAAAATCCCTAAGCCGCGCAGTCACAATTTCAGCAAAAATCTGACATTCTGCAATTCACTCAAAAATACTGCCAAACTGTTGCAAATGAACCCCTGAAATCTTTTTAGGTGGAAATAGATGGGTTTTTATCATCGGAAACACAATTAGACCTCGAACTCTGAACAACTTTTTTTTGAAAAATCCCTAAGCCGCGCGGTCACAATTTCAGCAAAAATCTGACATTCTGCAATTCACTCATAAATGCTGCCAAACTGTTGCAAACGATCCCCTGAAAGCTTTTTTGGTGGAAACAGATGGTTTTTTATCATCGGAAACAGAATTAGACCTCGACCTCTGAACAACCGTTTTTGAAAAATCCCTAAGCCGCGCGGTCACAATTTCAGCAAAAATCTGACATTCTGCAAACCAATCAAAAATGCTGCCAAACTGTTGCAAACAATCCCCTGAAAGCTTTTTCGGTGGAAACAGATGGGTTTTTATCATCAGAAACAGAATTAGACCTCAAGCTCTGAACAACTTTTTTTGAAAAATCCCTAAGCCGCGCGGTCACAATTTCAGCAAAAATCTGACATTCTGCAATTCACTCAAAAATGCTGCCAAACTGTTGCAAACGATCCCCTGAAAGCTTTTTCGGTGGAAACAGATGGGTTTTTATCATCAGAAACAGAATTAGACCTCGACCTCTGAACAACTTTTTTTGAAAAATCCCTAAGCCGCGCGGTCACAATTTCAGAAAAAATCTGACATTCTGCAATTCACTCAAAAATACTGCCAAACTGTTGCAAACGAACCCCTGAAATCTTTTTAGGTGGAAATATATGGTTTTTTATCATCGGAAACACAATTAGACCTCGAACTCTGAACAACTTTTTTTTGAAAAATCCCTAAGCCGCGCGGTCACAATTTCAGCAAAAATCTGACATTCTGCAATTCACTCATAAATGCTGCCAAACTGTTGCAAACGATCCCCTGAAAGCTTTTTCGGTGGAAACAGATGGTTTTTTATCATCGGAAACAGAATTAGACCTCGACCTCTGAAGAACTTTTTTTGATATCAGTAAAAATCTGACATTCTGCAATTCACTCAAAAATGCTGCCAACCTGTTGCAAACGATCCCCTGAAATCTTTTTCGGTGGAAACAGATGGGTTTTTATCATAAGAAACAGAATTAGACCTCGACCTCTGAACATCTTTTTTTGAAAAATCCCTAAGCCGCGCGGTCACAATTTCAGCAAAAATCTGACATTCTGCAATTCACTCAAAAATGCTGCCAAACTGTTGCAAACGATCCCCTGAAAGCTTTTTCGGTGGAAACAGATGGGTTTTTATCATCAGAAACAGAATTAGACCTCGACCTCTGAACAACCTTTTTTTGAAAAATCCCTAAGCCGCGCGGTCACAATTTCAGCAAAAATCTGACATTCTGCAATACACTCAAAAATGCTGCCAAACTGTTGCAAACGATCCCCTGAAAGCTTTTTCGGTGGAAACAGATGGGTTTTTATCATCAGAAACCGAATTAGCCCTCGACCTCTGAACAACTTTTTTTGAAAAATCCCTAAGCCGCGCGGTCACAATTTCAGCAAAAATCTGACATTCTGCAATTCACTCAAAAATACTGCCAAACTGTTGCAAATGAACCCCTGAAATCTTTTTCGGTGGAAACAGATGGGTTTTTATCATCGGAAACAGAATTAGACCTCAAGCTCTGACCAACTTTTTTTTGAAAAATCCCTAAGCCGCGCGGTCACAATTTCAGCAAAAATCTGACATTCTGCAATTCACTCAAAAATGCTGCCAAACTGTTGCATACGATCCCCTGAAATCTTTTTCGGTGGAAACAGATGGATCTTTATCATCAGAAACCGAATTAGCCCTCGACCTCTGAATAACCTTTTTTTGAAAAATCCCTAAGCCGCGCGGTGACAATTTCAGCAGAAATCTGACATTCTGCAATTCACTCAAAAATGCTGCCAAACTGTTGCAAACGATCCCCTGAAATCTTTTTCGGTGGAAACAGATGGGTTTTTATCATCAGAAACCGAATTAGCCCTCGACCTCTGAAAAACCTTTTTTTGAAAAATCCCTAAGCCGCGCGGTCACAATTTCAGCAAAAATCTGACATTCTGCAATTCACTCAAAAATGCTGCCAAACTGTTGCAAACGATCCCCTGAAAGCTTTTTCGGTGGAAACAGATGGGTTTTTATCATCAGAAACCGAATTAGCCCTCGACCTCTGAGCAACTTGTTTTTGAAAAATCCCTAAGCTGCGCGGTCACAATTTCAGCAAAAATCTGACATTCTGCAATTCACTCAAAAATGCTGCCAAACTGTTGCAAACGAACCCCTGAAATCTTTTTCGGTGGAAACAGATGGGTTTTTATCATCGGAAACAGAATTAGACCTCAAGCTCTGAACAACTTTTTTTTGAAAAATCCCTAAGCCGCGCGGTCACAATTTCAGCAAAAATCTGACATTCTGCAATTCACTCAAAAATGCTGCCAAACTGTTGCAAACGATCCCCTGAAATCTTTTTCGGTGGAAACAGATGGGTTTTTATCATCAGAAACAGAATTAGACCTCGACCGCTGAAAAACCTTTTTTTGAAAAATCCCTAAGCCGCGCGGTCACAATTTCAGCAAAAATCTGATATTCTGCAATTCACTCAAAAATGCTGCCAAACTGTTGCAAACGATCCCCTGAAAGCTTTTTCGGTGGAAACAGATGGGTTTTTATCATCCGAAACCGAATTAGCCCTCGACCTCTGAACAACTTTTTTTTGAAAAATCCCTAAGCCGCGCGGTCACAATTTCAGCAAAAATCTGACATTCTGCAATTCACTCAAAAATGCTGCCAAACTGTTGCAAACGATCCCCTGAAAGCTTTTTCGGTGGAAACAGATGGGTTTTTATCATCAGAAACAGAATTAGACCTCAACCTCTGAACAACTTTTTTTGAAAAATCCCTAAGCCGCGCGGTCACAATTTCAGCAAAAATCTGACATTCTGTAATTCACTCAAAAATGCTGCCAAACTGTTGCAAACGATCCCCTGAAAGCTTTTTCGGTGGAAACAAATGGGTTTTTATCTTCAGAAACAGAATTAGCTCTCGACCTCTGAACAACCTTTTTTTGAAAAATCCCTAAGCCGCGCGGTCACAATTTCAGCAAAAATCTGACATTCTGCAATTCACACAAAAATGCTGCCAAACTGTTGCAAACAATCAGCGGAAAGCTTTTTCGGTGGAAACAGATGGGTTTTTATCATCAGAAACAGAATTAGACCTCGACCGCTGAAAAACCTTTTTTTGAAAAATCCCTAAGCCGCGCGGTCACAATTTCAGCAAAAATCTGACATTCTGCAATTCACTCAAAAATGCTGCCAAACTGTTGCAAACGATCCCCTGAAAGCTTTTTCGGTGGAAACAGATGGGTTTTTATCATCCGAAACCGAATTAGCCCTCGACCTCTGAGCAACTTGTTTTTGAAAAATCCCTAAGCCGCGCGGTCACAATTTCAGGAAAAATCTGACATTCTGCAATTCACTCAAAAATGCTGCCAAACTGTCGCAAACGATCCCCTGAAAGCTTTTTCGGTGGAAACAGATGGTTTTTTATCATCGGAAACAGAATTAGCCCTCGACCTCTGAAGAACCTTTTTTTGAAAAATCCCTAAGTCGCGCGGTCTCAATTTCAGCAAAAATCTGACATTCTGCAATTCACACAAAAATGCTGCCAAACTGTTGCAAACAATCAGCTGAAAGCTTTTTCGGTGGAAACAGATGGGTTTCTATCATCGGAAACAGAATTAGACCTCGACCTCTGAACAACTTTTTTTGAAAAATCCCTAAGCCGCGCGGTCACAATTTCAGCAAAAATCTGACATTCTGCAAATCACTCAAAAATGCTGCCAAACTGTTGCAATCGATCCCCTGAAAGCTTTTTCGGTGGAAACAGATGGGTTTTTATCATCGGAAACAGAATTAGACCTCGACCTCTAAACAGCTTTTTTTTGAAAAATCCCTAAGCCGCGCGGTCACAATTTCAGCAAAAACCTGGCATTCTGCAATTCACTCAAAAATGCTGCCAAACTGTTGCAAACGATCCCCTGAAAGCTTTTTCGGTGGAAACAGATGGGTTTTTATCATCGGAAACAGAATTAGACCTCGACCTCTAAACAACTTTTTTTTGAAAAATCCCTAAGCCGCGCGGTCACAATTTCAGCAAAAATCTGACATTCTGCAATTCAGTCAAAAATGCTGCCAAACTGTTGGAAACAATCCCCTGAAAGATTTTTCGGTGGAAACAGATGGGTTTTTATCATCAGAAACAGAATTAGCCCTCGACCTCTGAACAACTTTTTTTTGAAAAATCCCTAAGCCGCGCGGTCACAATTTCAGCAAAAATCTGACATTCTGCAATTCACTCATAAATGCTGCCAAACTGTTGCAAACGATCCCCTGAAAGCTTTTTCGGTGGAAACAGATGGTTTTTTATCATCGGAAACAGAATTAGACCTCGACCTCTGAAGAACTTTTTTTGATATCAGTAAAAATCTGACATTCTGCAATTCACTCAAAAATGCTGCCAACCTGTTGCAAACGATCCCCTGAAATCTTTTTCGGTGGAAACAGATGGGTTTTTATCATAAGAAACAGAATTAGACCTCGACCTCTGAACATCTTTTTTTGAAAAATCCCTAAGCCGCGCGGTCACAATTTCAGCAAAAATCTGACATTCTGCAATACACTCAAAAATGCTGCCAAACTGTTGCAAACGATCCCCTGAAAGCTTTTTCGGTGGAAACAGATGGGTTTTTATCATCAGAAACAGAATTAGCCCTCAGCCTCTGAACAACCTTTTTTTGAAAAATCCCTAAGCCGCGCAGTCACAATTTCAGCAAAAATCTGACATTCTGCAATTCACTCAAAAATACTGCCAAACTGTTGCAAATGAACCCCTGAAATCTTTTTAGGTGGAAATAGATGGGTTTTTATCATCGGAAACACAATTAGACCTCGAACTCTGAACAACTTTTTTTTGAAAAATCCCTAAGCCGCGCGGTCACAATTTCAGCAAAAATCTGACATTCTGCAATTCACTCATAAATGCTGCCAAACTGTTGCAAACGATCCCCTGAAAGCTTTTTTGGTGGAAACAGATGGTTTTTTATCATCGGAAACAGAATTAGACCTCGACCTCTGAACAACCGTTTTTGAAAAATCCCTAAGCCGCGCGGTCACAATTTCAGCAAAAATCTGACATTCTGCAAATCAATCAAAAATGCTGCCAAACTGTTGCAAACAATCCCCTGAAAGCTTTTTCGGTGGAAACAGATGGGTTTTTATCATCAGAAACAGAATTAGACCTCAAGCTCTGAACAACTTTTTTTGAAAAATCCCTAAGCCGCGCGGTCACAATTTCAGCAAAAATCTGACATTCTGCAATTCACTCAAAAATGCTGCCAAACTGTTGCAAACGATCCCCTGAAAGCTTTTTCGGTGGAAACAGATGGGTTTTTATCATCAGAAACAGAATTAGACCTCGACCTCTGAACAACTTTTTTTGAAAAATCCCTAAGCCGCGCGGTCACAATTTCAGAAAAAATCTGACATTCTGCAATTCACTCAAAAATACTGCCAAACTGTTGCAAACGAACCCCTGAAATCTTTTTAGGTGGAAATATATGGTTTTTTATCATCGGAAACACAATTAGACCTCGAACTCTGAACAACTTTTTTTTGAAAAATCCCTAAGCCGCGCGGTCACAATTTCAGCAAAAATCTGACATTCTGCAATTCACTCATAAATGCTGCCAAACTGTTGCAAACGATCCCCTGAAAGCTTTTTCGGTGGAAACAGATGGTTTTTTATCATCGGAAACAGAATTAGACCTCGACCTCTGAAGAACTTTTTTTGATATCAGTAAAAATCTGACATTCTGCAATTCACTCAAAAATGCTGCCAACCTGTTGCAAACGATCCCCTGAAATCTTTTTCGGTGGAAACAGATGGGTTTTTATCATAAGAAACAGAATTAGACCTCGACCTCTGAACATCTTTTTTTGAAAAATCCCTAAGCCGCGCGGTCACAATTTCAGCAAAAATCTGACATTCTGCAATTCACTCAAAAATGCTGCCAAACTGTTGCAAACGATCCCCTGAAAGCTTTTTCGGTGGAAACAGATGGGTTTTTATCATCAGAAACAGAATTAGACCTCGACCTCTGAACAACCTTTTTTTGAAAAATCCCTAAGCCGCGCGGTCACAATTTCAGCAAAAATCTGACATTCTGCAATACACTCAAAAATGCTGCCAAACTGTTGCAAACGATCCCCTGAAAGCTTTTTCGGTGGAAACAGATGGGTTTTTATCATCAGAAACCGAATTAGCCCTCGACCTCTGAACAACTTTTTTTGAAAAATCCCTAAGCCGCGCGGTCACAATTTCAGCAAAAATCTGACATTCTGCAATTCACTCAAAAATACTGCCAAACTGTTGCAAATGAACCCCTGAAATCTTTTTCGGTGGAAACAGATGGGTTTTTATCATCGGAAACAGAATTAGACCTCAAGCTCTGACCAACTTTTTTTTGAAAAATCCCTAAGCCGCGCGGTCACAATTTCAGCAAAAATCTGACATTCTGCAATTCACTCAAAAATGCTGCCAAACTGTTGCATACGATCCCCTGAAATCTTTTTCGGTGGAAACAGATGGATCTTTATCATCAGAAACCGAATTAGCCCTCGACCTCTGAATAACCTTTTTTTGAAAAATCCCTAAGCCGCGCGGTGACAATTTCAGCAAAAATCTGACATTCTGCAATTCACTCAAAAATGCTGCCAAACTGTTGCAAACGATCCCCTGAAATCTTTTTCGGTGGAAACAGATGGGTTTTTATCATCAGAAACCGAATTAGCCCTCGACCTCTGAAAAACCTTTTTTTGAAAAATCCCTAAGCCGCGCGGTCACAATTTCAGCAAAAATCTGACATTCTGCAATTCACTCAAAAATGCTGCCAAACTGTTGCAAACGATCCCCTGAAAGCTTTTTCGGTGGAAACAGATGGGTTTTTATCATCGGAAACAGAATTAGACCTCGACCTCTAAACAGCTTTTTTTTGAAAAATCCCTAAGCCGCGCGGTCACAATTTCAGCAAAAACCTGGCATTCTGCAATTCACTCAAAAATGCTGCCAAACTGTTGCAAACGATCCCCTGAAAGCTTTTTCGGTGGAAACAGATGGGTTTTTATCATCGGAAACAGAATTAGACCTCGACCTCTAAACAACTTTTTTTTGAAAAATCCCTAAGCCGCGCGGTCACAATTTCAGCAAAAATCTGACATTCTGCAATTCAGTCAAAAATGCTGCCAAACTGTTGGAAACAATCCCCTGAAAGATTTTTCGGTGGAAACAGATGGGTTTTTATCATCAGAAACAGAATTAGCCCTCGACCTCTGAACAACTTTTTTTTGAAAAATCCCTAAGCCGCGCGGTCACAATTTCAGCAAAAATCTGACATTCTGCAATTCACTCATAAATGCTGCCAAACTGTTGCAAACGATCCCCTGAAAGCTTTTTCGGTGGAAACAGATGGTTTTTTATCATCGGAAACAGAATTAGACCTCGACCTCTGAAGAACTTTTTTTGATATCAGTAAAAATCTGACATTCTGCAATTCACTCAAAAATGCTGCCAACCTGTTGCAAACGATCCCCTGAAATCTTTTTCGGTGGAAACAGATGGGTTTTTATCATAAGAAACAGAATTAGACCTCGACCTCTGAACATCTTTTTTTGAAAAATCCCTAAGCCGCGCGGTCACAATTTCAGCAAAAATCTGACATTCTGCAATACACTCAAAAATGCTGCCAAACTGTTGCAAACGATCCCCTGAAAGCTTTTTCGGTGGAAACAGATGGGTTTTTATCATCAGAAACAGAATTAGCCCTCAGCCTCTGAACAACCTTTTTTTGAAAAATCCCTAAGCCGCGCAGTCACAATTTCAGCAAAAATCTGACATTCTGCAATTCACTCAAAAATACTGCCAAACTGTTGCAAATGAACCCCTGAAATCTTTTTAGGTGGAAATAGATGGGTTTTTATCATCGGAAACACAATTAGACCTCGAACTCTGAACAACTTTTTTTTGAAAAATCCCTAAGCCGCGCGGTCACAATTTCAGCAAAAATCTGACATTCTGCAATTCACTCATAAATGCTGCCAAACTGTTGCAAACGATCCCCTGAAAGCTTTTTTGGTGGAAACAGATGGTTTTTTATCATCGGAAACAGAATTAGACCTCGACCTCTGAACAACCGTTTTTGAAAAATCCCTAAGCCGCGCGGTCACAATTTCAGCAAAAATCTGACATTCTGCAAATCAATCAAAAATGCTGCCAAACTGTTGCAAACAATCCCCTGAAAGCTTTTTCGGTGGAAACAGATGGGTTTTTATCATCAGAAACAGAATTAGACCTCAAGCTCTGAACAACTTTTTTTGAAAAATCCCTAAGCCGCGCGGTCACAATTTCAGCAAAAATCTGACATTCTGCAATTCACTCAAAAATGCTGCCAAACTGTTGCAAACGATCCCCTGAAAGCTTTTTCGGTGGAAACAGATGGGTTTTTATCATCAGAAACAGAATTAGACCTCGACCTCTGAACAACTTTTTTTGAAAAATCCCTAAGCCGCGCGGTCACAATTTCAGAAAAAATCTGACATTCTGCAATTCACTCAAAAATACTGCCAAACTGTTGCAAACGAACCCCTGAAATCTTTTTAGGTGGAAATATATGGTTTTTTATCATCGGAAACACAATTAGACCTCGAACTCTGAACAACTTTTTTTTGAAAAATCCCTAAGCCGCGCGGTCACAATTTCAGCAAAAATCTGACATTCTGCAATTCACTCATAAATGCTGCCAAACTGTTGCAAACGATCCCCTGAAAGCTTTTTCGGTGGAAACAGATGGTTTTTTATCATCGGAAACAGAATTAGACCTCGACCTCTGAAGAACTTTTTTTGATATCAGTAAAAATCTGACATTCTGCAATTCACTCAAAAATGCTGCCAACCTGTTGCAAACGATCCCCTGAAATCTTTTTCGGTGGAAACAGATGGGTTTTTATCATAAGAAACAGAATTAGACCTCGACCTCTGAACATCTTTTTTTGAAAAATCCCTAAGCCGCGCGGTCACAATTTCAGCAAAAATCTGACATTCTGCAATTCACTCAAAAATGCTGCCAAACTGTTGCAAACGATCCCCTGAAAGCTTTTTCGGTGGAAACAGATGGGTTTTTATCATCAGAAACAGAATTAGACCTCGACCTCTGAACAACCTTTTTTTGAAAAATCCCTAAGCCGCGCGGTCACAATTTCAGCAAAAATCTGACATTCTGCAATACACTCAAAAATGCTGCCAAACTGTTGCAAACGATCCCCTGAAAGCTTTTTCGGTGGAAACAGATGGGTTTTTATCATCAGAAACCGAATTAGCCCTCGACCTCTGAACAACTTTTTTTGAAAAATCCCTAAGCCGCGCGGTCACAATTTCAGCAAAAATCTGACATTCTGCAATTCACTCAAAAATACTGCCAAACTGTTGCAAATGAACCCCTGAAATCTTTTTCGGTGGAAACAGATGGGTTTTTATCATCGGAAACAGAATTAGACCTCAAGCTCTGACCAACTTTTTTTTGAAAAATCCCTAAGCCGCGCGGTCACAATTTCAGCAAAAATCTGACATTCTGCAATTCACTCAAAAATGCTGCCAAACTGTTGCATACGATCCCCTGAAATCTTTTTCGGTGGAAACAGATGGATCTTTATCATCAGAAACCGAATTAGCCCTCGACCTCTGAATAACCTTTTTTTGAAAAATCCCTAAGCCGCGCGGTGACAATTTCAGCAAAAATCTGACATTCTGCAATTCACTCAAAAATGCTGCCAAACTGTTGCAAACGATCCCCTGAAATCTTTTTCGGTGGAAACAGATGGGTTTTTATCATCAGAAACCGAATTAGCCCTCGACCTCTGAAAAACCTTTTTTTGAAAAATCCCTAAGCCGCGCGGTCACAATTTCAGCAAAAATCTGACATTCTGCAATTCACTCAAAAATGCTGCCAAACTGTTGCAAACGATCCCCTGAAAGCTTTTTCGGTGGAAACAGATGGGTTTTTATCATCAGAAACCGAATTAGCCCTCGACCTCTGAGCAACTTTTTTTTGAAAAATCCCTAAGCTGCGCGGTCACAATTTCAGCAAAAATCTGACATTCTGCAATTCACTCAAAAATGCTGCCAAACTGTTGCAAACGAAACCCTGAAATCTTTTTCGGTGGAAACAGATGGGTTTTTATCATCGGAAACAGAATTAGACCTCAAGCTCTGAACAACTTTTTTTTGAAAAATCCCTAAGCCGCGCGGTCACAATTTCAGCAAAAATCTGACATTCTGCAATTCACTCAAAAATGCTGCCAAACTGTTGCAAACGATCCCCTGAAATCTTTTTCGGTGGAAACAGATGGGTTTTTATCATCAGAAACAGAATTAGACCTCGACCGCTGAAAAACCTTTTTTTGAAAAATCCCTAAGCCGCGCGGTCACAATTTCAGCAAAAATCTGATATTCTGCAATTCACTCAAAAATGCTGCCAAACTGTTGCAAACGATCCCCTGAAAGCTTTTTCGGTGGAAACAGATGGGTTTTTATCATCCGAAACCGAATTAGCCCTCGACCTCTGAACAACTTTTTTTTGAAAAATCCCTAAGCCGCGCGGTCACAATTTCAGCAAAAATCTGACATTCTGCAATTCACTCAAAAATGCTGCCAAACTGTTGCAAACGATCCCCTGAAAGCTTTTTCGGTGGAAACAGATGGGTTTTTATCATCAGAAACAGAATTAGACCTCAACCTCTGAACAACTTTTTTTGAAAAATCCCTAAGCCGCGCGGTCACAATTTCAGCAAAAATCTGACATTCTGTAATTCACTCAAAAATGCTGCCAAACTGTTGCAAACGATCCCCTGAAAGCTTTTTCGGTGGAAACAAATGGGTTTTTATCTTCAGAAACAGAATTAGCTCTCGACCTCTGAACAACCTTTTTTTGAAAAATCCCTAAGCCGCGCGGTCACAATTTCAGCAAAAATCTGACATTCTGCAATTCACACAAAAATGCTGCCAAACTGTTGCAAACAATCAGCGGAAAGCTTTTTCGGTGGAAACAGATGGGTTTTTATCATCAGAAACCGAATTAGCCCTCGACCTCTGAACAACTTTTTTTGAAAAATCCCTAAGCCGCGCGGTCACAATTTCAGCAAAAATCTGACATTCTGCAATTCACTCAAAAATGCTGCCAAACTGTTGCAAACGAACCCCTGAAATCTTTTTCGGTGGAAACAGATGGGATTTTATCATCGGAAACAGAATTAGACCTCAAGCTCTGACCAACTTTTTTTTGAAAAATCCCTAAGCCGCGCGGTCACAATTTCAGCAAAAATCTGACATTCTGCAATTCACTCAAAAATGCTGCCAAACTGTTGCAAACGATCCCCTGAAAGCTTTTTCGGTGGAAACAGATGGGTTTTTATCATCAGAAACAGAATAAGACCTCGACCTCTGAACAACCTTTTTTTGAAAAATCCCTAAGCCGCGCGGTCACAATTTCAGCAAAAATCTGACATTCTGCAATACACTCAAAAATGCTGCCAAACTGTTGCAAACGATCCCCTGAAAGCTTTTTCGGTGGAAACAGATGGGTTTTTATCATCAGAAACAGAATTAGCCCTCAGCCTCTGAACAACCTTTTTTTGAAAAATCCCTAAGCCGCGCGGTCACAATTTCAGCAAAAATCTGACATTCTGCAATTCACTCAAAAATACTGCCAAACTGTTGCAAATGAACCCCTGAAATCTTTTTAGGTGGAAATAGATGGGTTTTTATCATCGGAAACACAATTAGACCTTGAACTCTGAACAACTTTTTTTTGAAAAATCCCTAAGCCGCGCGGTCACAATTTCAGCAAAAATCTGACATTCTGCAATTCACTCATAAATGCTGCCAAACTGTTGCAAACGATCCCCTGAAAGCTTTTTCGGTGCAAACAGATGGTTTTTTATCATCGGAAACAGAATTAGACCTCGACCTCTGAACAACCGTTTTTGAAAAATCCCTAAGCCGCGCGGTCACAATTTCAGCAAAAATCTGACATTCTGCAAATCAATCAAAAATGCTGCCAAACTGTTGCAAACAATCCCCTGAAAGCTTTTTCGGTGGAAACAGATGGGTTTTTATCATCAGAAACAGAATTAGACCTCGACCTCTGAACAACTTTTTTTGAAAAATCCCTAAGCCGCGCGGTCACAATTTCAGCAAAAATCTGACATTCTGCAATTCACTCAAAAATACTGCCAAACTGTTGCAAACGAACCCCTGAAATCTTTTTAGGTGGAAATATATGGTTTTTTATCATCGGAAACACAATTAGACCTCGAACTCTGAACAACTTTTTTTTGAAAAATCCCTAAGCCGCGCGGTCACAATTTCAGCAAAAATCTGACATTCTGCAATTCACTCATAAATGCTGCCAAACTGTTGCAAACGATCCCCTGAAAGCTTTTTCGGTGGAAACAGATGGTTTTTTATCATCGGAAACAGAATTAGACCTCTACCTCTGAAGAACTTTTTTTGATATCAGTAAAAATCTGACATTCTGCAATTCACTCAAAAATGCTGCCAACCTGTTGCAAACGATCCCCTGAAATCTTTTTCGGTGGAAACAGATGGGTTTTTATCATAAGAAACAGAATTAGACCTCGACATCTGAACATCTTTTTTTGAAAAATCCCTAAGCCGCGCGGTCACAATTTCAGCAAAAATCTGACATTCTGCAATTCACTCAAAAATGCTGCCAAACTGTTGCAAACGATCCCCTGAAAGCTTTTTCGGTGGAAACAGATGGGTTTTTATCATCAGAAACAGAATTAGACCTCGACCTCTGAACAACCTTTTTTTGAAAAATCCCTAAGCCGCGCGGTCACAATTTCAGCAAAAATCTGACATTCTGCAATTCACTCAAAAATACTGCCAAACTGTTGCAAATGAACCCCTGAAATCTTTTTCGGTGGAAACAGATGGGTTTTTATCATCGGAAACAGAATTAGACCTCAAGCTCTGACCAACTTTTTTTTGAAAAATCCCTAAGCCGCGCGGTCACAATTTCAGCAAAAATCTGACATTCTGCAATTCACTCAAAAATGCTGCCAAACTGTTGCATACGATCCCCTGAAATCTTTTTCGGTGGAAACAGATGGATCTTTATCATCAGAAACCGAATTAGCCCTCGACCTCTGAATAACCTTTTTTTGAAAAATCCCTAAGCCGCGCGGTGACAATTTCAGCAAAAATCTGACATTCTGCAATTCACTCAAAAATGCTGCCAAACTGTTGCAAACGATCCCCTGAAAGCTTTTTCGGTGGAAACAGATGGTTTTTTATCATCGGAAACAGAATTAGACCTCGACCTCTGAAGAACTTTTTTTGATATCAGTAAAAATCTGACATTCTGCAATTCACTCAAAAATGCTGCCAACCTGTTGCAAACGATCCCCTGAAATCTTTTTCGGTGGAAACAGATGGGTTTTTATCATAAGAAACAGAATTAGACCTCGACCTCTGAACATCTTTTTTTGAAAAATCCCTAAGCCGCGCGGTCACAATTTCAGCAAAAATCTGACATTCTGCAATTCACTCAAAAATGCTGCCAAACTGTTGCAAACGATCCCCTGAAAGCTTTTTCGGTGGAAACAGATGGGTTTTTATCATCAGAAACAGAATTAGACCTCGACCTCTGAACAACCTTTTTTTGAAAAATCCCTAAGCCGCGCGGTCACAATTTCAGCAAAAATCTGACATTCTGCAATACACTCAAAAATGCTGCCAAACTGTTGCAAACGATCCCCTGAAAGCTTTTTCGGTGGAAACAGATGGGTTTTTATCATCAGAAACCGAATTAGCCCTCGACCTCTGAACAACTTTTTTTGAAAAATCCCTAAGCCGCGCGGTCACAATTTCAGCAAAAATCTGACATTCTGCAATTCACTCAAAAATACTGCCAAACTGTTGCAAATGAACCCCTGAAATCTTTTTCGGTGGAAACAGATGGGTTTTTATCATCGGAAACAGAATTAGACCTCAAGCTCTGACCAACTTTTTTTTGAAAAATCCCTAAGCCGCGCGGTCACAATTTCAGCAAAAATCTGACATTCTGCAATTCACTCAAAAATGCTGCCAAACTGTTGCATACGATCCCCTGAAATCTTTTTCGGTGGAAACAGATGGATCTTTATCATCAGAAACCGAATTAGCCCTCGACCTCTGAATAACCTTTTTTTGAAAAATCCCTAAGCCGCGCGGTGACAATTTCAGCAAAAATCTGACATTCTGCAATTCACTCAAAAATGCTGCCAAACTGTTGCAAACGATCCCCTGAAATCTTTTTCGGTGGAAACAGATGGGTTTTTATCATCAGAAACCGAATTAGCCCTCGACCTCTGAAAAACCTTTTTTTGAAAAATCCCTAAGCCGCGCGGTCACAATTTCAGCAAAAATCTGACATTCTGCAATTCACTCAAAAATGCTGCCAAACTGTTGCAAACGATCCCCTGAAAGCTTTTTCGGTGGAAACAGATGGGTTTTTATCATCAGAAACCGAATTAGCCCTCGACCTCTGAGCAACTTGTTTTTGAAAAATCCCTAAGCCGCGCGGTCACAATTTCAGCAAAAATCTGACATTCTGCAATTCACTCAAAAATGCTGCCAAACTGTTGCAAACGATCCCCTGAAAGCTTTTTCGGTGGAAACAGATGGGTTTTTATCATCAGAAACCGAATTAGCCCTCGACCTCTGAACAACTTTTTTTGAAAAATCCCTAAGCCGCGCGGTCACAATTTCAGCAAAAATCTGACATTCTGCAATTCACTCAAAAATGCTGCCAAACTGTTGCAAATGAACCCCTGAAATCTTTTTCGGTGGAAACAGATGGGTTTTTATCATCGGAAACAGAATTAGACCTCAAGCTCTGACCAACTTTTTTTTGAAAAATCCCTAAGCCGCGCGGTCACAATTTCAGCAAAAATCTGACATTCTGCAATTCACTCAAAAATGCTGCCAAACTGTTGCATACGATCCCCTGAAATCTTTTTCGGTGGAAACAGATGGATCTTTATCATCAGAAACCGAATTAGCCCTCGACCTCTGAATAACCTTTTTTTGAAAAATCCCTAAGCCGCGCGGTGACAATTTCAGCAAAAATCTGACATTCTGCAATTCACTCAAAAATGCTGCCAAACTGTTGCAAACGATCCCCTGAAATCTTTTTCGGTGGAAACAGATGGGTTTTTATCATCAGAAACCGAATTAGCCCTCGACCTCTGAGCAACTTGTTTTTGAAAAATCCCTAAGCCGCGCGGTCACAATTTCAGCAAAAATCTGACATTCTGCAATTCACTCAAAAATGCTGCCAAACTGTTGCAAACGATCCCCTGAAAGCTTTTTCGGTGGAAACAGATGGGTTTTTATCATCAGAAACCGAATTAGCCCTCGACCTCTGAGCAACTTTTTTTTGAAAAATCCCTAAGCTGCGCGGTCACAATTTCAGCAAAAATCTGACATTCTGCAATTCACTCAAAAATGCTGCCAAACTGTTGCAAACGATCCCCTGAAAGCTTTTTCGGTGGAAACAGATGGGTTTTTATCATCGGAAACAGAATTAGACCTCAAGCTCTGAACAACTTTTTTTTGAAAAATCCCTAAGCCGCGCGGTCACAATTTCAGCAAAAATCTGACATTCTGCAATTCACTCAAAAATGCTGCCAAACTGTTGCAAACGATCCCCTGAAATCTTTTTCGGTGGAAACAGATGGGTTTTTATCATCAGAAACAGAATTAGACCTCGACCGCTGAAAAACCTTTTTTTGAAAAATCCCTAAGCCGCGCGGTCACAATTTCAGCAAAAATCTGACATTCTGCAATTCACTCAAAAATACTGCCAAACTGTTGCAAATGAACCCCTGAAATCTTTTTCGGTGGAAACAGATGGGTTTTTATCATCGGAAACAGAATTAGACCTCAAGCTCTGACCAACTTTTTTTTGAAAAATCCCTAAGCCGCGCGGTCACAATTTCAGCAAAAATCTGACATTCTGCAATTCACTCAAAAATGCTGCCAAACTGTTGCATACGATCCCCTGAAATCTTTTTCGGTGGAAACAGATGGATCTTTATCATCAGAAACCGAATTAGCCCTCGACCTCTGAATAACCTTTTTTTGAAAAATCCCTAAGCCGCGCGGTGACAATTTCAGCAAAAATCTGACATTCTGCAATTCACTCAAAAATGCTGCCAAACTGTTGCAAACGATCCCCTGAAAGCTTTTTCGGTGGAAACAGATGGTTTTTTATCATCGGAAACAGAATTAGACCTCGACCTCTGAAGAACTTTTTTTGATATCAGTAAAAATCTGACATTCTGCAATTCACTCAAAAATGCTGCCAACCTGTTGCAAACGATCCCCTGAAATCTTTTTCGGTGGAAACAGATGGGTTTTTATCATAAGAAACAGAATTAGACCTCGACCTCTGAACATCTTTTTTTGAAAAATCCCTAAGCCGCGCGGTCACAATTTCAGCAAAAATCTGACATTCTGCAATTCACTCAAAAATGCTGCCAAACTGTTGCAAACGATCCCCTGAAAGCTTTTTCGGTGGAAACAGATGGGTTTTTATCATCAGAAACAGAATTAGACCTCGACCTCTGAACAACCTTTTTTTGAAAAATCCCTAAGCCGCGCGGTCACAATTTCAGCAAAAATCTGACATTCTGCAATACACTCAAAAATGCTGCCAAACTGTTGCAAACGATCCCCTGAAAGCTTTTTCGGTGGAAACAGATGGGTTTTTATCATCAGAAACCGAATTAGCCCTCGACCTCTGAACAACTTTTTTTGAAAAATCCCTAAGCCGCGCGGTCACAATTTCAGCAAAAATCTGACATTCTGCAATTCACTCAAAAATACTGCCAAACTGTTGCAAATGAACCCCTGAAATCTTTTTCGGTGGAAACAGATGGGTTTTTATCATCGGAAACAGAATTAGACCTCAAGCTCTGACCAACTTTTTTTTGAAAAATCCCTAAGCCGCGCGGTCACAATTTCAGCAAAAATCTGACATTCTGCAATTCACTCAAAAATGCTGCCAAACTGTTGCAAACGATCCCCTGAAATCTTTTTCGGTGGAAACAGATGGGTTTTTATCATCAGAAACCGAATTAGCCCTCGACCTCTGAAAAACCTTTTTTTGAAAAATCCCTAAGCCGCGCGGTCACAATTTCAGCAAAAATCTGACATTATGCAATTCACTCAAAAATGCTGCCAAACTGTTGCAAACGATCCCCTGAAAGCTTTTTCGGTGGAAACAGATGGGTTTTTATCATCAGAAACCGAATTAGCCCTCGACCTCTGAGCAACTTTTTTTTGAAAAATCCCTAAGCTGCGCGGTCACAATTTCAGCAAAAATCTGACATTCTGCAATTCACTCAAAAATGCTGCCAAACTGTTGCAAACGAACCCCTGAAAGCTTTTTCGGTGGAAACAGATGGGTTTTTATCATCGGAAACAGAATTAGACCTCAAGCTCTGAACAACTTTTTTTTGAAAAATCCCTAAGCCGCGCGGTCACAATTTCAGCAAAAATCTGACATTCTGCAATTCACTCAAAAATGCTGCCAAACTGTTGCAAACGATCCCCTGAAATCTTTTTCGGTGGAAACAGATGGGTTTTTATCATCAGAAACAGAATTAGACCTCGACCGCTGAAAAACCTTTTTTTGAAAAATCCCTAAGCCGCGCGGTCACAATTTCAGCAAAAATCTGACATTCTGCAATTCACTCAAAAATGCTGCCAAACTGTTGCAAACGATCCCCTGAAAGCTTTTTCGGTGGAAACAGATGGGTTTTTATCATCCGAAACCGAATTAGCCCTCGACCTCTGAACAACTTTTTTTTGAAAAATCCCTAAGCCGCGCGGTTACAATTTCAGCAAAAATCTGACATTCTGCAATTCACTCAAAAATGCTGCCAAACTGTTGCAAACGATCCCCTGAAAGCTTTTTCGGTGGAAACAGATGGGTTTTTATCATCAGAAACAGAATTAGACCTCAACCTCTGAACAACTTTTTTTGAAAAATCCCTAAGCCGCGCGGTCACAATTTCAGCAAAAATCTGACATTCTGTAATTCACTCAAAAATGCTGCCAAACTGTTGCAAACGATCCCCTGAAAGCTTTTTCGGTGGAAACAAATGGGTTTTTATCTTCAGAAACAGAATTAGCTCTCAACCTCTGAACAACCTTTTTTTGAAAAATCCCTAAGCCGCGCGGTCACAATTTCAGCAAAAATCTGACATTCTGCAATTCACACAAAAATGCTGCCAAACTGTTGCAAACAATCAGCGGAAAGCTTTTTCGGTGGAAACAGATGGGTTTTTATCATCAGAAACCGAATTAGCCCTCGACCTCTGAACAACTTTTTTTGAAAAATCCCTAAGCCGCGCGGTCACAATTTCAGCAAAAATCTGACATTCTGCAATTCACTCAAAAATGCTGCCAAACTGTTGCAAACGAACCCCTGAAATCTTTTTCGGTGGAAACAGATGGGTTTTTATCATCGGAAACAGAATTAGACCTCAAGCTCTGACCAACTTTTTTTTGAAAAATCCCTAAGCCGCGCGGTCACAATTTCAGCAAAAATCTGACATTCTGCAATTCACTCAAAAATGCTGCCAAACTGTTGCAAACGATCCCCTGAAAGCTTTTTCGGTGGAAACAGATGGGTTTTTATCATCAGAAACAGAATAAGACCTCGACCTCTGAACAACCTTTTTTTGAAAAATCCCTAAGCCGCGCGGTCACAATTTCAGCAAAAATCTGACATTCTGCAATACACTCAAAAATGCTGCCAAACTGTTGCAAACGATCCCCTGAAAGCTTTTTCGGTGGAAACAGATGGGTTTTTATCATCAGAAACAGAATTAGCCCTCAGCCTCTGAACAACCTTTTTTTGAAAAATCCCTAAGCCGCGCGGTCACAATTTCAGCAAAAATCTGACATTCTGCAATTCACTCAAAAATACTGCCAAACTGTTGCAAATGAACCCCTGAAATCTTTTTAGGTGGAAATAGATGGGTTTTTATCATCGGAAACACAATTAGACCTCGAACTCTGAACAACCTTTTTTTGAAAAATCCCTAAGCCGCGCGGTCACAATTTCAGCAAAAATCTGACATTCTGCAATTCACTCATAAATGCTGCCAAACTGTTGCAAACGATCCCCTGAAAGCTTTTTCGGTGGAAACAGATGGTTTTTTATCATCGGAAACAGAATTAGACCTCGACCTCTGAACAACCGTTTTTGAAAAATCCCTAAGCCGCGCGGTCACAATTTCAGCAAAAATCTGACATTCTGCAAATCAATCAAAAATGCTGCCAAACTGTTGCAAACAATCCCCTGAAAGCTTTTTCGGTGGAAACAGATGGGTTTTTATCATCAGAAACAGAATTAGACCTCGACCTCTGAACAACTTTTTTTGAAAAATCCCTAAGCCGCGCGGTCACAATTTCAGCAAAAATCTGACATTCTGCAATTCACTCAAAAATACTGCCAAACTGTTGCAAACGAACCCCTGAAATCTTTTTAGGTGGAAATATATGGTTTTTTATCATCGGAAACACAATTAGACCTCGAACTCTGAACAACTTTTTTTTGAAAAATCCCTAAGCCGCGCGGTCACAATTTCAGCAAAAATCTGACATTCTGCAATTCACTCATAAATGCTGCCAAACTGTTGCAAACGATCCCCTGAAAGCTTTTTCGGTGGAAACAGATGGTTTTTTATCATCGGAAACAGAATTAGACCTCTACCTCTGAAGAACTTTTTTTGATATCAGTAAAAATCTGACATTCTGCAATTCACTCAAAAATGCTGCCAACCTGTTGCAAACGATCCCCTGAAATCTTTTTCGGTGGAAACAGATGGGTTTTTATCATAAGAAACAGAATTAGACCTCGACATCTGAACATCTTTTTTTGAAAAATCCCTAAGCCGCGCGGTCACAATTTCAGCAAAAATCTGACATTCTGCAATTCACTCAAAAATGCTGCCAAACTGTTGCAAACGATCCCCTGAAAGCTTTTTCGGTGGAAACAGATGGGTTTTTATCATCAGAAACAGAATTAGACCTCGACCTCTGAACAACCTTTTTTTGAAAAATCCCTAAGCCGCGCGGTCACAATTTCAGCAAAAATCTGACATTCTGCAATTCACTCAAAAATACTGCCAAACTGTTGCAAATGAACCCCTGAAATCTTTTTCGGTGGAAACAGATGGGTTTTTATCATCGGAAACAGAATTAGACCTCAAGCTCTGACCAACTTTTTTTTGAAAAATCCCTAAGCCGCGCGGTCACAATTTCAGCAAAAATCTGACATTCTGCAATTCACTCAAAAATGCTGCCAAACTGTTGCATACGATCCCCTGAAATCTTTTTCGGTGGAAACAGATGGATCTTTATCATCAGAAACCGAATTAGCCCTCGACCTCTGAATAACCTTTTTTTGAAAAATCCCTAAGCCGCGCGGTGACAATTTCAGCAAAAATCTGACATTCTGCAATTCACTCAAAAATGCTGCCAAACTGTTGCAAACGATCCCCTGAAAGCTTTTTCGGTGGAAACAGATGGGTTTTTATCATCAGAAACCGAATTAGCCCTCGACCTCTGAGCAACTTTTTTTTGCAAAATCCCTAAGCCGCGCGGTCACAATTTCAGCAAAAATCTGACATTCTGCAATTCACTCAAAAATGCTGCCAAACTGTTGCAAACGATCCCCTGAAATCTTTTTCGGTGGAAACAGATGGGTTTTTATCATCAGAAACCGAATTAGCCCTCGACCTCTGAAAAACCTTTTTTTGAAAAATCCCTAAGCCGCGCGGTCACAATTTCAGCAAAAATCTGACATTCTGCAATTCACTCAAAAATGCTACCAAACTGTTGCAAACGATCCCCTGAAAGCTTTTTCGGTGGAAACAGATGGGTTTTTATCATCAGAAACCGAATTAGCCCTCGACCTCTGAGCAACTTTTTTTTGAAAAATCCCTAAGCTGCGCGGTCACAATTTCAGCAAAAATCTGACATTCTGCAATTCACTCAAAAATGCTGCCAAACTGTTGCAAACGAACCCCTCAAATCTTTTTCGGTGGAAACAGATGGGTTTTTATCATCGGAAACAGAATTAGACCTCAAGCTCTGACCAACTTTTTTTTGAAAAATCCCTAAGCCGCGCGGTCACAATTTCAGCAAAAATCTGACATTCTGCAATTCACTCAAAAATGCTGCCAAACTGTTGCAAACGATCCCCTGAAATCTTTTTCGGTGGAAACAGATGGGTTTTTATCATCAGAAACAGAATTAGACCTCGACCTCTGAACAACTTTTTTTGAAGAATCCCTAAGCCGCACGTTCACAATTTCAGCAAAAATCTGACATTCTGCAATTCACTCAAAAATGCTGCCAAACTGTTGCAAACGATCCCCTGAAAGCTTTTTCGGTGGAAACAGATGGGTTTTTATCATCCGAAACCGAATTAGCCCTCGACCTCTGAGCAACTTTTTTTTGAAAAATCCCTAAGCCGCGCGGTCACAATTTCAGCAAAAATCTGATATTCTGCAATTCACTCAAAAATGCTGCCAAACTGTTGCAAACGATCCCCTGAAAGCTTTTTCGGTGGAAACAGATGGTTTTTTATCATCGGAAACAGAATTAGACCTCGACCTCTGAACAACTTTTTTTTGAAAAATCCCTAAGCCGCGCGGTCACAATTTCAGCAAAAATCTGACATTCTGCAATTCACTGAAAAATGCTGCCAAACTGTTGCAAACGATCCCCTGAAAGCTTTTTCGGTGGAAACAGATGGGTTTTTATCATCAGAAACAGAATTAGACCTCAACCTCTGAACAACTTTTTTTGAAAAATCCCTAAGCCGCGCGGTCACAATTTCAGCAAAAATCTGACATTCTGTAATTCACTCAAAAATGCTGCCAAACTGTTGCAAACGATCCCCTGAAAGCTTTTTCGGTGGAAACAGATGGGTTTTTATCATCAGAAACAGAATTAGACCTCGACCTCTGAACAACTTTTTTTGAAAAATCCCTAAGCCGCACGGTCACAATTTCAGCAAAAATCTGACATTCTGAAATTCAATCAAAAATGCTGCCAAACTGTTGCAAACGATCCCCTGAAAGCATTTTCGGTGGAAACAAATGGGTTTTTATCTTCAGAAACAGAATTAGACCTCGACCTCTGAACAACTTTTTTTGAAGAATCCCTAAGCCGCACGTTCACAATTTCAGCAAAAATCTGACATTCTGCAATTCACTCAAAAATGCTGCCAAACTGTTGCAAACGATCCCCTGAAAGCTTTTTCGGTGGAAACAGATGGGTTTTTATCATCAGAAACAGAATTAGCTCTCGACCTCTGAACAACCTTTTTTTGAAAAATCCCTAAGCCGCGCGGTCACAATTTCAGCAAAAATCTGACATTCTGCAATTCACACAAAAATGCTGCCAAACTGTTGCAAACAATCAGCGGAAAGCTTTTTCGGTGGAAACAGATGGGTTTTTATCATCAGAAACCGAATTAGCCCTCGACCTCTGAACAACTTTTTTTGAAAAATCCCTAAGCCGCGCGGTCACAATTTCAGCAAAAATCTGACATTCTGCAATTCACTCAAAAATGCTGCCAAACTGTTGCAAACGAACCCCTGAAATCTTTTTCGGTGGAAACAGATGGGTTTTTATCATCGGAAACAGAATTAGACCTCAAGCTCTGACCAACTTTTTTTTGAAAAATCCCTAAGCCGCGCGGTCACAATTTCAGCAAAAATCTGACATTCTGCAATTCACTCAAAAATGCTGCCAAACTGTTGCATACGATCCCCTGAAATCTTTTTCGGTGGAAACAGATGGATCTTTATCATCAGAAACCGAATTAGCCCTCGACCTCTGAATAACCTTTTTTTGAAAAATCCCTAAGCCGCGCGGTCACAATTTCAGCAAAAATCTGACATTCTGCAATTCACTCAAAAATGCTGCCAAACTGTTGCAAACGATCCCCTGAAAGCTTTTTCGGTGGAAACAGATGGGTTTTTATCATCAGAAACAGAATTAGCCCTCGACCTCTGAGCAACTTTTTTTTGAAAAATCCCTAAGCCGCGCGGTCACAATTTCAGCAAAAATCTGACATTCTGCAATTCACTCAAAAATGCTGCCAAACTGTTGCAAAAGATCCCCTGAAAGCTTTTTCGGTGGAAACAGATGGGTTTTTATCATCAGAAACAGAATTAGACCTCGACCTCTGAACAACTTTTTTTTGAAAAATCCCTAAGCCGCGCGGTCACAATTTCAGCAAAAATCTGACATTCTGCAATTCAATCAAAAACGCTGCCAAACTGTTGCAAACGATCCCCTGAAAGCTTTTTCGGTGGAAACAGATGGGTTTTTATCATCAGAAACAGAATTAGCCCTCGACCTCTGAACAACTTTTTTTGAAAAATCCCTAAGCCGCACGGTCACAATTTCAGCAAAAATCTGACATTCTGAAATTCAATCAAAAATGCTGCCAAACTGTTGCAAACGATCCCCTGAAAGTATTTTCGGTGGAAACAAATGGGTTTTTATCTTCAGAAACAGAATTAGACCTCGACATCTGAACAACTTTTTTTGAAAAATCCCTAAGCCGCACATTCACAATTTCAGCAAAAATCTGACATTCTGCAATTCACTCAAAAATGCTGCCAAACTGTTGCAAACGATCCCCTGAAAGCTTTTTCGGTGGAAACAGATGGGTTTTTATCATCAGAAACAGAATTAGCCCTCGACCTCTGAACAACCTTTTTTTGAAAAATCCCTAAGCCGCGCGGTCACAATTTCAGCAAAAATCTGACATTCTGCAATTCACACAAAAATGCTGCCAAACTGTTGCAAACAATCAGCGGAAAGCTTTTTCGGTGGAAACAGATGGGTTTTTATCATCAGAAACCGAATTAGCCCTCGACCTCTGAACAACTTTTTTTGAAAAATCCCTAAGCCGCGCGGTCACAATTTCAGCAAAAATCTGACATTCTGCAATTCACTCAAAAATGCTGCCAAACTGTTGCAAACGAACCCCTGAAATCTTTTTCGGTGGAAACAGATGGGTTTTTATCATCGGAAACAGAATTAGACCTCAAGCTCTGAACAACTTTTTATTGAAAAATCCCTAAGCCGCGCGGTCACAATTTCAGCAAAAATCTGACATTCTGCAATTCACTCAAAAATGCTGCCAAACTATTGCATACGATCCCCTGAAATCTTTTTCGGTGGAAACAGATGGATCTTTATCATCAGAAACCGAATTAGCCCTCGACCTCTGAAAAACCTTTTTTTGAAAAATCCCTAAGCCGCGCGGTCACAATTTCAGCAAAAATCTGACATTCTGCAATTCACTCAAAAATGCTGCCAAACTGTTGCAAACGATCCCCTGAAAGCTTTTTCGGTGGAAACAGATGGGTTTTTATCATCAGAAACAGAATTAGCCCTCGACCTCTGAACAACTTTTTTTTGAAAAATCCCTAAGCCGCACGGTCACAATGTCTTCAAAAATCTGACATTCTGCAAATCACTCAAAAATGCTGCCAAACTGTTGCAAACGATCCCCTGAAATCTTTTTCGGTGGAAACAGATGGGTTTTTATCATCAGAAACAGAATTAGACCTCGACCTCTGAACAACTTTTTTTTAAAAAATCCCTAAGCCGCGCGGTCACAATTTCAGCAAAAATCTGACATTCTGCAATTTACTCAAAAATGCTGCCAAACTGTTGCAAACGATCCCCTGAAAGCTTTTTCGGTGGAAATAGATGGGTTATTATCATCGGAAACACAATTAGACCTCGACCTCTGAACAACTTTTTTTTGAAAAATCCCTAAGCCGCGCGGTCACAATTTCAGCAAAAATCTGACATTCTGCAAATCAATCAAAAATGCTGCCAAACTGTTGCAAACGATCCCCTGAAAGCTTTTTCGGTGGAAACAGATGGGTTTTTATCATCAGAAACAGAATTAGACCTCAAGCTCTGAACAACTTTTTTTGAAAAATCCCTAAGCCGCACATTCACAATTTCAGCAAAAATCTGACATTCTGCAATTCACTCAAAAATGCTGCCAAACTGTTGCAAACGATCCCCTGAAAGCTTTTTCGGTGGAAACAGATGGGTTTTTATCATCAGAAACAGAATTAGCCCTCGACCTCTGAACAACCTTTTTTTGAAAAATCCCTAAGCCGCGCGGTCACAATTTCAGCAAAAATATGACATTCTGCAATTCACAAAAAAAATGCTGCCAAACTGTTGCAAACAATCAGCGGAAAGCTTTTTCGGTGGAAACAGATGGGTTTTTATCATCAGAAACCGAATTAGCCCTCGACCTCTGAACAACTTTTTTTGAAAAATCCCTAAGCCGCGCGGTCACAATTTCAGCAAAAATCTGACATTCTGCAATTCACTCAAAAATGCTGCCAAACTGTTGCAAACGATCCCCTGAAAGCTTTTTCGGTGGAAACAGATGGGTTTTTATCATCAGAAACAGAATTAGCCCTCGACCTCTGAACAACCTTTTTTTTGAAAAATCCCTAAGCCGCGCGGTCACAATTTCAGCAAAAATCTGACATTCTGCAATTCACTCAAAAATGCTGCCAAACTGTTGCAAAAGATCCCCTGAAAGCTTTTTCGGTGGAAACAGATGGGTTTTTATCATCAGAAACAGAATTAGACCTCGACCTCTGAACAACTTTTTTTTGAAAAATCCCTAAGCCGCGCGGTCACAATTTCAGCAAAAATCTGACATTCTGCAATTCAATCAAAAACGCTGCCAAACTGTTGCAAACGATCCCCTGAAAGCTTTTTCGGTGGAAACAGATGGGTTTTTATCATCAGAAACAGAATTAGCCCTCGACCTCTGAACAACTTTTTTTGAAAAATCCCTAAGCCGCACGGTCACAATTTCAGCAAAAATCTGACATTCTGAAATTCAATCAAAAATGCTGCCAAACTGTTGCAAACGATCCCCTGAAAGTATTTTCGGTGGAAACAAATGGGTTTTTATCTTCAGAAACAGAATTAGACCTCGACATCTGAACAACTTTTTTTGAAAAATCCCTAAGCCGCACATTCACAATTTCAGCAAAAATCTGACATTCTGCAATTCACTCAAAAATGCTGCCAAACTGTTGCAAACGATCCCCTGAAAGCTTTTTCGGTGGAAACAGATGGGTTTTTATCATCAGAAACAGAATTAGCCCTCGACCTCTGAACAACCTTTTTTTGAAAAATCCCTAAGCCGCGCGGTCACAATTTCAGCAAAAATCTGACATTCTGCAATTCACTCAAAAATGCTGACAAACTGTTGCAAACGAACCCCTGAAATCTTTTTCGGTGGAAACAGATGGGTTTTTATCATCGGAAACAGAATTAGACCTCAAGCTCTGAACAACTTTTTATTGAAAAATCCCTAAGCCGCGCGGTCACAATTTCAGCAAAAATCTGACATTCTGCAATTCACTCAAAAATGCTGCCAAACTGTTGCATACGATCCCCTGAAATCTTTTTCGGTGGAAACAGATGGATCTTTATCATCAGAAACCGAATTAGCCCTCGACCTCTGAAAAACCTTTTTTTGAAAAATCCCTAAGCCGCGCGGTCACAATTTCAGCAAAAATCTGACATTCTGCAATTCACTCAAAAATGCTGTCAAACTGTTGCAAACGATCCCCTGAAAGCTTTTTCGGTGGAAACAGATGGGTTTTTATCATCAGAAACAGAATTAGCCCTCGACCTCTGAACAACTTTTTTTTGAAAAATCCCTAAGCCGCACGGTCACAATGTCTTCAAAAATCTGACATTCTGCAAATCACTCAAAAATGCTGCCAAACTGTTGCAAACGATCCCCTGAAATCTTTTTCGGTGGAAACAGATGGGTTTTTATCATCAGAAACAGAATTAGACCTCGACCTCTGAACAACTTTTTTTTAAAAAATCCCTAAGCCGCGCGGTCACAATTTCAGCAAAAATCTGACATTCTGCAATTTACTCAAAAATGCTGCCAAACTGTTGCAAACGATCCCCTGAAAGCTTTTTCGGTGGAAATAGATGGGTTATTATCATCGGAAACACAATTAGACCTCGACCTCTGAACAACTTTTTTTTGAAAAATCCCTAAGCCGCGCGGTCACAATTTCAGCAAAAATCTGACATTCTGCAAATCAATCAAAAATGCTGCCAAACTGTTGCAAACGATCCCCTGAAAGCTTTTTCGGTGGAAACAGATGGGTTTTTATCATCAGAAACAGAATTAGACCTCAAGCTCTGAACAACTTTTTTTGAAAAATCCCTAAGCCGCACATTCACAATTTCAGCAAAAATCTGACATTCTGCAATTCACTCAAAAATGCTGCCAAACTGTTGCAAACGATCCCCTGAAAGCTTTTTCGGTGGAAACAGATGGGTTTTTATCATCAGAAACAGAATTAGCCCTCGACCTCTGAACAACCTTTTTTTGAAAAATCCCTAAGCCGCGCGGTCACAATTTCAGCAAAAATATGACATTCTGCAATTCACAAAAAAAATGCTGCCAAACTGTTGCAAACAATCAGCGGAAAGCTTTTTCGGTGGAAACAGATGGGTTTTTATCATCAGAAACCGAATTAGCCCTCGACCTCTGAACAACTTTTTTTGAAAAATCCCTAAGCCGCGCGGTCACAATTTCAGCAAAAATCTGACATTCTGCAATTCACTCAAAAATGCTGCCAAACTGTTGCAAACGATCCCCTGAAAGCTTTTTCGGTGGAAACAGATGGGTTTTTATCATCAGAAACAGAATTAGCCCTCGACCTCTGAACAACCTTTTTTTGAAAAATCCCTAAGCCGTGCGGTCACAATTTCAGCAAAAATCTGACATTCTGCAATTCACTCAAAAATGCTGCCAAACTGTTGCAAACGATCCCCTGAAAGCTTTTTCGGTGGAAACAGATGGGTTTTTATCATCAGAAACAGAATTAGACCTCAAGCTCTGAACAACTTTTTTTGAAAAATCCCTAAGCCGCACATTGACAATTTCAGCAAAAATCTGACATTCTGCAATTCACTCAAAAATGCTGCCAAACTGTTGCAAACGATCCCCTGAAAGCTTTTTCGGTGGAAACAGATGGGTTTTTATCATCAGAAACAGAATTAGCCCTCGACCTCTGAACAACCTTTTTTTGAAAAATCCCTAAGCCGCGCGGTCACAATTTCAGCAAAAATATGACATTCTGCAATTCACAAAAAAAATGCTGCCAAACTGTTGCAAACAATCAGCGGAAAGCTTTTTCGGTGGAAACAGATGGGTTTTTATCATCAGAAACCGAATTAGCCCTCGACCTCTGAACAACTTTTTTTGAAAAATCCCTAAGCCGCGCGGTCACAATTTCAGCAAAAATCTGACATTCTGCAATTCACTCAAAAATGCTGCCAAACTGTTGCAAACGAACCCCTGAAATCTTTTTCGGTGGAAACAGATGGGTTTTTATCATCGGAAACAGAATTAGACCTCAAGCTCTGAACAACTTTTTATTGAAAAATCCCTAAGCCGCGCGGTCACAATTTCAGCAAAAATCTGACATTCTGCAATTCACTCAAAAATGCTGCCAAACTGTTGCATGCGATCCCCTGAAATCTTTTTCGGTGGAAACAGATGGATCTTTATCATCAGAAACCGAATTAGCCCTCGACCTCTGAATAACCTTTTTTTGAAAAATCCCTAAGCCGCGCGGTCACAATTTCAGGAAAAATCTGACATTCTGCAATTCACTCAAAAATGCTGCCAAACTGTTGCAAACGATCCCCTGAAAGCTTTTTCGGTGGAAACAGATGGGTTTTTATCATCAGAAACAGAATTAGCCCTCGACCTCTGAACAACCTTTTTTTGAAAAATCCCTAAGCCGTGCGGTCACAATTTCAGCAAAAATCTGACATTCTGCAATTCACTCAAAAATGCTGCCAAACTGTTGCAAACGAACCCCTGAAATCTTTTTCGGTGGAAACAGATGGGTTTTTATCATCGGAAACAGAATTAGACCTCAAGCTCTGAACAACTTTTTTTTGAAAAATCCCTAAGCCGCGCGGTCACAATGTCTTCAAAAATCTGACATTCTGCAATTCACTCAAAAATGCTGCCAAACTGTTGCAAACGATCCCCTGAAATCTTTTTCGGTTCGAAACAGATGGGTTTTTATCATCAGAAACAGAATTAGACCTCGACCTCTGAACAACTTTTTTTAAAAAAATCCCTAAGCCGCGCGGTCACAATTTCAGCAAAAATCTGACATTCTGCAATTCACTCAGAAATGCTGCCAAACTCTTGCAAACGAACCCCTGAAATCTTTTTCGGTGGAAACAGATGGGTTTTTATCATCAGAAACAGAATTAGACCTCGACCTCTGAACAAATTTTTTTTGAAAAATCCCTAAGCCGCGCGGTCACAATTTCAGCAAAAATCTGACATTCCGCAATTCACTCAAAAATGCTGCCAAACTGTTGCAAACGAACCCCTGAAATCTTTTTCGGTGGAAACAGATGGGTTTTTATCATCAGAAACAGAATTAGCCCTCGACCTCTGAACAACTTTTTTTTGAAAAATCCCTAAGCCGCGCGGTCACAATTTCTTCAAAAATCTGAAATTCTGCAATTCACTCAAAAATGCTGCCAAACTGTTGCAAACGATCACGTGAGAGGTCTTTCGGTGGAAACAGATGGGTTTTTATCATCGGAAACAGAATTAGCCCTCGCCGTCTGAACAACTTTTTTCAGAAAAATCCCTAAGGTCACAATTTCAGCAAAAATCTGACATTCTGCAATTCACTCAAAAATGCTGCCAAACTGTTGCAAACGAACCCCTGAAAGCTTTTTCGGTGGAAACAGATGGGTTTTTATCATCAGAAACCGAATTAGCCCTCGACCTCTGAACAACTTTTTTTTGAAAAATCCCTAAGCCGCGCGGTCACAATTTCAGCAAAAATCTGACATTCTGCAATTCACTCAAAAATGCTGCCAAACTGTTGCAAACGATCCCCTGAAAGCTTTTTCGGTGGAAACAGATGGGTTTTTATCATCAGAAACAGAATTAGCCCTCGACCTCTGAACAACTTTTTTTTGAAAAATCCCTAAGCCGCGCGGTCACAATTTCAGCAAAAATCTGACATTCTGCAATTCACACAAAAATGCTGCCAAACTGTTGCAAACAATCAGCGGAAAGCTTTTTCGGTGGAAACAGATGGGTTTTTATAATCAGAAACCGAATTAGCCCTCGACCTCTGAACAACTTTTTTTTGAAAAATCCCTAAGCCGCGCGGTCACAATTTCAGCAAAAATCTGACATTCTGCAATTCAATCAAAAATGCTGCCAAACTGTTGCAAACGAACCCCTGAAATCTTTTTCGGTGGAAACAGATGGGTTTTTATCATCGGAAACAGAATTAGACCTCAAGCTCTGAACAACTTTTTTTTGAAAAATCCCTAAGCCGCGCGGTCACAATTTCAGCAAAAATCTGACATTCTGCAATTCACTCAAAAATTCTGCCAAACTGTTGCAAACGATCCCCTGAAATCTTTTTCGGTGGAAACACATGGGTTTTTATCATCGGAAACAGAATTAGCCCTCGACCTCTGAACAACTTTTTTTTGAAAAATCCCTAAGCCGCGCGTTCACAATTTCAGCAAAAATCTGACATTCTGCAATTCACTCAAAAATGCTGCCAAACTGTTGCAAACGATCCCCTGAAAGCTTTTTCGGTGGAAACAGATGGGTTTTTATCATCAGAAACAGAATTAGACCTCGACCTCTGAACAACTTTTTTTTGAAAATCCCTAAGCCGCGCGGTCACAATTTCAGCAAAAATCTGACATTCCGCAATTCACTCAAAAATGCTGCCAAACTGTTGCAAACGAACCCCTGAAATCTTTTCGGTGGAAACAGATGGGTTTTTATCATCAGAAACAGAATTAGCCCGCGACCTCTGAACAACTTTTTTTTGAAAAATCCCTAAGCCGTGCGGTCACAATTTCTTCAAAAATCTGACATTCTGCAATTCACTCAAAAATGCTGCCAAACTGTTGCAAACGATCCCCTGAAAGCTTTTTCGGTGGAAACAGATGGGTTTTTATCATCGGAAACAGAATTAGCCCTCGCCGTCTGAACAATGTTTTTCAGAAAAATCCCTAAGGTCACAATTTCAGCAAAAATCTGACATTCTGCAATTCACTCAAAAACGCTGCCAAACTGTTGCAAACGATCCCCTGAAAGCTTTTTCGGTGGAAACAGATGGGTTTTTATCATCAGAAACAGAATTAGACCTCGACCTCTGAACAACTTTTTTTAAAAAAATCCCTAAGCCCTGCGGTCACAATTTCAGCAAAAATCTGACATTCTGCAATTCACTCAAAAATGCTGCCAAACTGTTGCAAACGAACCCCTGAAATCTTTTTCGGTGGAAACAGATGGGTTTTTATCATCAGAAACAGAATTAGCCCTCGACCTCTGAACAACTTTTTTTTGAAAAATCCCAAAGCCGCGCGGTCACAATTTCAGCAAAAATCTGACATTCCGCAATTCACTCAAAAATGCTGCCAAACTGTTGCAAACGAACCCCTGAAATCTTTTTCGGTGGAAACAGATGGGTTTTTATCATCAGAAACAGAATTAGCCCTCGAACTCTGAGCAACTTTTTTTTGAAAAATCCCTAAGCCGCGCGGTCACAATGTCTTCAAAAATCTGACATTCTGCAATTCACTCAAAAATGCTGCCAAACTGTTCCAAACGATCACCTGAGAGGTTTTTCAGTGGAAACAGATGGTTTTTTATCATCGGAAACAGAATTAGCCCTCGCCGTCTGAACAATTTTTTTCAGAAAAATCCCTAAGGTCACAATTTCAGCAAAAATCTGACATTCTGCAATTCACTCAAAAATGCTGCCAAACTGTTGCAAACGAACCCCTGAAATCTTTTTCGGTGGAAACAGATGGGTTTTTATCATCGGAAACAGAATTAGACCTCAAGCTCTGAACAACTTTTTTTTGAAAAATCCCTAAGCCGCGCGGTCACAATTTCAGCAAATATCTGACATTCTGCAATTCACTCAAAAATGCTGCCAAACTGTTGCAAACGAACCCCTGAAATCTTTTTCGGTGGAAACAGATAGGTTTTTATCATCGGAAACAGAATTAGCCCTCGACGTCTGAACAACTTTTTTCAGAAAAATCCCTAAGCCTCGCGTTCACAATTTCAGCAAAAATCTGACATTTTCAAATTCAATCGAAAATGCTGCCAAACTGTTGCAAACGATCACCTGAAAGGTTTTTCGGTGGAAACAGATATGTTTTTATCTTCGGAAACAGAATTAGCCCTCGACGTCTGAACAACTTTTTTCAGAAAAATCACTAAGGTCACAATTTCAGCAAAAATCTGACATTTTTAAATTCACTCAAAAATGCTGCCAAACTGTTGCACATGATCACCTGAAAGGTTTTTCGGTGGAAACAGATGGGTTTTTATCATCGGAAACAGAATAAGCCCTCGACCTCTGAACAACTTTTTTCAGAAAAAACCCTAAGCCGCGCGGTCACAATTTCAGCAAAAATCTGACATTCTGCAATTCACTCAAAAATGCTGCCAAACTGTTGCAAACGATCCCCTGAAAGCTTTTTCGGTGGAAACAGATGGGTTTTTATCATCAGAAACAGAATTAGCCCTCGACCTCTGAACAACCTTTTTTTGAAAAATCCCTAAGCCGCGCGGTCCGAATTCAGCAAAAATCTGACATTCTGCAATTCACACAAAAATGCTGCCAAACTGTTGCAAACAATCAGCGGAAAGCTTTTTCGGTGGAAACAGATGGGTTTTTATAATCAGAAACCGAATTAGCCCTCGACCTGTGAACAACTTTTTTTTGAAAAATCCCTAAGCCGCGCGGTCACAATTTCAGCAAAAATCTGACATTCTGCAATTCAATCAAAAACGCTGCCAAACTGTTGCAAACGATCCCCTGAAAGCTTTTTCGTTGGAAACAGATGGGTTTTTATCATCAGAAACAGAATTAGACCTCGACCTCTGAACAACTTTTTTTGAAAAATCCCTAAGCCGCGCGGTCACAATTTCAGCAAAAATCTGACATTCTGCAATTCAATAAAAAATGCTGCCAAACTGTTGCAAACGATCCCCTGAAAGCTTTTTCGGTGGAAACAGATGGGTTTTTATCATCAGAAACAGAATTAGACCTCAAGCTCTGAATAACTTTTTTTTGAGAAATCCCTAAGCCGCGCGGTCACAATTTCAGCAAAAATCTGACATTCTGCTATTCACTCAAAAATGCTGCCAAACTGTTGCAAACGAACCCCTGAAATCTTTTTCGGTGGAAACAGATGGGTTTTTATCCTCGGAAACAGAATTAGCCCTCGCCGTCTGAACAATTTTTTTCAGAAAAATCCCTAAGGTCACAATTTCAGCAAAAATCTGACATTCTGCAATTCACTCAAAAATGCTGCCAAACTGTTGCAAACGATCACCTGAAAGGTTTTTCGGTGGAAACAGATGGTTTTTTATCATCGGAAACAGAATTAGCCCTCGCCGTCTGAACAACTTTTTTCAGAAAAATCCCTAAGGTCACAATTTCAGCAAAAATCTGACATTCTGCAATTCACTCAAAAATGCTGCCAAACTGTTGCAAACGATCCCCTGAAAGCTTTTTCGGTGGAAACAGATGGGTTTTTATCATCAGAAACAGAATTAGCCCTCGACCTCTGAACAACCTTTTTTTGAAAAATCCCTAAGCCGCGCGGTCACAATTTCAGCAAAAATCTGACATTCTGCAATTCAATCAAAAACGCTGCCAAACTGTTGCAAACGATCCCCTGAAAGCTTTTTCGGTGGAAACAGATGGGTTTTTATCATCGGAAACAGAATTAGCCCTCGCCGTCTGAACAATGTTTTTCAGAAAAATCCCTAAGGTCACAATTTCAGCAAAAATCTGACATTCTGCAATTCACTCAAAAACGCTGCCAAACTGTTGCAAACGATCCCCTGAAAGCTTTTTCGGTGGAAACAGATGGGTTTTTATCATCAGAAACAGAATTAGACCTCGACCTCTGAACAACTTTTTTTGAAAAATCCCTAAGCCGCGCGGTCACAATTTCAGCAAAAATCTGACATTCTGCAATTCAATAAAAAATGCTGCCAAACTGTTGCAAACGATCCCCTGAAATCTTTTTCGGTGGAAACAGATGGGTTTTTATCATCAGAAACAGAATTAGACCTCGACCTCTGAACAACTTTTTTTAAAAAAATCCCTAAGCCCTGCGGTCACAATTTCAGCAAAAATCTGACATTCTGCAATTCACTCAAAAATGCTGCCAAACTGTTGCAAACGAACCCCTGAAATCTTTTTCGGTGGAAACAGATGGGTTTTTATCATCAGAAACAGAATTAGCCCTCGACCTCTGAACAACTTTTTTTTGAAAAACCCCAAAGCCGCGCGGTCACAATTTCAGCAAAAATCTGACATTCTGCAATTCACTCAAAAATGCTTCCAAACTGTTGCAAACGAACCCCTGAAATCTTTTTCGGTGGAAACAGATAGGTTTTTATCATCGGAAACAGAATTAGCCCTCGACGTCTGAACAACTTTTTTCAGAAAAATCCCTAAGCCTCGCGTTCACAATTTCAGCAAAAATCTGACATTTTCAAATTCAATCGAAAATGCTGCCAAACTGTTGCAAACGATCACCTGAAAGGTTTTTCGGTGGAAACAGATATGTTTTTATCTTCGGAAACAGAATTAGCCCTCGACGTCTGAACAACTTTTTTCAGAAAAATCACTAAGGTCACAATTTCAGCAAAAATCTGACATTTTTAAATTCACTCAAAAATGCTGCCAAACTGTTGCACATGATCACCTGAAAGGTTTTTCGGTGGAAACAGATGGGTTTTTATCATCGGAAACAGAATAAGCCCTCGACCTCTGAACAACTTTTTTCAGAAAAAACCCTAAGCCGCGCGGTCACAATTTCAGCAAAAATCTGACATTCTGCAATTCACTCAAAAATGCTGCCAAACTGTTGCAAACGATCCCCTGAAAGCTTTTTCGGTGGAAACAGATGGGTTTTTATCATCAGAAACAGAATTAGCCCTCGACCTCTGAACAACCTTTTTTTGAAAAATCCCTAAGCCGCGCGGTCACAATTTCAGCAAAAATCTGACATTCTGCAATTCACACAAAAATGCTGCCAAACTGTTGCAAACAATCAGCGGAAAGCTTTTTCGGTGGAAACAGATGGGTTTTTATAATCAGAAACCGAATTAGCCCTCGACCTGTGAACAACTTTTTTTTGAAAAATCCCTAAGCCGCGCGGTCACAATTTCAGCAAAAATCTGACATTCTGCAATTCAATCAAAAACGCTGCCAAACTGTTGCAAACGATCCCCTGAAAGCTTTTTCGTTGGAAACAGATGGGTTTTTATCATCAGAAACAGAATTAGACCTCGACCTCTGAACAACTTTTTTTGAAAAATCCCTAAGCCGCGCGGTCACAATTTCAGCAAAAATCTGACATTCTGCAATTCAATAAAAAATGCTGCCAAACTGTTGCAAACGATCCCCTGAAAGCTTTTTCGGTGGAAACAGATGGGTTTTTATCATCAGAAACAGAATTAGACCTCAAGCTCTGAATAACTTTTTTTTGAGAAATCCCTAAGCCGCGCGGTCACAATTTCAGCAAAAATCTGACATTCTGCTATTCACTCAAAAATGCGGCCAAACTGTTGCAAACGAACCCCTGAAATCTTTTTCGGTGGAAACAGATGGGTTTTTATCCTCGGAAACAGAATTAGCCCTCGCCGTCTGAACAATTTTTTTCAGAAAAATCCCTAAGGTCACAATTTCAGCAAAAATCTGACATTCTGCAATTCACTCAAAAATGCTGCCAAACTGTTGCAAACGATCACCTGAAAGGTTTTTCGGTGGAAACAGATGGTTTTTTATCATCGGAAACAGAATTAGCCCTCGCCGTCTGAACAACTTTTTTCAGAAAAATCCCTAAGGTCACAATTTCAGCAAAAATCTGACATTCTGCAATTCACTCAAAAATGCTGCCAAACTGTTGCAAACGATCCCCTGAAAGCTTTTTCGGTGGAAACAGATGGGTTTTTATCATCAGAAACAGAATTAGCCCTCGACCTCTGAACAACCTTTTTTTGAAAAATCCCTAAGCCGCGCGGTCACAATTTCAGCAAAAATCTGACATTCTGCAATTCAATCAAAAACGCTGCCAAACTGTTGCAAACGATCCCCTGAAAGCTTTTTCGGTGGAAACAGATGGGTTTTTATAATCAGAAACCGAATTAGCCCTCGACCTCTGAACAACTTTTTTTTGAAAAATCCCTAAGCCGCGCGGTCACAATTTCAGCAAAAATCTGACATTCTGCAATTCAATCAAAAACGCTGCCAAACTGTTGCAAACGATCCCCTGAAAGCTTTTTCGTTGGAAACAGATGGGTTTTTATCATCAGAAACAGAATTAGACCTCGACCTCTGAACAACTTTTTTTGAAAAATCCCTAAGCCGCGCGGTCACAATTTCAGCAAAAATCTGACATTCTGAAATTCAATCAAAAACGCTGCCAAACTGTTGCAAACGATCCCCTGAAAGCTTTTTCGTTGGAAACAGATGGGTTTTTATCATCAGAAACAGAATTAGACCTCGACCTCTGAACAACTTTTTTTGAAAAATCCCTAAGCCGCGCGGTCACAATTTCAGCAAAAATCTGACATTCTGCAATTCAATAAAAAATGCTGCCAAACTGTTGCAAACGATCCCCTGAAAGCTTTTTCGGTGGAAACAGATGGGTTTTTATCATCAGAAACAGAATTAGACCTCAAGCCCTGAACAACTTTTTTTTGAAAAATCCCTAAGCCGCGCGGTCACAATTTCAGCAAAAATCTGACATTCTGCAATTCACTCAAAAATGCTGCCAAACTGTTGCAAACGAACCCCTGAAATCTTTTTCGGTGGAAACAGATGGGTTTTTATCATCAGAAACAGAATTAGCCCTCGACCTCTGAACAACTTTTTTCAGAAAAATCCCATAGCCGCGCGGTCACAATTTCAGCAAAAATCTGACATTCTGCAATTCACTCAAAAATGCTGCCAAACTGTTGCAAACAAACCCCTGAAATCTTTTTCGGTGGAAACAGATGGGTTTTTATCATCAGAAACTGAATTAGCCCTCGACCTCTGAACAACTTTTTTTTGAAAAATCCCTAAGCCGCGCGGTCACAATGTCTTCAAAAATCTGACATTCTGCAATTCACTCAAAAATGCTGCCAAACTGTTGCAAACGATCACCTGAGAGGTTTTTCGGTGGAAACAGATGGTTTTTTATCATCGGAAACAGAATTAGCCCTCGCCGTCTGAACAATTTTTTTCAGAAAAATCCCTAAGGTCACAATTTCAGCAAAAATCTGACATTCTGCAATTCACTCAAAAATGCTGCCAAACTGTTGCAAACGAACCCCTGAAATCTTTTTCGGTGGAAACAGATGGGTTTTTATCATCGGAAACAGAATTAGACCTCAAGCTCTGAACAACTTTTTTTTGAAAAATCCCTAAGCCGTGCGGTCACAATTTCAGCAAAAATCTGACATTCTGCAATTCACTCAAAAATGCTGCCAAACTGTTGCAAACGATCCACTGAAAGCTTTTTCGGTGTTAACAGATAGGTTTTTATCATCGGAAACAGAATAAGCCCTCGACGTCTGAACAACTTTATTTTGAAAAATCCCTAAACTGCGCGGTCAAAATTTGAGCAAAAATCTCACATTCTGAAATTCACTCAGAAATGCTGCCAAACTGTTGCAAACGATTGCCTGAAAGGTTTTTCAGTGTTAACGGATGGGTTTTTATCATCAGAAACAGAATTAGTCCTCGACCTCTGAAGAACTTTTTTTTGCAAAAACCCTAAGCCGCGCGGTCACAATTTCAGCAAAAATCTGACATTCTGCAATTCACTCAAAAATGCTGCCAAACTGTTGCAAACGATCCACTGAGAGCTTTATCGGTGGAAACAGATGGGTTTTTATCATCGGAAACAGAATTAGACCTCGACCTCTGAACAACTTTTTTTTGAAAAATCCCTAAGCCGCGCGGTCACAATTTCAGCAAAAATCTGACATTCCGCAATTCACTCAAAAATGCTGCCAAATTGTTGCACATGATCACCTGAAAGGTTTTTCGGTGGAAACAGATGGTTTTTTATCATCAGAAACAGAATTAGCCCTCGCCGTCTGAACAATTTTTTTCAGAAAAATCCCTAAGGTCACAATTTCAGCAAAAATCTGACATTCTGCAATTCACTCAAAAATGCTGCCAAACTGTTGCAAACGATCACCTGAAAGGTTTTTCGGTGGAAACAGATGGTTTTTTATCATCGGAAACAGAATTAGCCCTCGCCGTCTGAACAACTTTTTTCAGAAAAATCCCTAAGGTCACAATTTCAGCAAAAATCTGACATTCTGCAATTCACTCAAAAATGCTGCCAAACTGTTGCAAACGATCCCCTGAAAGCTTTTTCGGTGGAAACAGATGGGTTTTTATCATCAGAAACAGAATTAGCCCTCGACCTCTGAACAACCTTTTTTTGAAAAATCCCTAAGCCGCGCGGTCACAATTTCAGCAAAAATCTGACATTCTGCAATTCACACAAAAATGCTGCCAAACTGTTGCAAACAATCAGCGGAAAGCTTTTTCGGTGGAAACAGATGGGTTTTTACAATCAGAAACCGAATTAGCCCTCGACCTCTGAACAACTTTTTTTTGAAAAATCCCTAAGCCGCGCGGTCACAATTTCAGCAAAAATCTGACATTCTGCAATTCAATCAAAAACGCTGCCAAACTGTTGCATACGATCCCCTGAAAGCTTTTTCGTTGGAAACAGATGGGTTTTTATCATCAGAAACAGAATTAGACCTCGACCTCTGAACAACTTTTTTTGAAAAATCCCTAAGCCGCGCGGTCACAATTTCAGCAAAAATCTGACATTCTGCAATTCAATAAAAAATGCTGCCAAACTGTTGCAAAAGATCCCCTGAAATCTTTTTCGGTGGAAACAGATGGGTTTTTATCATCAGAAACAGAATTAGACCTCGACCTCTGAACAACTTTTTTTTGAAAAATCCCAAAGCCGCGCGGTCACAATTTCAGCAAAAATCTGACATTCCGCAATTCACTCAAAAATGCTGCCAAACTGTTGCAAACGAACCCCTGAAATCTTTTTCGGTGGAAACAGATGGGTTTTTATCATCAGAAACAGAATTAGCCCTCGACCTCTGAGCAACTTTTTTTGAAAAATCCCTAAGCCGCGCGGTCACAATGTCTTCAAAAATCTGACATTCTGCAATTCACTCAAAAATGCTGCCAAACTGTTCCAAACGATCACCTGAGAGGTTTTTCAGTGGAAACAGATGGTTTTTTATCATCGGAAACAGAATTAGCCCTCGCCGTCTGAACAATTTTTTTCAGAAAAATCCCTAAGGTCACAATTTCAGCAAAAATCTGACATTCTGCAATTCACTCAAAAATGCTGCCAAACTGTTGCAAACGAACCCCTGAAATCTTTTCGGTGGAAACAGATGGGTTTTTATCATCGGAAACAGAATTAGACCTCAAGCTCTGAACAACTTTTTTTTGAAAAATCCCTAAGCCGCGCGGTCACAATTTCAGCAAAAATCTGACATTCTGCAATTCACTCAAAAATGCTGCCAAACTGTTGCAAACGAACCCCTGAAATCTTTTTCGGTGGAAACAGATAGGTTTTTATCATCGGAAACAGAATTAGCCCTCGACGTCTGAACAACTTTTTTCAGAAAAATCCCTAAGCCTCGCGTTCACAATTTCAGCAAAAATCTGACATTTTCAAATTCAATCGAAAATGCTGCCAAACTGTTGCAAACGATCACCTGAAAGGTTTTTCGGTGGAAACAGATATGTTTTTATCTTCGGAAACAGAATTAGCCCTCGACGTCTGAACAACTTTTTTCAGAAAAATCACTAAGGTCACAATTTCAGCAAAAATCTGACATTTTTAAATTCACTCAAAAATGCTGCCAAACTGTTGCACATGATCACCTGAAAGGTTTTTCGGTGGAAACAGATGGGTTTTTATCATCGGAAACAGAATAAGCCCTCGACCTCTGAACAACTTTTTTCAGAAAAAACCCTAAGCCGCGCGGTCACAATTTCAGCAAAAATCTGACATTCTGCAATTCACTCAAAAATGCTGCCAAACTGTTGCAAACGATCCCCTGAAAGCTTTTTCGGTGGAAACAGATGGGTTTTTATCATCAGAAACAGAATTAGCCCTCGACCTCTGAACAACCTTTTTTTGAAAAATCCCTAAGCCGCGCGGTCACAATTTCAGCAAAAATCTGACATTCTGCAATTCACACAAAAATGCTGCCAAACTGTTGCAAACAATCAGCAGAAAGCTTTTTCGGTGGAAACAGATGGGTTTTTATAATCAGAAACCGAATTAGCCCTCGACCTGTGAACAACTTTTTTTTGAAAAATCCCTAAGCCGCGCGGTCACAATTTCAGCAAAAATCTGACATTCTGCAATTCAATCAAAAACGCTGCCAAACTGTTGCAAACGATCCCCTGAAAGCTTTTTCGTTGGAAACAGATGGGTTTTTATCATCAGAAACAGAATTAGACCTCGACCTCTGAACAACCTTTTTTTGAAAAATCCCTAAGCCGCGCGGTCACAATTTCAGCAAAAATCTGACATTCTGCAATTCAATAAAAAATGCTGCCAAACTGTTGCAAACGATCCCCTGAAAGCTTTTTCGGTGGAAACAGATGGGTTTTTATCATCAGAAACAGAATTAGACCTCAAGCTCTGAATAACTTTTTTTTGAGAAATCCCTAAGCCGCGCGGTCACAATTTCAGCAAAAATCTGACATTCTGCTATTCACTCAAAAATGCTGCCAAACTGTTGCAAACGAACCCCTGAAATCTTTTTCGGTGGAAACAGATGGGTTTTTATCCTCGGAAACAGAATTAGCCCTCGCCGTCTGAACAATTTTTTTCAGAAAAATCCCTAAGGTCACAATTTCAGCAAAAATCTGACATTCTGCAATTCACTCAAAAATGCTGCCAAACTGTTGCAAACGATCACCTGAAAGGTTTTTCGGTGGAAACAGATGGTTTTTTATCATCGGAAACAGAATTAGCCCTCGACCTCTGAACAACTTTTTTCAGAAAAATCCCTAAGGTCACAATTTCAGCAAAAATCTGACATTCTGCAATTCACTCAAAAATGCTGCCAAACTGTTGCAAACGATCCCCTGAAAGCTTTTTCGGTGGAAACAGATGGGTTTTTATCATCAGAAACAGAATTAGCCCTCGACCTCTGAACAACCTTTTTTTGAAAAATCCCTAAGCCGCGCGGTCACAATTTCAGCAAAAATCTGACATTCTGCAATTCAATCAAAAACGCTGCCAAACTGTTGCAAACGATCCCCTGAAAGCTTTTTCGGTGGAAACAGATGGGTTTTTATAATCAGAAACCGAATTAGCCCTCGACCTCTGAACAACTTTTTTTTGAAAAATCCCTAAGCCGCGCGGTCACAATTTCAGCAAAAATCTGACATTCTGCAATTCAATCAAAAACGCTGCCAAACTGTTGCAAACGATCCCCTGAAAGCTTTTTCGTTGGAAACAGATGGGTTTTTATCATCAGAAACAGAATTAGACCTCGACCTCTGAACAACTTTTTTTGAAAAATCCCTAAGCCGCGCGGTCACAATTTCAGCAAAAATCTGACATTCTGAAATTCAATCAAAAACGCTGCCAAACTGTTGCAAACGATCCCCTGAAAGCTTTTTCGTTGGAAACAGATGGGTTTTTATCATCAGAAACAGAATTAGACCTCGACCTCTGAACAACTTTTTTTGAAAAATCCCTAAGCCGCGCGGTCACAATTTCAGCAAAAATCTGACATTCTGCAATTCAATAAAAAATGCTGCCAAACTGTTGCAAACGATCCCCTGAAAGCTTTTTCGGTGGAAACAGATGGGTTTTTATCATCAGAAACAGAATTAGACCTCAAGCCCTGAACAACTTTTTTTTGAAAAATCCCTAAGCCGCGCGGTCACAATTTCAGCAAAAATCTGACATTCTGCAATTCACTCAAAAATGCTGCCAAACTGTTGCAAACGAACCCCTGAAATCTTTTTCGGTGGAAACAGATGGGTTTTTATCATCAGAAACAGAATTAGCCCTCGACCTCTGAACAACTTTTTTTTGAAAAATCCCATAGCCGCGCGGTCACAATTTCAGCAAAAATCTGACATTCTGCAATTCACTCAAAAATGCTGCCAAACTGTTGCAAACAAACCCCTGAAATCTTTTTCGGCGGAAACATATGGGTTTTTATCATCAGAAACAGAATTAGCCCTCGACCTCTGAACAACTTTTTTTTGAAAAATCCCTAAGCCGCGCGGTCACAATGTCTTCAAAAATCTGACATTCTGCAATTCACTCAAAAATGCTGCCAAACTGTTGCAAACGATCACCTGAGAGGTTTTTCGGTGGAAACAGATGGTTTTTTATCATCGGAAACAGAATTAGCCCTCGCCGTCTGAACAATTTTTTTCAGAAAAATCCCTAAGGTCACAATTTCAGCAAAAATCTGACATTCTGCAATTCACTCAAAAATGCTGCCAAACTGTTGCAAACGAACCCCTGAAATCTTTTTCGGTGGAAACAGATGGGTTTTTATCATCGGAAACAGAATTAGACCTCAAGCTCTGAACAACTTTTTTTTGAAAAATCCCTAAGCCGTGCGGTCACAATTTCAGCAAAAATCTGACATTCTGCAATTCACTCAAAAATGCTGCCAAACTGTTGCAAACGATCCACTGAAAGCTTTTTCGGTGTTAACAGATAGGTTTTTATCATCGGAAACAGAATAAGCCCTCGACGTCTGAACAACTTTATTTTGAAAAATCCCTAAACTGCGCGGTCAAAATTTGAGCAAAAATCTCACATTCTGAAATTCACTCAGAAATGGTGCCAAACTGTTGCAAACGATTGCCTGAAAGGTTTTTCAGTGTTAACGGATGGGTTTTTATCATCAGAAACAGAATTAGTCCTCGACCTCTGAAGAACTTTTTTTGCAAAAACCCTAAGCCGCGCGGTCACAATTTCAGCAAAAATCTGACATTCTGCAATTCACTCAAAAATGCTGCCAAACTGTTGCAAACGATCCACTGAGAGCTTTATCGGTGGAAACAGATGGGTTTTTATCATCGGAAACAGAATTAGACCTCGACCTCTGAACAACTTTTTTTTGAAAAATCCCTAAGCCGCGCGGTCACAATTTCAGCAAAAATCTGACATTCTGCTATTCACTCAAAAATGCTGCCAAATTGTTGCAAACGAACCCCTGAAATCTTTTTCGGTGGAAACAGATGGGTTTTTATCCTCGGAAACAGAATTAGCCCTCGCCGTCTGAACAATTTTTTTCAGAAAAATCCCTAAGGTCACAATTTCAGCAAAAATCTGACATTCTGCAATTCACTCAAAAATGCTGCCAAACTGTTGCAAACGATCACCTGAAAGGTTTTTCGGTGGAAACAGATGGTTTTTTATCATCGGAAACAGAATTAGCCCTCGCCGTCTGAACAACTTTTTTCAGAAAAATCCCTAAGGTCACAATTTCAGCAAAAATCTGACATTCTGCAATTCACTCAAAAATGCTGCCAAACTGTTGCAAACGATCCCCTGAAAGCTTTTTCGGTGGAAACAGATGGGTTTTTATCATCAGAAACAGAATTAGCCCTCGACCTCTGAACAACCTTTTTTTGAAAAATCCCTAAGCCGCGCGGTCACAATTTCAGCAAAAATCTGACATTCTAAAATTCACACAAAAATGCTGCCAAACTGTTGCAAACAATCAGCGGAAAGCTTTTTCGGTGGAAACAGATGGGTTTTTACAATCAGAAACCGAATTAGCCCTCGACCTCTGAACAACTTTTTTTTGAAAAATCCCTAAGCCGCGCGGTCACAATTTCAGCAAAAATCTGACATTCTGCAATTCAATAAAAAATGCTGCCAAACTGTTGCAAACGATCCCCTGAAAGCTTTTTCGGTGGAAACAGATGGGTTTTTATCATCAGAAACAGAATTAGACCTCAAGCCCTGAACAACTTTTTTTTGAAAAATCCCTAAGCCGCGCGGTCACAATTTCAGCAAAAATCTGACATTTTCAAATTCAATCGAAAATGCTGCCAAACTGTTGCAAACGATCACCTGAAAGGTTTTTCGGTGGAAACAGATATGTTTTTATCTTCGGAAACAGAATTAGCCCTCGACGTCTGAACAACTTTTTTCAGAAAAATCACTAAGGTCACAATTTCAGCAAAAATCTGACATTTTGAAATTCACTCAAAAATGCTGCCAAACTGTTGCACATGATCACCTGAAAGGTTTTTCGGTGGAAACAGATGGGTTTTTATCATTGGAAACAGAATAAGCCCTCGACCTCTGAACAACTTTTTTCAGAAAAAACCCTAAGCCGCGCGGTCACAATTTCAGCAAAAATCTGACATTCTGCAATTCACTCAAAAATGCTGCCAAACTGTTGCAAACGATCACCTGAAAGGTTTTTCGGTGGAAACAGATGGTTTTTTATCATCGGAAACAGAATTAGCCCTCGCCGTCTGAACAATTTTTTTCAGAAAAATCCCTAAGGTCACAATTTCAGCAAAAATCTGACATTCTGCAATTCACTCAAAAATGCTGCCAAACTGTTGCAAACGAACCCCTGAAAGCTTTTTCGGTGGAAACAGATGGGTTTTTATCATCAGAAACCGAATTAGCCCTCGACCTCTGAACAACTTTTTTTTGAAAAATCCCATAGCCGCGCGGTCACAATTTCAGCAAAAATCTGACATTCTGCAATTCACTCAAAAATGCTGCCAAACTGTTGCAAACAAACCCCTGAAATCTTTTTCGGTGGAAACATATGGGTTTTTATCATCAGAAACAGAATTAGCCCTCGACCTCTGAACAACTTTTTTTTGAAAAATCCCTAAGCCGCGCGGTCACAATGTCTTCAAAAATCTGACATTCTGCAATTCACTCAAAAATGCTGCCAAACTGTTGCAAACGATCACCTGAGAGGTTTTTCGGTGGAAACAGATGGTTTTTTATCATCGGAAACAGAATTAGCCCTCGCCGTCTGAACAATTTTTTTCAGAAAAATCCCTAAGGTCACAATTTCAGCAAAAATCTGACATTCTGCAATTCACTCAAAAATGCTGCCAAACTGTTGCAAACGAACCCCTGAAATCTTTTTCGGTGGAAACAGATGGGTTTTTATCATCGGAAACAGAATTAGACCTCAAGCTCTGAACAACTTTTTTTTGAAAAATCCCTAAGCCGTGCGGTCACAATTTCAGCAAAAATCTGACATTCTGCAATTCAGTCAAAAATGCTGCCAAACTGTTGCAAACGATCCACTGAAAGCTTTTTCGGTGTTAACAGATAGGTTTTTATCATCGGAAACAGAATAAGCCCTCGACGTCTGAACAACTTTATTTTGAAAAATCCCTAAACTGCGCGGTCAAAATTTGAGCAAAAATCTCACATTCTGAAATTCACTCAGAAATGGTGCCAAACTGTTGCAAACGATTGCCTGAAAGGTTTTTCAGTGTTAACGGATGGGTTTTTATCATCAGAAACAGAATTAGTCCTCGACCTCTGAAGAACTTTTTTTGCAAAAACCCTAAGCCGCGCGGTCACAATTTCAGCAAAAATCTGACATTCTGCAATTCACTCAAAAATGCTGCCAAACTGTTGCAAACGATCCACTGAGAGCTTTATCGGTGGAAACAGATGGGTTTTTATCATCGGAAACAGAATTAGACCTCGACCTCTGAACAACTTTTTTTTGAAAAATCCCTAAGCCGCGCGGTCACAATTTCAGCAAAAATCTGACATTCCGCAATTCACTCAAAAATGCTGCCAAATTGTTGCACATGATCACCTGAAAGGTTTTTCGGTGGAAACAGATGGTTTTTTATCATCAGAAACAGAATTAGCCCTCGCCGTCTGAACAATTTTTTTCAGAAAAATCCCTAAGGTCACAATTTCAGCAAAAATCTGACATTCTGCAATTCACTCAAAAATGCTGCCAAACTGTTGCAAACGATCACCTGAAAGGTTTTTTGGTGGAAACAGATGGTTTTTTATCATCGGAAACAGAATTAGCCCTCGCCGTCTGAACAACTTTTTTCAGAAAAATCCCTAAGGTCACAATTTCAGCAAAAATCTGACATTCTGAAATTCACTCAGAAATGGTGCCAAACTGTTGCAAACGATTGCCTGAAAGGTTTTTCAGTGTTAACGGATGGGTTTTTATCATCAGAAACAGAATTAGTCCTCGACCTCTGAAGAACTTTTTTTGCAAAAACCCTAAGCCGCGCGGTCACAATTTCAGCAAAAATCTGACATTCTGCAATTCACTCAAAAATGCTGCCAAACTGTTGCAAACGATCCACTGAGAGCTTTATCGGTGGAAACAGATGGGTTTTTATCATCGGAAACAGAATTAGACCTCGACCTCTGAACAACTTTTTTTTGAAAAATCCCTAAGCCGCGCGGTCACAATTTCAGCAAAAATCTGACATTCTGCAATTCACTCAAAAATGCTGCCAAACTGTTGCAAACGATCCCCTGAAAGCTTTTTCGGTGGAAACAGATGGGTTTTTATCATCAGAAACAGAATTAGCCCTCGACCTCTGAACAACCTTTTTTTGAAAAATCCCTAAGCCGCGCGGTCACAATTTCAGCAAAAATCTGACATTCTGCAATTCACACAAAAATGCTGCCAAACTGTTGCAAACAATCAGCGGAAAGCTTTTTCGGTGGAAACAGATGGGTTTTTATAATCAGAAACCGAATTAGCCCTCGACCTGTGAACAACTTTTTTTTGAAAAATCCCTAAGCCGCGCGGTCACAATTTCAGCAAAAATCTGACATTCTGCAATTCAATCAAAAACGCTGCCAAACTGTTGCAAACGATCCCCTGAAAGCTTTTTCGTTGGAAACAGATGGGTTTTTATCATCAGAAACAGAATTAGACCTCGACCTCTGAACAACTTTTTTTGAAAAATCCCTAAGCCGCGCGGTCACAATTTCAGCAAAAATCTGACATTCTGCAATTCAATAAAAAATGCTGCCAAACTGTTGCAAACGATCCCCTGAAAGCTTTTTCGGTGGAAACAGATGGGTTTTTATCATCAGAAACAGAATTAGACCTCAAGCTCTGAATAACTTTTTTTTGAGAAATCCCTAAGCCGCGCGGTCACAATTTCAGCAAAAATCTGACATTCTGCTATTCACTCAAAAATGCTGCCAAACTGTTGCAAATGAACCCCTGAAATCTTTTTCGGTGGAAACAGATGGGTTTTTATCCTCGGAAACAGAATTAGCCCTCGCCGTCTGAACAATTTTTTTCAGAAAAATCCCTAAGGTCACAATTTCAGCAAAAATCTGACATTCTGCAATTCACTCAAAAATGCTGCCAAACTGTTGCAAACGATCACCTGAAAGGTTTTTCGGTGGAAACAGATGGTTTTTTATCATCGGAAACAGAATTAGCCCTCGACCTCTGAACAACTTTTTTCAGAAAAATCCCTAAGGTCACAATTTCAGCAAAAATCTGACATTCTGCAATTCACTCAAAAATGCTGCCAAACTGTTGCAAACGATCCCCTGAAAGCTTTTTCGGTGGAAACAGATGGGTTTTTATCATCAGAAACAGAATTAGCCCTCGACCTCTGAACAACCTTTTTTTGAAAAATCCCTAAGCCGCGCGGTCACAATTTCAGCAAAAATCTGACATTCTGCAATTCAATCAAAAACGCTGCCAAACTGTTGCAAACGATCCCCTGAAAGCTTTTTCGGTGGAAACAGATGGGTTTTTATAATCAGAAACCGAATTAGCCCTCGACCTCTGAACAACTTTTTTTGAAAAATCCCTAAGCCGCGCGGTCACAATTTCAGCAAAAATCTGACATTCTGCAATTCAATCAAAAACGCTGCCAAACTGTTGCAAACGATCCCCTGAAAGCTTTTTCGTTGGAAACAGATGGGTTTTTATCATCAGAAACAGAATTAGACCTCGACCTCTGAACAACTTTTTTTGAAAAATCCCTAAGCCGCGCGGTCACAATTTCAGCAAAAATCTGACATTCTGAAATTCAATCAAAAACGCTGCCAAACTGTTGCAAACGATCCCCTGAAAGCTTTTTCGTTGGAAACAGATGGGTTTTTATCATCAGAAACAGAATTAGACCTCGACCTCTGAACAACTTTTTTTGAAAAATCCCTAAGCCGCGCGGTCACAATTTCAGCAAAAATCTGACATTCTGCAATTCAATAAAAAATGCTGCCAAACTGTTGCAAACGATCCCCTGAAAGCTTTTTCGGTGGAAACAGATGGGTTTTTATCATCAGAAACAGAATTAGACCTCAAGCCCTGAACAACTTTTTTTTGAAAAATCCCTAAGCCGCGCGGTCACAATTTCAGCAAAAATCTGACATTCTGCAATTCACTCAAAAATGCTGCCAAACTGTTGCAAACGAACCCCTGAAATCTTTTTCGGTGGAAACAGATGGGTTTTTATCATCAGAAACAGAATTAGCCCTCGACCTCTGAACAACTTTTTTTTGAAAAATCCCATAGCCGCGCGGTCACAATTTCAGCAAAAATCTGACATTCTGCAATTCACTCAAAAATGCTGCCAAACTGTTGCAAACAAACCCCTGAAATCTTTTTCGGCGGAAACATATGGGTTTTTATCATCAGAAACAGAATTAGCCCTCGACCTCTGAACAACTTTTTTTTGAAAAATCCCTAAGCCGCGCGGTCACAATGTCTTCAAAAATCTGACATTCTGCAATTCACTCAAAAATGCTGCCAAACTGTTGCAAACGATCACCTGAGAGGTTTTTCGGTGGAAACAGATGGTTTTTTATCATCGGAAACAGAATTAGCCCTCGCCGTCTGAACAATTTTTTTCAGAAAAATCCCTAAGGTCACAATTTCAGCAAAAATCTGACATTCTGCAATTCACTCAAAAATGCTGCCAAACTGTTGCAAACGAACCCCTGAAATCTTTTTCGGTGGAAACAGATGGGTTTTTATCATCGGAAACAGAATTAGACCTCAAGCTCTGAACAACTTTTTTTTGAAAAATCCCTAAGCCGTGCGGTCACAATTTCAGCAAAAATCTGACATTCTGCAATTCACTCAAAAATGCTGCCAAACTGTTGCAAACGATCCACTGAAAGCTTTTTCGGTGTTAACAGATAGGTTTTTATCATCGGAAACAGAATAAGCCCTCGACGTCTGAACAACTTTATTTTGAAAAATCCCTAAACTGCGCGGTCAAAATTTGAGCAAAAATCTCACATTCTGAAATTCACTCAGAAATGGTGCCAAACTGTTGCAAACGATTGCCTGAAAGGTTTTTCAGTGTTAACGGATGGGTTTTTATCATCAGAAACAGAATTAGTCCTCGACCTCTGAAGAACTTTTTTTGCAAAAACCCTAAGCCGCGCGGTCACAATTTCAGCAAAAATCTGACATTCTGCAATTCACTCAAAAATGCTGCCAAACTGTTGCAAACGATCCACTGAGAGCTTTATCGGTGGAAACAGATGGGTTTTTATCATCGGAAACAGAATTAGACCTCGACCTCTGAACAACTTTTTTTTGAAAAATCCCTAAGCCGCGCGGTCACAATTTCAGCAAAAATCTGACATTCCGCAATTCACTCAAAAATGCTGCCAAATTGTTGCACATGATCACCTGAAAGGTTTTTCGGTGGAAACAGATGGTTTTTTATCATCAGAAACAGAATTAGCCCTCGCCGTCTGAACAATTTTTTTCAGAAAAATCCCTAAGGTCACAATTTCAGCAAAAATCTGACATTCTGCAATTCACTCAAAAATGCTGCCAAACTGTTGCAAACGATCACCTGAAAGGTTTTTCGGTGGAAACAGATGGTTTTTTATCATCGGAAACAGAATTAGCCCTCGCCGTCTGAACAACTTTTTTCAGAAAAATCCCTAAGGTCACAATTTCAGCAAAAATCTGACATTCTGCAATTCACTCAAAAATGCTGCCAAACTGTTGCAAACGATCCCCTGAAAGCTTTTTCGGTGGAAACAGATGGGTTTTTATCATCAGAAACAGAATTAGCCCTCGACCTCTGAACAACCTTTTTTTGAAAAATCCCTAAGCCGCGCGGTCACAATTTCAGCAAAAATCTGACATTCTGAAATTCACACAAAAATGCTGCCAAACTGTTGCAAACAATCAGCGGAAAGCTTTTTCGGTGGAAACAGATGGGTTTTTACAATCAGAAACCGAATTAGCCCTCGACCTCTGAACAACTTTTTTTGAAAAATCCCTAAGCCGCGCGGTCACAATTTCAGCAAAAATCTGACATTCTGCAATTCATAAAAAATGCTGCCAAACTGTTGCAAACGATCCCCTGAAAGCTTTTTCGGTGGAAACAGATGGGTTTTTATCATCAGAAACAGAATTAGACCTCAAGCCCCTGAACAACTTTTTTTTGAAAAATCCCTAAGCCGCGCGGTCACAATTTCAGCAAAAATCTGACATTTTCAAATTCAATCGAAAATGCTGCCAAACTGTTGCAAACGATCACCTGAAAGGTTTTTCGGTGGAAACAGATATGTTTTTATCTTCGGAAACAGAATTAGCCCTCGACGTCTGAACAACTTTTTTCAGAAAAATCACTAAGGTCACAATTTCAGCAAAAATCTGACATTTTGAA